>NW_027183474.1:300000-600000 GCF_041296385.1 Aphelocoma coerulescens
ACTCCCCATTGCTCATGTACTGTTTTCACAGCATCCCATAGTCGTTCAGTCCAATTAGAATGTTGAGGTTTCAGAAATCGCTTAAGCAGGCCATTTGTTCTCTCGACGATGCCATTTGCTTGTGGATAATGGGGTGTGTGAAATATCCACTGGATCCCTTCTTCTTTGGCCCATTTTTGGACGATGGTCGCTGTGAAATGTGCCCCGTTGTCGGATTGGATAGGTACAGGTTTTGGAAAGAAACTGAACCACATTTTAAGGGCTTCTAATGTGTTTGCACTAGTTGCCCGAGAGAAGGCTCCTGCTTGGACTAGTCCTGACCTGGCTTCTACCGCCACGTGTTGTTTGCCCTCAGACTTTCCAAAAGGTCCAATATCATCTACTTGCCATGTGTCCCACAGTCCCTTTCCTGTCTCTGATATGTGAGGGGGGCTGTTCTAAAGGGTGACGCTCTGATCGGGTCCGGCACTGCTCGCATGAAGATCTGCAGGTACGGCACATTTCCCGAGTCCCCGGCCATCCTCTGCTTGCTGCTTCCTTGTATAGGTCTTGTGCCCCGGTGTGCTGTCGCTTTAAGTGCAACCATTCTAAGAATGGATCCCAGTTTTCTCTTGGAGGTTTTCTACTTAGTGGGGCTAATCTGGCCCTCTCATCTACTTTGTGATTCCAGTGGCTAGTTGGGGTTTCCTTTTCTTGATGAGAGGCTACCCAGCCAACTAAGAAATTCCCCTTTTTTGCTACAGCAAGAATTTCTTGCAATTTTTCCTTTTGCCAAGCAGGCACCCTGTTTACTTCCCAGTCCTTTTTGTCCCAGAAGGGGAGCCATTCAGTACACCCTTTGAACACAGCAAAAGAATCAGTGTAAACATATACAGAGTCTGAGGTTTCAGATGCATGGTTAAATACACTCCAGACTGCTGCCAGTTCTCCCACTTGTGCACTACCTTCCCCTTCTGTTACAATTTGCTTGCCTGTATTTATTTGTAAGGCTACAGCACCACATTTCCAAACCTTACCTTCTCGCTTTGCTGATGCATCCGTAAACCACACATTCTGCAATCGTTCTGAGTACGGGGGAGCAACTTGGATCATAGAAGGTGAAAAGTCAGTGGTGCTATTTAGGGTTACCTCATCTTGTAGAGGAAGATTTTTGCGAGCTCCTTCTGTTACTTGAAAAATGGTGCAATAATGTTCCATTTGAGCATACCGTTTGCAAACAGAGGCACGTTGGGCCACCCCGTCAGGGGGTGGGATTCCTGCCAAAACTGACTTGATGACTTGAAAAGGTTCCCTTAAAATCAGGGGTTGTTTGTGGGTAGTTTTCTCTGCTTCCTGAAAAGCAGTGCTGACCACGAATAAACTTTTTTCCCAGGTAGAATATAGTTTTTCTACATCTTTAAACTGCGTGAGTAAAACCCTATGGGTCTGGTCGGACCATCGGGTCCTTTCTGCCATAAATGTATAGACAGTCCAGAGCTTGCAAATCGCCATTCCATGTGTACTGGATCAGTGGGATGTATAGGACCTAGGGATTGGTATGTGTTAGCTTCAAAAATTAGGAGTTGTAGGGCCTCATCGTGCAAGGGAGTCCAATCCCACTTTGCTTTTTTTCCTAGCAAATCATACAGGGGCCTTGCAATTATTGAAAAGTCAGGAATGTGTTTCCTCCAAAAAATTAGCAGGCCTAAAGCATGCCGCAGGTCTTTAAAATTTTAGTCTCTGGGGTTTCAATTTGGTCTCGGTGGCTGAGGGTGTCTGGGGCAATACACACCATTCCTCCTTTCCACCAGATTCCCAAGAATTTTACTTCTAGGGAAGGGAGTTGTACTTTTTCAGGAGGAATACGTAAGCCCGGGGATTCTAGATGTTTAATGATGTTTGTTTGTGTTGTTTGTACAGGTGTAATCTCATCTCCTGCCACCAAAATGCCATCAATGTATTGGTATACTCTTACTCCTGGTGCAGGAGGAATGAGTGACAATTCTTGTGCTAGTGCATGATGTGCTAGAGTGGGTGAGTGTTTGAATCCTTGTGGGAGGCGAGTGAAAGTATATTGCTGGCCCTCCCCCGTGAAAGCAAAACGCTCCTGATCTTGTTCCTGCGAGGGGACCATAAAAAACATGTCCTTGACATCAATAGTGGCCACAATTGGATGAGCTTGTTCTTGTCTAGTAGCTCTCAGCTCAGCAATGTTTGGGACTGCAGCAGTGAGAGGCCCTGTATTTGAGTTAAGCCGCCGATAGTCTCCTGTCAGTCTCCAGTTGCCATTAGGCTTGCGGACTGGCCACACAGGAGCATTGTAAGGGGAATGTGTTGCAATCACTATTCCTTTTTCTTTCAAATGTGCAATAATTGGTGTGATTCCTTCTCTGGCTCCTAAAGGCAAGGGGTAAGGTTTGACATTGGTTACTAGGGAGGGGGGAAGAGCAGGAGCAGAACTTAACAAACACAAATGGGAGGTTTCCTGCCCCAAAGTCCCTATTTTTCCTTCTTCATTGGTCCAAGGCCTTCCCTTTAGGAGGTCCAGACCCAGTGAATTTGTAGGAAATTCACCTGTAATCATTAGGGTGTCAACTGCTTTCTCTTCTGCCGGTAACCAGCGTCTTACCTTTGCTGTCATCTGGGCTTGGGTATTCTCAAAAACATCTGTGACACGTATACTCTTACGTGAGGGAGTGATTCCACGTGAGGAGGCATCTTCAATTTTAAGGGCAGACACCTGAGCACCAGTATCTACTAAAAAAGTTACCGGGGCTTTGTGGGGACCAGTAGGACAGGTTATTAACGGGTCTCCTCTGGAATTGTTAGAAAGGCGCCTGATGTGAATCCACCCTTCGCCCCCTGGCTTACCTTCTGCAAAGATAAGGGTTTTCTGTCACCTTCCCTTTCTTGTGGTTCCTCCAGGGGAGGGGCTGTAGCAGGGACAGCTTTTAATGGTTCCTCTTTTGCTGGCCACTCTTGGATGAATAGTTCTAATTTATTAGTGGGCTGGCCATCCATTAGGGTCCTTGGGACTCCCTTTTGTAAGGCCGCAATCCACAGGGCATTTCTTTTCTCCTTGCGTTCTTCCCCTGTATTTGTTTGTCTACCCAGCCCAGGGGAGAACCTTACCTTTTGGAGTTTTGCTGGGGACAGGGTTTTGCACTCTGTGCGCCGAATTGATCTAGAATCAGTTGTATTTGAAGGAATTGGGCCATATTTTCTCCCGTAATTAATTAATTCTTGTGCCACCTTCCCCCCCAGGTCCAAACCTTCCCTTTTGCCCGGTTAAGACTGAGGGAAATAGCTGCTGCCTCCAAGGTGGCTACAGCTCTTTCTGCAATTGGGAGACTTTCTATTTGTCCTTTTAGCTGCATGCCTATGGGTTTCACAGCTTCAGGGAGGCCTCTGATAAGAGGTATCATTCTCTCAGGATCCACAGGCACGATCACTGGAGATTCACCTCGTGGTGTTAATTTCCTATCATGCATCATTTGTAAACGAGCCGCTTTCTGTACACTTTCTACAGTCTGATTGACATTCCTTACTATAGCCAGGGGATCTCCTCTTTCTGAAGGACTGAGTCTGCCAGCCCAATCAGCAGCTCTCTGGGGAGGGACCAAGGAGCACGGTTATCTCCTGTGGTAAGGAAGACTCCTGCCCCTCCAGTACCCTTCTGCCTCTTTTTCTGAGAACAGAATTTGGTCAGCCCGTGTGAGAGAGAGTCTCCAAACACATTCAGTTTCAGATTCTTTGGGACTTTGGCTATATCCTTCCTTTAGTTTGGCCAATTCAGTAGCTGTAGATGGGATTTCTTTTGTGGTTATGTCAGGTGTGTCGTCGTCTGAAGCCTCATGGGTGTATTCTGTTTTAATGAAGGGACGGAGCGAGGCTGAGGGCTTTTCTGAGTGATTACGCAAGGATTCTAAGTCCGAGAGGGGGTACGCTTCTTTAGATAGTTCCAGCTCTGACTCCTTTTTTCCCTCATTTGCTGATCTTGCAAACAGCTCCTCTCGGAGCACACAGACACTAGCCTTTTCATTCCTTATCTCTTCCTGGAGGAGGTGGGTGTTAGCTCCAGCTGAAATTGCAATGCTTTAACCAAATGCTGTAATGAAGCAGTAACTTCCATATCAGCTTTCTGCTGGTGCTCTCTGTGTTCTACTGCAGCTAGCACAGCAGCAGCTAAGACAGAACATACCACTGGTTGTGCTTTACCTTTTTTGAGTCTCGCTCCTGTGCGCAGGACAGAGACTCGATCAACAAGTGCTTGGATATTATACCAATAGTTTTGTGCCCAGTCCGTCCCTGGAGGAGATGGCCTGGCACCAAATTCATCCAACAAAGTAAACAAAGCTTGTGTATGATGTCCCATGTTACTTACAAATGTCGGAGTGATCATTCCTAGAGGATGCCCAGCGTAAAGTAAATTTACAAAAGTCTCACCCCTGCACTCTGGGAAGGTTCCTCTTCTGCCAAACCAAAGAAAGTTACAAACACTGGAGTAGTCTCTCTTGAGGGACACCCCTTACAAAATGGTTTCTGAGGTCCTACTCCTTACACCTCGAGAGCACCTAGTGTTTACCAAAGTTACAAGTCTCAAAATTACTTTCCAAACCTCCCAGGTCTTTTACCTACAGGAGTGCCAATTTCCCAGACCCTGGGCCTCGGGAGCACCGTTTTAGCTCAGGTGCATGTGCAAACACACAAGCAAACAAACAAACAAACAAAAGAGTAAGACAGAGTAAGAAAGGTAGAGAGGTGTTAGGAAATGTAGAAAGGTACGTTGTTTTATTTTCCTAAAATGATCCAATCATAAGAATTAGCAATTCATGCATTTTTTGGAAACAACACTCTCATTTTACGGGGATCCTGCCGACTATGCCAATAAAGTGTTACGATCCGGTTCAGACCCAGAAAAGCAAAGCAGGCGAAGTCTCTGAGCATAAACCAGAAAGAACTTCGAAGGTTCAAAATATTGCCAGATGTGAGATTAAAACCAAACGAGATTAAATGTCGATGCCAAAAAATTGATGTATTTTATTTGACAGTAAAAGTAGGGCCCAGTTTGGGGCCAATCACCCTTGCAGTGCCTAAAGGGGCTCCAGCAGAGCTGGAGGGGGGCTGGGAGCACCCGGAAGCGGGAGCAGCCAGAGCTGGGAGCACCTGCATCTTGGCCAAGGCAGCTGCCGCCAGGTTTGGTGGTGCCTGAGCAGGGCGGGGACGATGCCAGGGACATCCCGCAGTGACGTCTTCTCTTTTCCGCTGGGCGTGCGCTCGGTCCCAAAGCGCACGCCCATTCTGATCTCAGTCTCACTCCATGTTTAGACACGCTCACAGTCCTGGATTTCATCCCATGCCAGTGGCAGACCCGTGCAGCCCCAGAGCCAATACCAAGGCCAGGCTGAAGGCAAACGCCGCATTTAGCCTTCACGCCAATGGTAGCTGTAATGTAAAACCCAGCCCTAACGCCGAGGCCTCTCCTAATTCCAGCCCCTTGCTAAATGCTCAGCCCTAAACCAAATGCAACGGTGTAATAAATGAATTGGTTTCAGGGTGTTGATTTTTACTGTTTGGAGGAGATAGAAAAGAGGGGAGTTGATAGTTGGATAAATGGGCATGTTAACGGAGGATATTGCAAGACTGTCTGGGTGTAATATCGGAGTGTGAGCACTAGGTGGAGACGCAATTGGGGATGTGATGACGTGATGGACTAGAAAATGACCTCATGCAGGTGATGTCAACATCTTGGACCGCTTAGCCAATCATTCGACACCCTCGGGAAATGATTGGACAAAAATGCATCTTGATAAAGACCAATAGAACCCCTGGAAGCGAGCCAATCAGAAGAAGAATCCAAAATCCACCAATTGTGAACGGACAGAGGGCATAAGAACGGACCTGGGACTTTATCCGGGGAGCTCCTGCGGAACTTGGGGTCCGAGGTTGCACCCGGAGGGTCACACTGTCCTTTTTGTGTGCTGCTTTACTCTGGCTTGTCGTGCGGAGCCTGGGCTTATCCTGGGTTCTCGCTCTCAGTTGTTAATGAATAAACAAACGAGTTGGCTTTTCTTTTTTAAAAAAAGTCTCAGCCTCGTTTATAACAACGGTGAGCTCGAAGGCCAAAGCCAGCCCCAACTGCAACTCTTAAGATCAAGCCCAACACCAATCCCAACTGAAGCCCTAAGTCCAGCTTCGAGCCCAGCCCCAGCCCACACTCCAATGCCGCCTTTAGCTCTAACTCCCAAACTCAGCCCCAACTGCTGCCCTAAGGCCAACCATTCATGGAGTTAAGGCCAGTGCCCCAGGTGCACTCCCTAGCCCAAGGCAGGCTCCAAGCTCAAGGCCACCGTTAGCCCTAAGGGCAGGGCCAGCCCTAAGGCCGGCCTGAGCCGCAATGGCAGCCCAAGGCAGCCCAAGTGGGGCTTCAACGCCGACCCCTCCCCCAGCCCGCCCTGATGCCGGCCCTGCCTCCCTGCGCTGCGAGCCAGGCGCTGTCCCCGCGTGTCACAGAGGCCGCGGCCTGTGGAGCAATCAGCGGGCTCGGTGCGGTGCTGGCACTGGCCGTCCCCGAGCCCCCTGCCTCTGGGGCAGTGTCGTCGCCCGGAGACGTCGTGGCCCCGCCGCCTGCGCCGCAGAGTTGTCACAAAGGGCAGCGGCGACATTAGGACTTCCTGGCCAGCCGCTATTTCCAGGCATGATGCTTAAGCATGGATCGGCCGCTTCTGATAGCGTGTCTGTCTTGGGCGAGCGTTTTTGTGATGGCTGTGCAGGCGCGTTGGATACAGCTGCAGGACGCTCTGTTTCCACAGAAAATTTGCGGCCAGCACTGCCAGGCATGGTCACAGGATGCCTGCTAGTAGTGGCTCAGCAGCTCTGAGACCGCTCTTTGCAGCGTCCAGCGGGGAGTTCAGGGCAGCGTTGAATCGAATGATAGCAATGCAAAAGGATGCAAAGCACAGCGTGTGAACAGGAGCTTTGGAGCCCTCGGCACACAGGATATTTCAGAGGAGAAATCCCCTGGTGCACCTGGCCCCAATAAAGAGCGGCCGCTGCTGAATGCCACACTCCAGTGGCGTTTTAAATGTAATTTTTCTATTTTCTAGGGTTTCATTTTTGCTAAGCTTTGGTAATGCCCGGGGTGTGATGTCATTGACCCGCTGCCTCTCGACCAATCAGATCGCTCCGCTACGTTCTGGCCCCGCCCCTCATTGTTTCCTCACAATGAGGAACCTTGGCGCTCGATTCCCATTGGCTGCCGCCCGGGGGGGCGGGGCTTAGGCTGCCTATATAAGGCGGCGGCGGTGGCGGGGCTTCAGTTGCAGTCCCGGCGTGGAGGCGGCAGCAGCGGAGCGGAGCGGGCGGAGAGGAGCGGAAGCCCCGAGGCCGGAGCTCTGGGAGCGGCCCGGCCCTCAGCGCCGCGGCCCTGGAGCCCCGGGCCGGGGCGGGTGTGAGGGGGTGGCTGGGAGGGAGATGGGATGGTTCGCTGCGCCGCTTCTCGCCGCCAATGCGCCTTTTCTCTCTGCCACTTTTCTCAGGTACCTGCGCCGGCCCCTCCAGATGGCAGTGGGAGCGCCAGCAACCCCGGCTCGGCAAAGGCAGGGACGGGCAACTACCGGGGCAACGAGGGACCGCACCCCAGCTCGGCAAAGGCAGGGACGGGCAACTGCCGGGGCAACGAGGGACCGCACCCCAGCTCGGCAAAGGCAGGGACGGGCAACTACCGGGGCAACGAGGGACAGCAACCCCGGCTCGGCAAAGGCAGGGACGGGCAACTACCGGGGCAACGAGGGACAGCAACCCCGGCTCGGCAAAGGCAGGGCCCCAGCAGCGCCGGGGCAACGAGGGACAAAATCGGAAGAGTTCGGACACCACCCGAAGCCCACCAAAGGTAATACCAGGTAAAACACGGTAATACCAGGTAAAACACGGTAATACCGGCTAATACCATCTAATATTATCTAATACAGGTAAAACACGGTAAAATCAGGTAATACCAGGTAAAATCAGCTAATGCCAGGTAAAACACGGTAAAACAAAATAAAATTGGCAAAAACCACATCAAAAACCTTGAGTGAGCTTTGCTCTCCCAGCGAGTCGCTTGCGATGCAAACAAATCCCCAAGCCTCCGCCTTCCCCGTGGGAGAGGAGGCCGGAGCCCCCCCGGCCTCAGCGGGGGTGAGGAGCACGCATGGCCCGGGGCTGTCTCCGTCCCTCTGCATCCTGGGGGGTCCTGTGGTGTCTTCAGGCCTCTCCTGTCGGGGAACGATCGGGACTGGGGGGATCTCTGTCCAAGTCATGGCGGGGGATACTCGGGGCGGTCACCCCAGGGCTGAGAGGGACGGAGCCCCCCTGGCCCCAGCCCCCACACGCATTTCCCAGGGCGAGAGGGACCAGGATGTGCAGCTGGCGGAAAGGCTGCTCGGCCGCGGTGCTCTCTTGCGCGCCCGGTGCTGCGGCCACGCCTCCCGCTGCCTCTCCCGGCGCCCTCTCCTCGCTGCCGGCCTCAGTGGGCGGCGCCCGCCGCGTTCCCACCGTCATCCTTGCATTATTCTCCTTTTTAAAGGAGCCTCCAAGGCTTTAGCACATTAATAGCTGTCTCATCTCCTGTGGGAGCCGCTTCGATTCTAATTTTACCAGCCTGCTTCAACCTTTCCAAGCCCAGGGCAGTCCCCTCGGAGCCGTCTAGTCTGTGGCTCTTACACCATGTGCTTAAGGCTGTTAAAGCCTGTTGGTCGTATTTTATGCCTTTTTTTGTTAAAAAGCAAGTCCATACCTGTAGTACGGGGTCTTCTGGTGCTGAAACTCTGCGCCCATGCTGGCAATGTCTCCCAATTACAAAAAAGGAAAAAGAAAGAAAAAAAAAAAGAGAAGGGAAGGTCCGTCTGAGCAGCAGCTCACTGTGCTACCTTTAGTGCCGCCGAGATGGGGTGGGGGGAGCGAAGCAGTTGGAAGCGTCTTATCTGCCTCCTCTGACCTTGGGAGCAGTTTGGCTGCAAGGCGGCCGCCCGTCCTCCGAGTTGCAGGCGCGGTGCCCGGTCGCTGCAGCCGAGCCTTGGCCCACTCGCGGTGCTCTCAGCACGGCACGCAGCAGCAGGGGAGGGGTTCCACAACTCACTCGTGGTTCCGCTCCAGGGCTGCAGGTTCGGGGGGTTCTCCTCAGGCGGGCGGCGTCGGCTCCAGGAGGCCTCAGAGTGTCTCGCAGCAGGCAGCGGTGGTGGTGGTGGTGGGGGGGGAGAGGCAAGGGTCAGCCTTCTTCGGTGGTGGTGATTTGAATACAGCGTACAGAGGGGGAGAAGGAAAGGAGTAAGTGTTGTATCATGCATTTAACCCAGCCAATACCAACGATTAGCAATGCAATTCCAGTAGCAATTGTTATTCCAAGTTGTGCTAACCATTTTCCCCACCCTGTGAGCCCAAAATACTTTAGGATGGTAGTGACCCATGAACTATCAAATACTTCTCGCGGTTGCATTGCATGAAACAAATTTCTAGTATGATTACTTATTTCTCTCATCTTAGCTCATGCCTCCTCAGCGGAGCTAGAGGCATTATGAATTGTAATACAACCCTCAGTTTCTGTTCTATTGAACATCCCACAAACTCCTTGTTCTTTTAACAATACCATCTCTAAAGCTAATCTATTTTGCAGGGTCATTTTAGTATTTTGCTGGACTTGGGTGTATAATTCTCCAAATGCATCTTGTGTCCAATTGCTTCATATACTTAATTGCCAGGTAATATCTTCTAATACGAACTGGTGTCTTTTAAAGGTAACATAGGGAGTAAAGAAATTTTCCAGAAATAGAGATACTTTTTGTCCAGTGGTATAGTAATCTGGAATGTCAACTCCTTGAATTGCCCATTCTGCTCTTTGTGTTGCCTTTGAAGAGGGAACACTACGACAGTGACGTTCTTTAGACACTTTGGTGAAAGTAAAAATACGTCTGGGGCAAAGGGAGGGAATTCCAATTCCACACCTAAGTCCAGCATGTTGTTCTAATGACAAATGTGAATAAAATATCTCATCAGAGCATCCCCAAGCCATTCCAAGAGGGGCTATATATTTTGCAGTTTTCCACTTAGTTGCATCTGCATAATCAAGGATGGTGATTTTTGGCTTAGTATTGATTGGAGTCCCACGGACTGGGTAGTGGGTAAAAGGAACTCCACATGGGTTGAGAAGGTATTTGTAGGAGGAGTTACAGGACTCATCTTGATTTCTCCAGCCTTTTGAGAGGTATCCCCAACAAGTACACACATCAGTTCCTAATGTTCGAATTCTAAGTGAAAACCATGTTTCTGGAGGATCTCCTGGTCCTTCTTTGCATGTTATCACCTTTGAGCAATTGAATAGAGGACTATCTTCTTTTGTAGTCTTTTTTAGTCTCTAAATTTACCTTTAAGAACTGTTTGTACAGACCATGCCCACATTAAATGTTGTCAGTCGATTGGGGTTCTATTCGTTATGTTCGGAAGTTGACCACAGCAGGAAGGGTTAAAAACTGTGCTATATTTGCCTTCATCTACATCTGGTGTGTAGAGTGGGTCAAACCGTGGATCCCATGGGTAAACAAGGCAGGGCTGTTTAGCATTATATTCCTCAAAGGTTATTGTCTCAGGGCTGAATTGACTTTTATCTAATTTGATGGCTGGGTGAGGGGATTCAATTTGAGATAAGATGGTTCTATTTACCTTTGGACGCCTAGTTCTACAATATTTCTGGTGCAACTGTCCTTCATGAGGTGCATCAGAAGGTGGGTCATATGTTTGGTAAAGCTTATGTACTATAGGGGTACCTCTGCACTCAACTTGGGCTCCATTTTTCTGACTTGTCCACTGTTCAGGTAGAGGCAATGGAGCTGCCACACTAGTCATATTGAGGACAAAAGATAAATTCAAGGGTACTATGTAAGATGGCAATCCTGGTTTGGCAGAATCAGGTAATGTTACACATACACCTTGATCAGTAGGATTCCATATTTTTGCAAACCCTTTTCCTAATTTCCAGGCAAGGTTCCTTTGATCTAGCTCTGCTAGCTAGCTCTGCTGAGCACATGCACAAGGTAAATAAGCATAAAAATAGAGCTAACATGTTACAATCACAATTACCAGTAAACCGAAGCATAGTTTGTATCTGAGGTTTTTCATGCACAGTCCTGAATATTTTTTTCTCCTGTTGTTCAGTTACCTGTGAAAGATAAGAAAAAGTCTGTCCAGCCCCTTTCAGGGCTAATATTAAAATGTAGGAATAAGCCAGCGAGAGCTTATTTTGTGTTCTTTGCCATAAGCATCGTTTGCTTTCCAGGTATGCATGTTCAAAGGAGTAGTGAGTACCATGGGTACAGCTCCTGCGGTAGGCAGTTCCACCCATACAGGCTGTCCTGGGAAGCGTGCGGGTTTTTGATTACCTGTAGGTTTAGATGTTGCTGGTATCAAGGAGGGAGGCTGCAGATAAAAAGCTGTGAGTCTGGGACATCCATTTACTCCCCATTGCTCATGTACTGTTTTCACAGCATCCCATAGTCGTTCAGTCCAATTAGAATGTTGAGGTTTCAGAAATCGCTTAAGCAGGCCATTTGTTCTCTCGACGATGCCATTTGCTTGTGGATAATGGGGTGTGTGAAATATCCACTGGATCCCTTCTTCTTTGGCCCATTTTTGGACCATGGTCGCTGTGAAATGTGCCCCGTTGTCGGATTGGATAGGTACAGGTTTTGGAAAGAAACTGAACCACATTTTAAGGGCTTCTAATGTGTTTGCACTAGTTGCCCGAGAGAAGGCTCCTGCTTGGACTAGTCCTGACCTGGCTTCTACCGCCACGTGTTGTTTGCCCTCAGACTTTCCAAAAGGTCCAATATCATCTACTTGCCATGTGTCCCACAGTCCCTTTCCTGTCTCTGATATGTGAGGGGGGCTGTTCTAAAGGGTGACGCTCTGATCGGGTCCGGCACTGCTCGCATGAAGATCTGCAGGTACGGCACATTTCCCGAGTCCCCGGCCATCCTCTGCTTGCTGCTTCCTTGTATAGGTCTTGTGCCCCGGTGTGCTGTCGCTTTAAGTGCAACCATTCTAAGAATGGATCCCAGTTTTCTCTTGGAGGTTTTCTACTTAGTGGGGCTAATCTGGCCCTCTCATCTACTTTGTGATTCCAGTGGCTAGTTGGGGTTTCCTTTTCTTGATGAGAGGCTACCCAGCCAACTAAGAAATTCCCCTTTTTTGCTACAGCAAGAATTTCTTGCAATTTTTCCTTTTGCCAAGCAGGCACCCTGTTTACTTCCCAGTCCTTTTTGTCCCAGAAGGGGAGCCATTCAGTACACCCTTTGAACACAGCAAAAGAATCAGTGTAAACATATACAGAGTCTGAGGTTTCAGATGCATGGTTAAATACACTCCAGACTGCTGCCAGTTCTCCCACTTGTGCACTACCTTCCCCTTCTGTTACAATTTGCTTGCCTGTATTTATTTGTAAGGCTACAGCACCACATTTCCAAACCTTACCTTCTCGCTTTGCTGATGCATCCGTAAACCACACATTCTGCAATCGTTCTGAGTACGGGGGAGCAACTTGGATCATAGAAGGTGAAAAGTCAGTGGTGCTATTTAGGGTTACCTCATCTTGTAGAGGAAGATTTTTGCGAGCTCCTTCTGTTACTTGAAAAATGGTGCAATAATGTTCCATTTGAGCATACCGTTTGCAAACAGAGGCACGTTGGGCCACCCCGTCAGGGGGTGGGATTCCTGCCAAAACTGACTTGATGACTTGAAAAGGTTCCCTTAAAATCAGGGGTTGTTTGTGGGTAGTTTTCTCTGCTTCCTGAAAAGCAGTGCTGACCACGAATAAACTTTTTTCCCAGGTAGAATATAGTTTTTCTACATCTTTAAACTGCGTGAGTAAAACCCTATGGGTCTGGTCGGACCATCGGGTCCTTTCTGCCATAAATGTATAGACAGTCCAGAGCTTGCAAATCGCCATTCCATGTGTACTGGATCAGTGGGATGTATAGGACCTAGGGATTGGTATGTGTTAGCTTCAAAAATTAGGAGTTGTAGGGCCTCATCGTGCAAGGGAGTCCAATCCCACTTTGCTTTTTTTCCTAGCAAATCATACAGGGGCCTTGCAATTATTGAAAAGTCAGGAATGTGTTTCCTCCAAAAAATTAGCAGGCCTAAAGCATGCCGCAGGTCTTTTTTAGTCTCTGGGGTTTCAATTTGGTCTCGGTGGCTGAGGGTGTCTGGGGCAATACACACCATTCCTCCTTTCCACCAGATTCCCAAGAATTTTACTTCTAGGGAAGGGAGTTGTACTTTTTCAGGAGGAATACGTAAGCCCGGGGATTCTAGATGTTTAATGATGTTTGTTTGTGTTGTTTGTACAGGTGTAATCTCATCTCCTGCCACCAAAATGCCATCAATGTATTGGTATACTCTTACTCCTGGTGCAGGAGGAATGAGTGACAATTCTTGTGCTAGTGCATGATGTGCTAGAGTGGGTGAGTGTTTGAATCCTTGTGGGAGGCGAGTGAAAGTATATTGCTGGCCCTCCCCCGTGAAAGCAAAACGCTCCTGATCTTGTTCCTGCGAGGGGACCATAAAAAACATGTCCTTGACATCAATAGTGGCCACAATTGGATGAGCTTGTTCTTGTCTAGTAGCTCTCAGCTCAGCAATGTTTGGGACTGCAGCAGTGAGAGGCCCTGTATTTGAGTTAAGCCGCCGATAGTCTCCTGTCAGTCTCCAGTTGCCATTAGGCTTGCGGACTGGCCACACAGGAGCATTGTAAGGGGAATGTGTTGCAATCACTATTCCTTTTTCTTTCAAATGTGCAATAATTGGTGTGATTCCTTCTCTGGCTCCTAAAGGCAAGGGGTAAGGTTTGACATTGGTTACTAGGGAGGGGGGAAGAGCAGGAGCAGAACTTAACAAACACAAATGGGAGGTTTCCTGCCCCAAAGTCCCTATTTTTCCTTCTTCATTGGTCCAAGGCCTTCCCTTTAGGAGGTCCAGACCCAGTGAATTTGTAGGAAATTCACCTGTAATCATTAGGGTGTCAACTGCTTTCTCTTCTGCCGGTAACCAGCGTCTTACCTTTGCTGTCATCTGGGCTTGGGTATTCTCAAAAACATCTGTGACACGTATACTCTTACGTGAGGGAGTGATTCCACGTGAGGAGGCATCTTCAATTTTAAGGGCAGACACCTGAGCACCAGTATCTACTAAAAAAGTTACCGGGGCTTTGTGGGGACCAGTAGGACAGGTTATTAACGGGTCTCCTCTGGAATTGTTAGAAAGGCGCCTGATGTGAATCCACCCTTCGCCCCCTGGCTTACCTTCTGCAAAGATAAGGGTTTTCTGTCACCTTCCCTTTCTTGTGGTTCCTCCAGGGGAGGGGCTGTAGCAGGGACAGCTTTTAATGGTTCCTCTTTTGCTGGCCACTCTTGGATGAATAGTTCTAATTTATTAGTGGGCTGGCCATCCATTAGGGTCCTTGGGACTCCCTTTTGTAAGCCCGCAATCCACAGGGCATTTCTTTTCTCCTTGCGTTCTTCCCCTGTATTTGTTTGTCTACCCAGCCCAGGGGAGAACCTTACCTTTTGGAGTTTTGCTGGGGACAGGGTTTTGCACTCTGTGCGCCGAATTGATCTAGAATCAGTTGTATTTGAAGGAATTGGGCCATATTTTCTCCCGTAATTAATTAATTCTTGTGCCACCTTCCCCCCCAGGTCCAAACCTTCCCTTTTGCCCGGTTAAGACTGAGGGAAATAGCTGCTGCCTCCAAGGTGGCTACAGCTCTTTCTGCAATTGGGAGACTTTCTATTTGTCCTTTTAGCTGCATGCCTATGGGTTTCACAGCTTCAGGGAGGCCTCTGGTAAGAGGTATCATTCTCTCAGGATCCACAGGCACGATCACTGGAGATTCACCTCGTGGTGTTAATTTCCTATCATGCATCATTTGTAAACGAGCCGCTTTCTGTACACTTTCTACAGTCTGATTGACATTCCTTACTATAGCCAGGGGATCTCCTCTTTCTGAAGGACTGAGTCTGCCAGCCCAATCAGCAGCTCTCTGGGGAGGGACCAAGGAGCACGGTTATCTCCTGTGGTAAGGAAGACTCCTGCCCCTCCAGTACCCTTCTGCCTCTTTTTCTGAGAACAGAATTTGGTCAGCCCGTGTGAGAGAGAGTCTCCAAACACATTCAGTTTCAGATTCTTTGGGACTTTGGCTATATCCTTCCTTTAGTTTGGCCAATTCAGTAGCTGTAGATGGGATTTCTTTTGTGGTTATGTCAGGTGTGTCGTCGTCTGAAGCCTCATGGGTGTATTCTGTTTTAATGAAGGGACGGAGCGAGGCTGAGGGCTTTTCTGAGTGATTACGCAAGGATTCTAAGTCCGAGAGGGGGTACGCTTCTTTAGATAGTTCCAGCTCTGACTCCTTTTTTCCCTCATTTGCTGATCTTGCAAACAGCTCCTCTCGGAGCACACAGACACTAGCCTTTTCATTCCTTATCTCTTCCTGGAGGAGGTGGGTGTTAGCTCCAGCTGAAATTGCAATGCTTTAACCAAATGCTGTAATGAAGCAGTAACTTCCATATCAGCTTTCTGCTGGTGCTCTCTGTGTTCTACTGCAGCTAGCACAGCAGCAGCTAAGACAGAACATACCACTGGTTGTGCTTTACCTTTTTTGAGTCTCGCTCCTGTGCGCAGGACAGAGACTCGATCAACAAGTGCTTGGATATTATACCAATAGTTTTGTGCCCAGTCCGTCCCTGGAGGAGATGGCCTGGCACCAAATTCATCCAACAAAGTAAACAAAGCTTGTGTATGATGTCCCATGTTACTTACAAATGTCGGCGTGATCATTCCTAGAGGATGCCCAGCGTAAAGTAAATTTACAAAAGTCTCACCCCTGCACTCTGGGAAGGTTCCTCTTCTGCCAAACCAAAGAAAGTTACAAACACTGGAGTAGTCTCTCTTGAGGGACACCCCTTACAAAATGGTTTCTGAGGTCCTACTCCTTACACCTCGAGAGCACCTAGTGTTTACCAAAGTTACAAGTCTCAAAATTACTTTCCAAACCTCCCAGGTCTTTTACCTACAGGAGTGCCAATTTCCCAGACCCTGGGCCTCGGGAGCACCGTTTTAGCTCAGGTGCATGTGCAAACACACAAGCAAACAAACAAACAAACAAAAGAGTAAGACAGAGTAAGAAAGGTAGAGAGGTGTTAGGAAATGTAGAAAGGTACGTTGTTTTATTTTCCTAAAATGATCCAATCATAAGAATTAGCAATTCATGCATTTTTTGGAAACAACACTCTCATTTTACGGGGATCCTGCCGACTATGCCAATAAAGTGTTACGATCCGGTTCAGACCCAGAAAAGCAAAGCAGGCGAAGTCTCTGAGCATAAACCAGAAAGAACTTAGAAGGTTCAAAATATTGCCAGATGTGAGATTAAAACCAAACGAGATTAAATGTCGATGCCAAAAAATTGATGTATTTTATTTGACAGTAAAAGTAGGGCCCAGTTTGGGGCCAATCACCCTTGCAGTGCCTAAAGGGGCTCCAGCAGAGCTGGAGGGGGGCTGGGAGCACCCGGAAGCGGGAGCAGCCAGAGCTGGGAGCACCTGCATCTTGGCCAAGGCAGCTGCCGCCAGGTTTGGTGGTGCCTGAGCAGGGCGGGGACGATGCCAGGGACATCCCGCAGTGACGTCTTCTCTTTTCCGCTGGGCGTGCGCTCGGTCCCAAAGCGCACGCCCATTCTGATCTCAGTCTCACTCCATGTTTAGACACGCTCACAGTCCTGGATTTCATCCCATGCCAGTGGCAGACCCGTGCAGCCCCAGAGCCAATACCAAGGCCAGGCTGAAGGCAAACGCCACATTTAGCCTTCACGCCAATGGTAGCTGTAATGTAAAACCCAGCCCTAACGCCGAGGCCTCTCCTAATTCCAGCCCCTTGCTAAATGCTCAGCCCTAAACCAAATGCAACGGTGTAATAAATGAATTGGTTTCAGGGTGTTGATTTTTACTGTTTGGAGGAGATAGAAAAGAGGGGAGTCGATAGTTGGATAAATGGGCATGTTAACGGAGGATATTGCGAGACTGTCTGGGTGTAATATCGGAGTGTGAGCACTAGGTGGAGACGCAATTGGGGATGTGATGACGTGATGGACTAGAAAATGACCTCATGCAGGTGATGTCAACATCTTGGACCGCTTAGCCAATCATTCGACACCCTCGGGAAATGATTGGACAAAAATGCATCTTGATAAAGACCAATAGAACCCCTGGAAGCGAGCCAATCAGAAGAAGAATCCAAAATCCACCAATTGTGAACGGACAGAGGGCATAAGAACGGACCTGGGACTTTATCCGGGGAGCTCCTGCGGAACTTGGGGTCCGAGGTTGCACCCAGTGGGTCACACTGTCCTTTTTGTGTGCTGCTTTACTCTGGCTTGTCGTGCGGAGCCTGGGCTTATCCTGGGTTCTCGCTCTCAGTTGTTAATGAATAAACAAACGAGTTGGCTTTTCTTTTTTAAAAAAAGTCTCAGCCTCGTTTATAACAACGGTGAGCTCGAAGGCCAAAGCCAGCCCCAACTGCAACTCTTAAGATCAAGCCCAACACCAATCCCAACTGAAGCCCTAAGTCCAGCTTCGAGCCCAGCCCCAGCCCACACTCCAATGCCACCTTTAGCTCTAACTCCCAAACTCAGCCCCAACTGCTGCCCTAAGGCCAACCATTCATGGAGTTAAGGCCAGTGCCCCAGGTGCACTCCCTAGCCCAAGGCAGGCTCCAAGCTCAAGGCCACCGTTAGCCCGAAGGGCAGGGCCAGCCCTAAGGCCGGCCTGAGCCGCAATGGCAGCCCAAGGCAGCCCAAGTGGGGCTTCAACGCCGACCCCTCCCCCAGCCCGCCCTGATGCCGGCCCTGCCTCCCTGCGCTGCGAGCCAGGCGCTGTCCCCGCGTGTCACAGAGGCCGCGGCCTGTGGAGCAATCAGCGGGCTCGGTGCGGTGCTGGCACTGGCCGTCCCCGAGCCCCCTGCCTCTGGGGCAGTGTCGTCGCCCGGAGACGTCGTGGCCCCGCCGCCTGCGCCGCAGAGTTGTCACAAAGGGCAGCGGCGACATTAGGACTTCCTGGCCAGCCGCTATTTCCAGGCATGATGCTTAAGCATGGATCGGCCGCTTCTGATAGCGTGTCTGTCTTGGGCGAGCGTTTTTGTGATGGCTGTGCAGGCGCGTTGGATACAGCTGCAGGACGCTCTGTTTCCACAGAAAATTTGCGGCCAGCACTGCCAGGCATGGTCACAGGATGCCTGCTAGTAGTGGCTCAGCAGCTCTGAGACCGCTCTTTGCAGCGTCCAGCGGGGAGTTCAGGGCAGCGTTGAATCGAATGATAGCAATGCAAAAGGATGCAAAGCACAGCGTGTGAACAGGAGCTTTGGAGCCCTCGGCACACAGGATATTTCAGAGGAGAAATCCCCTGGTGCACCTGGCCCCAATAAAGAGCGGCCGCTGCTGAATGCCACACTCCAGTGGCGTTTTAAATGTAATTTTTCTATTTTCTAGGGTTTCATTTTTGCTAAGCTTTGGTAATGCCCGGGGTGTGATGTCATTGACCCGCTGCCTCTCGACCAATCAGATCGCTCCGCTACGTTCTGGCCCCGCCCCTCATTGTTTCCTCACAATGAGGAACCTTGGCGCTCGATTCCCATTGGCTGCTGCCCGGGGGGCGGGGCTTAGGCTGCCTATATAAGGCGGCGGCGGTGGCGGGGCTTCAGTTGCAGTCCCGGCGTGGAGGCGGCAGCAGCGGAGCGGGCGGAGAGGAGCGGAAGCCCCGAGGCCGGAGCTCTGGGAGCGGCCCGGCCCTCAGCGCCGCGGCCCTGGAGCCCCGGGCCGGGGCGGGTGTGAGGGGGTGGCTGGGAGGGAGATGGGATGGTTCGCTGCGCCGCTTCTCGCCGCCAATGCGCCTTTTCTCTCTGCCACTTTTCTCAGGTACCTGCGCCGGCCCCTCCAGATGGCAGTGGGAGCGCCAGCAACCCCGGCTCGGCAAAGGCAGGGACGGGCAACTACCGGGGCAACGAGGGACCGCACCCCAGCTCAGCAAAGGCAGGGACGGGCAACTACCGCGGCAACGAGGGACCGCACCCCAGCTCGGCAAAGGCAGGGACGGGCAACTGCCGGGGCAACGAGGGACAGCAACCGCGGCTCGGCAAAGGCAGGGCCCCAGCAGCGCCGGGGCAACAAGGGACAAAATCGGAAGAGTTCGGACACCACCCGAAGCCCACCAAAGGTAATACCAGGTAAAACACGGTAATACCAGGTAAAACACGGTAATACCAGGTAAAACACGGTAATACCGGCTAATACCATCTAATATTATCTAATACAGGTAAAACACGGTAAAATCAGGTAATACCAGGTAAAATCAGCTAATGCCAGGTAAAACACGGTAAAACAAAATAAAATTGGCAAAAACCACATCAAATGCCTTGAGTGAGCTTTGCTCTCCCAGCGAGTCGCTTGCGATGCAAACAAATCCCCAAGCCCCCGCCTTCCCCGTGGGAGAGGAGGCCGGAGCCCCCCCGGCCTCAGCGGGGGTGAGGAGCACGCATGGCCCGGGGCTGTCTCCGTCCCTCTGCATCCTGGGGGGTCCTGTGGTGTCTTCAGGCCTCTCCTGTCGGGGAACGATCGGGACTGGGGGGATCTCTGTCCAAGTCATGGCGGGGGATACTCGGGGCGGTCACCCCAGGGCTGAGAGGGACGGAGCCCCCCTGGCCCCAGCCCCCACACGCATTTCCCAGGGCGAGAGGGACCAGGATGTGCAGCTGGCGGAAAGGCTGCTCGGCCGCGGTGCTCTCTTGCGCGCCCGGTGCTGCGGCCACGCCTCCCGCTGCCTCTCCCGGCGCCCTCTCCTCGCTGCCGGCCTCAGTGGGCGGCGCCCGCCGCGTTCCCACCGTCATCCTTGCATTATTCTCCTTTTTAAAGGAGCCTCCAAGGCTTTAGCACATTAATAGCTGTCTCATCTCCTGTGGGAGCCGCTTCGATTCTAATTTTACCAGCCTGCTTCAACCTTTCCAAGCCCAGGGCAGTCCCCTCGGAGCCGTCTAGTCTGTGGCTCTTACACCATGTGCTTAAGGCTGTTAAAGCCTGTTGGTCGTATTTTATGCCTTTTTTTGTTAAAAAGCAAGTCCATACCTGTAGTACGGGGTCTTCTGGTGCTGAAACTCTGCGCCCATGCTGGCAATGTCTCCCAATTACAAAAAAGGAAAAAGAAAGAAAAAAAAAAAGAGAAGGGAAGGTCCGTCTGAGCAGCAGCTCACTGTGCTACCTTTAGTGCCGCCGAGATGGGGTGGGGGGAGCGAAGCAGTTGGAAGCGTCTTATCTGCCTCCTCTGACCTTGGGAGCAGTTTGGCTGCAAGGCGGCCGCCCGTCCTCCGAGTTGCAGGCGCGGTGCCCGGTCGCTGCAGCCGAGCCTTGGCCCACTCGCGGTGCTCTCAGCACGGCACGCAGCAGCAGGGGAGGGGTTCCACAACTCACTCGTGGTTCCGCTCCAGGGCTGCAGGTTCGGGGGGTTCTCCTCAGGCGGGCGGCGTCGGCTCCAGGAGGCCTCAGAGTGTCTCGCAGCAGGCAGCGGTGGTGGTGGTGGTGGGGGGGGAGAGGCAAGGGTCAGCCTTCTTCGGTGGTGGTGATTTGAATACAGCGTACAGAGGGGGAGAAGGAAAGGAGTAAGTGTTGTATCATGCATTTAACCCAGCCAATACCAACGATTAGCAATGCAATTCCAGTAGCAATTGTTATTCCAAGTTGTGCTAACCATTTTCCCCACCCTGTGAGCCCAAAATACTTTAGGATGGTAGTGACCCATGAACTATCAAATACTTCTCGCGGTTGCATTGCATGAAACAAATTTCTAGTATGATTACTTATTTCTCTCATCTTAGCTCATGCCTCCTCAGCGGAGCTAGAGGCATTATGAATTGTAATACAACCCTCAGTTTCTGTTCTATTGAACATCCCACAAACTCCTTGTTCTTTTAACAATACCATCTCTAAAGCTAATCTATTTTGCAGGGTCATTTTAGTATTTTGCTGGACTTGGGTGTATAATTCTCCAAATGCATCTTGTGTCCAATTGCTTTATATACTTAATTGCCAGGTAATATCTTCTAATACGAACTGGTGTCTTTTAAAGGTAACATAGGGAGTAAAGAAATTTTCCAGAAATAGAGATACTTTTTGTCCAGTGGTATAGTAATCTGGAATGTCAACTCCTTGAATTGCCCATTCTGCTCTTTGTGTTGCCTTTGAAGAGGGAACACTACGACAGTGACGTTCTTTAGACACTTTGGTGAAAGTAAAAATACGTCTGGGGCAAAGGGAGGGAATTCCAATTCCACACCTAAGTCCAGCATGTTGTTCTAATGACAAATGTGAATAAAATATCTCATCAGAGCATCCCCAAGCCATTCCAAGAGGGGCTATATATTTTGCAGTTTTCCACTTAGTTGCATCTGCATAATCAAGGATGGTGATTTTTGGCTTAGTATTGATTGGAGTCCCACGGACTGGGTAGTGGGTAAAAGGAACTCCACATGGGTTGAGAAGGTATTTGTAGGAGGAGTTACAGGACTCATCTTGATTTCTCCAGCCTTTTGAGAGGTATCCCCAACAAGTACACACATCAGTTCCTAATGTTCGAATTCTAAGTGAAAACCATGTTTCTGGAGGATCTCCTGGTCCTTCTTTGCATGTTATCACCTTTGAGCAATTGAATAGAGGACTATCTTCTTTTGTAGTCTTTTTTAGTCTCTAAATTTACCTTTAAGAACTGTTTGTACAGAGCATGCCCACATTAAATGTTGTCAGTCGATTGGGGTTCTATTCGTTATGTTCGGAAGTTGACCACAGCAGGAAGGGTTAAAAACTGTGCTATATTTGCCTTCATCTACATCTGGTGTGTAGAGTGGGTCAAACCGTGGATCCCATGGGTAAACAAGGCAGGGCTGTTTAGCATTATATTCCTCAAAGGTTATTGTCTCAGGGCTGAATTGACTTTTATCTAATTTGATGGCTGGGTGAGGGGATTCAATTTGAGATAAGATGGTTCTATTTACCTTTGGACGCCTAGTTCTACAATATTTCTGGTGCAACTGTCCTTCATGAGGTGCATCAGAAGGTGGGTCATATGTTTGGTAAAGGTTATGTACTATAGGGGTACCTCTGCACTCAACTTGGGCTCCATTTTTCTGACTTGTCCACTGTTCAGGTAGAGGCAATGGAGCTGCCACACTAGTCATATTGAGGACAAAAGATAAATTCAAGGGTACTATGTAAGATGGCAATCCTGGTTCGGCAGAATCAGGTAATGTTACACATACACCTTGATCAGTAGGATTCCATATTTTTGCAAACCCTTTTCCTAATTTCCAGGCAAGGTTCCTTTGATCTAGCTCTGCTAGCTAGCTCTGCTGAGCACATGCACAAGGTAAATAAGCATAAAAATAGAGCTAACATGTTACAATCACAATTACCAGTAAACCGAAGCATAGTTTGTATCTGAGGTTTTTCATGCACAGTCCTGAATATTTTTTTCTCCTGTTGTTCAGTTACCTGTGAAAGACAAGAAAAAGTCTGTCCAGCCCCTTTCAGGGCTAATATTAAAATGTAGGAATAAGCCAGCGAGAGCTTATTTTGTGTTCTTTGCCATAAGCATCGTTTGCTTTCCAGGTATGCATGTTCAAAGGAGCAGTGAGTACCATGGGTACAGCTCCTGCGGTAGGCAGTTCCACCCATACAGGCTGTCCTGGGAAGCGTGCGGGTTTTTGATTACCTGTAGGTTTAGATGTTGCTGGTATCAAGGAGGGAGGCTGCAGATAAAAAGCTGTGAGTCTGGGACATCCATTTACTCCCCATTGCTCATGTACTGTTTTCACAGCATCCCATAGTCGTTCAGTCCAATTAGAATGTTGAGGTTTCAGAAATCGCTTAAGCAGGCCATTTGTTCTCTCGACGATGCCATTTGCTTGTGGATAATGGGGTGTGTGAAATATCCACTGGATCCCTTCTTCTTTGGCCCATTTTTGGACGATGGTCGCTGTGAAATGTGCCCCGTTGTCGGATTGGATAGGTACAGGTTTTGGAAAGAAACTGAACCACATTTTAAGGGCTTCTAATGTGTTTGCACTAGTTGCCCGAGAGAAGGCTCCTGCTTGGACTAGTCCTGACCTGGCTTCTACCGCCACGTGTTGTTTGCCCTCAGACTTTCCAAAAGGTCCAATATCATCTACTTGCCATGTGTCCCACAGTCCCTTTCCTGTCTCTGATATGTGAGGGGGGCTGTTCTAAAGGGTGACGCTCTGATCGGGTCCGGCACTGCTCGCATGAAGATCTGCAGGTACGGCACATTTCCCGAGTCCCCGGCCATCCTCTGCTTGCTGCTTCCTTGTATAGGTCTTGTGCCCCGGTGTGCTGTCGCTTTAAGTGCAACCATTCTAAGAATGGATCCCAGTTTTCTCTTGGAGGTTTTCTACTTAGTGGGGCTAATCTGGCCCTCTCATCTACTTTGTGATTCCAGTGGCTAGTTGGGGTTTCCTTTTCTTGATGAGAGGCTACCCAGCCAACTAAGAAATTCCCCTTTTTTGCTACAGCAAGAATTTCTTGCCATTTTTCCTTTTGCCAAGCAGGCACCCTGTTTACTTCCCAGTCCTTTTTGTCCCAGAAGGGGAGCCATTCAGTACACCCTTTGAACACAGCAAAAGAATCAGTGTAAACATATACAGAGTCTGAGGTTTCAGATGCATGGTTAAATACACTCCAGACTGCTGCCAGTTCTCCCACTTGTGCACTACCTTCCCCTTCTGTTACAATTTGCTTGCCTGTATTTATTTGTAAGGCTACAGCACCACATTTCCAAACCTTACCTTCTCGCTTTGCTGATGCATCCGTAAACCACACATTCTGCAATCGTTCTGAGTACGGGGGAGCAACTTGGATCATAGAAGGTGAAAAGTCAGTGGTGCTATTTAGGGTTACCTCATCTTGTAGAGGAAGATTTTTGCGAGCTCCTTCTGTTACTTGAAAAATGGTGCAATAATGTTCCATTTGAGCATACCGTTTGCAAACAGAGGCACGTTGGGCCACCCCGTCAGGGGGTGGGATTCCTGCCAAAACTGACTTGATGACTTGAAAAGGTTCCCTTAAAATCAGGGGTTGTTTGTGGGTAGTTTTCTCTGCTTCCTGAAAAGCAGTGCTGACCACGAATAAACTTTTTTCCCAGGTAGAATATAGTTTTTCTACATCTTTAAACTGCGTGAGTAAAACCCTATGGGTCTGGTCGGACCATCGGGTCCTTTCTGCCATAAATGTATAGACAGTCCAGAGCTTGCAAATCGCCATTCCATGTGTACTGGATCAGTGGGATGTATAGGACCTAGGGATTGGTATGTGTTAGCTTCAAAAATTAGGAGTTGTAGGGCCTCATCGTGCAAGGGAGTCCAATCCCACTTTGCTTTTTTTCCTAGCAAATCATACAGGGGCCTTGCAATTATTGAAAAGTCAGGAATGTGTTTCCTCCAAAAAATTAGCAGGCCTAAAGCATGCCGCAGGTCTTTTTTAGTCTCTGGGGTTTCAATTTGGTCTCGGTGGCTGAGGGTGTCTGGGGCAATACACACCATTCCTCCTTTCCACCAGATTCCCAAGAATTTTACTTCTAGGGAAGGGAGTTGTACTTTTTCAGGAGGAATACGTAAGCCCGGGGATTCTAGATGTTTAATGATGTTTGTTTGTGTTGTTTGTACAGGTGTAATCTCATCTCCTGCCACCAAAATGCCATCAATGTATTGGTATACTCTTACTCCTGGTGCAGGAGGAATGAGTGACAATTCTTGTGCTAGTGCATGATGTGCTAGAGTGGGTGAGTGTTTGAATCCTTGTGGGAGGCGAGTGAAAGTATACTGCTGGCCCTCCCCCGTGAAAGCAAAACGCTCCTGATCTTGTTCCTGCGAGGGGACCATAAAAAACATGTCCTTGACATCAATAGTGGCCACAATTGGATGAGCTTGTTCTTGTCTAGTAGCTCTCAGCTCAGCAATGTTTGGGACTGCAGCAGTGAGAGGCCCTGTATTTGAGTTAAGCCGCCGATAGTCTCCTGTCAGTCTCCAGTTGCCATTAGGCTTGCGGACTGGCCACACAGGAGCATTGTAAGGGGAATGTGTTGCAATCACTATTCCTTTTTCTTTCAAATGTGCAATAATTGGTGTGATTCCTTCTCTGGCTCCTAAAGGCAAGGGGTAAGGTTTGACATTGGTTACTAGGGAGGGGGGAAGAGCAGGAGCAGAACTTAACAAACACAAATGGGAGGTTTCCTGCCCCAAAGTCCCTATTTTTCCTTCTTCATTGGTCCAAGGCCTTCCCTTTAGGAGGTCCAGACCCAGTGAATTTGTAGGAAATTCACCTGTAATCATTAGGGTGTCAACTGCTTTCTCTTCTGCCGGTAACCAGCGTCTTACCTTTGCTGTCATCTGGGCTTGGGTATTCTCAAAAACATCTGTGACACGTATACTCTTACGTGAGGGAGTGATTCCACGTGAGGAGGCATCTTCAATTTTAAGGGCAGACACCTGAGCACCAGTATCTACTAAAAAAGTTACCGGGGCTTTGTGGGGACCAGTAGGACAGGTTATTAACGGGTCTCCTCTGGAATTGTTAGAAAGGCGCCTGATGTGAATCCACCCTTCGCCCCCTGGCTTACCTTCTGCAAAGATAAGGGTTTTCTGTCACCTTCCCTTTCTTGTGGTTCCTCCAGGGGAGGGGCTGTAGCAGGGACAGCTTTTAATGGTTCCTCTTTTGCTGGCCACTCTTGGATGAATAGTTCTAATTTATTAGTGGGCTGGCCATCCATTAGGGTCCTTGGGACTCCCTTTTGTAAGGCCGCAATCCACAGGGCATTTCTTTTCTCCTTGCGTTCTTCCCCTGTATTTGTTTGTCTACCCAGCCCAGGGGAGAACCTTACCTTTTGGAGTTTTGCTGGGGACAGGGTTTTGCACTCTGTGCGCCGAATTGATCTAGAATCAGTTGTATTTGAAGGAATTGGGCCATATTTTCTCCCGTCATTAATTAATTCTTGTGCCACCTTCCCCCCCAGGTCCAAACCTTCCCTTTTGCCCGGTTAAGACTGAGGGAAATAGCTGCTGCCTCCAAGGTGGCTACAGCTCTTTCTGCAATTGGGAGACTTTCTATTTGTCCTTTTAGCTGCATGCCTATGGGTTTCACAGCTTCAGGGAGGCCTCTGATAAGAGGTATCATTCTCTCAGGATCCACAGGCACGATCACTGGAGATTCACCTCGTGGTGTTAATTTCCTATCATGCATCATTTGTAAACGAGCCGCTTTCTGTACACTTTCTACAGTCTGATTGACATTCCTTACTATAGCCAGGGGATCTCCTCTTTCTGAAGGACTGAGTCTGCCAGCCCAATCAGCAGCTCTCTGGGGAGGGACCAAGGAGCACGGTTATCTCCTGTGGTAAGGAAGACTCCTGCCCCTCCAGTACCCTTCTGCCTCTTTTTCTGAGAACAGAATTTGGTCAGCCCGTGTGAGAGAGAGTCTCCAAACACATTCAGTTTCAGATTCTTTGGGACTTTGGCTATATCCTTCCTTTAGTTTGGCCAATTCAGTAGCTGTAGATGGGATTTCTTTTGTGGTTATGTCAGGTGTGTCGTCGTCTGAAGCCTCATGGGTGTATTCTGTTTTAATGAAGGGACGGAGCGAGGCTGAGGGCTTTTCTGAGTGATTACGCAAGGATTCTAAGTCCGAGAGGGGGTACGCTTCTTTAGATAGTTCCAGCTCTGACTCCTTTTTTCCCTCATTTGCTGATCTTGCAAACAGCTCCTCTCGGAGCACACAGACACTAGCCTTTTCATTCCTTATCTCTTCCTGGAGGAGGTGGGTGTTAGCTCCAGCTGAAATTGCAATGCTTTAACCAAATGCTGTAATGAAGCAGTAACTTCCATATCAGCTTTCTGCTGGTGCTCTCTGTGTTCTACTGCAGCTAGCACAGCAGCAGCTAAGACAGAACATACCACTGGTTGTGCTTTACCTTTTTTGAGTCTCGCTCCTGTGCGCAGGACAGAGACTCGATCAACAAGTGCTTGGATATTATACCAATAGTTTTGTGCCCAGTCCGTCCCTGGAGGAGATGGCCTGGCACCAAATTCATCCAACAAAGTAAACAAAGCTTGTGTATGATGTCCCATGTTACTTACAAATGTCGGAGTGATCATTCCTAGAGGATGCCCAGCGTAAAGTAAATTTACAAAAGTCTCACCCCTGCACTCTGGGAAGGTTCCTCTTCTGCCAAACCAAAGAAAGTTACAAACACTGGAGTAGTCTCTCTTGAGGGACACCCCTTACAAAATGGTTTCTGAGGTCCTACTCCTTACACCTCGAGAGCACCTAGTGTTTACCAAAGTTACAAGTCTCAAAATTACTTTCCAAACCTCCCAGGTCTTTTACCTACAGGAGTGCCAATTTCCCAGACCCTGGGCCTCGGGAGCACCGTTTTAGCTCAGGTGCATGTGCAAACAC
The DNA here is from genome assembly GCF_041296385.1 of Aphelocoma coerulescens. Taxonomy (NCBI): domain Eukaryota; kingdom Metazoa; phylum Chordata; class Aves; order Passeriformes; family Corvidae; genus Aphelocoma; species Aphelocoma coerulescens. Next base: position 327,563 of record NW_027183474.1, read on the forward strand.
ACAAGCAAACAAACAAACAAACAAAAGAGTAAGACAGAGTAAGAAAGGTAGAGAGGTGTTAGGAAATGTAGAAAGGTACGTTGTTTTATTTTCCTAAAATGATCCAATCATAAGAATTAGCAATTCATGCATTTTTTGGAAACAACACTCTCATTTTACGGGGATCCTGCCGACTATGCCAATAAAGTGTTACGATCCGGTTCAGACCCAGAAAAGCAAAGCAGGCGAAGTCTCTGAGCATAAACCAGAAAGAACTTAGAAGGTTCAAAATATTGCCAGATGTGAGATTAAAACCAAACGAGATTAAATGTCGATGCCAAAAAATTGATGTATTTTATTTGACAGTAAAAGTAGGGCCCAGTTTGGGGCCAATCACCCTTGCAGTGCCTAAAGGGGCTCCAGCAGAGCTGGAGGGGGGCTGGGAGCACCCGGAAGCGGGAGCAGCCAGAGCTGGGAGCACCTGCATCTTGGCCAAGGCAGCTGCCGCCAGGTTTGGTGGTGCCTGAGCAGGGCGGGGACGATGCCAGGGACATCCCGCAGTGACGTCTTCTCTTTTCCGCTGGGCGTGCGCTCGGTCCCAAAGCGCACGCCCATTCTGATCTCAGTCTCACTCCATGTTTAGACACGCTCACAGTCCTGGATTTCATCCCATGCCAGTGGCAGACCCGTGCAGCCCCAGAGCCAATACCAAGGCCAGGCTGAAGGCAAACGCCGCATTTAGCCTTCACGCCAATGGTAGCTGTAATGTAAAACCCAGCCCTAACGCCGAGGCCTCTCCTAATTCCAGCCCCTTGCTAAATGCTCAGCCCTAAACCAAATGCAACGGTGTAATAAATGAATTGGTTTCAGGGTGTTGATTTTTACTGTTTGGAGGAGATAGAAAAGAGGGGAGTTGATAGTTGGATAAATGGGCATGTTAACGGAGGATATTGCGAGACTGTCTGGGTGTAATATCGGAGTGTGAGCACTAGGTGGAGACGCAATTGGGGATGTGATGACGTGATGGACTAGAAAATGACCTCATGCAGGTGATGTCAACATCTTGGACCGCTTAGCCAATCATTCGACACCCTCGGGAAATGATTGGACAAAAATGCATCTTGATAAAGACCAATAGAACCCCTGGAAGCGAGCCAATCAGAAGAAGAATCCAAAATCCACCAATTGTGAACGGACAGAGGGCATAAGAACGGACCTGGGACTTTATCCGGGGAGCTCCTGCGGAACTTGGGGTCCGAGGTTGCACCCGGAGGGTCACACTGTCCTTTTTGTGTGCTGCTTTACTCTGGCTTGTCGTGCGGAGCCTGGGCTTATCCTGGGTTCTCGCTCTCAGTTGTTAATGAATAAACAAACGAGTTGGCTTTTCTTTTTTAAAAAAAGTCTCAGCCTCGTTTATAACAACGGTGAGCTCGAAGGCCAAAGCCAGCCCCAACTGCAACTCTTAAGATCAAGCCCAACACCAATCCCAACTGAAGCCCTAAGTCCAGCTTCGAGCCCAGCCCCAGCCCACACTCCAATGCCGCCTTTAGCTCTAACTCCCAAACTCAGCCCCAACTGCTGCCCTAAGGCCAACCATTCATGGAGTTAAGGCCAGTGCCCCAGGTGCACTCCCTAGCCCAAGGCAGGCTCCAAGCTCAAGGCCACCGTTAGCCCTAAGGGCAGGGCCAGCCCTAAGGCCGGCCTGAGCCGCAATGGCAGCCCAAGGCAGCCCAAGTGGGGCTTCAACGCCGACCCCTCCCCCAGCCCGCCCTGATGCCGGCCCTGCCTCCCTGCGCTGCGAGCCAGGCGCTGTCCCCGCGTGTCACAGAGGCCGCGGCCTGTGGAGCAATCAGCGGGCTCGGTGCGGTGCTGGCACTGGCCGTCCCCGAGCCCCCTGCCTCTGGGGCAGTGTCGTCGCCCGCAGACGTCGTGGCCCCGCCGCCTGCGCCGCAGAGTTGTCACAAAGGGCAGCGGCGACATTAGGACTTCCTGGCCAGCCGCTATTTCCAGGCATGATGCTTAAGCATGGATCGGCCGCTTCTGATAGCGTGTCTGTCTTGGGCGAGCGTTTTTGTGATGGCTGTGCAGGCGCGTTGGATACAGCTGCAGGACGCTCTGTTTCCACAGAAAATTTGCGGCCAGCACTGCCAGGCATGGTCACAGGATGCCTGCTAGTAGTGGCTCAGCAGCTCTGAGACCGCTCTTTGCAGCGTCCAGCGGGGAGTTCAGGGCAGCGTTGAATCGAATGATAGCAATGCAAAAGGATGCAAAGCACAGCGTGTGAACAGGAGCTTTGGAGCCCTCGGCACACAGGATATTTCAGAGGAGAAATCCCCTGGTGCACCTGGCCCCAATAAAGAGCGGCCGCTGCTGAATGCCACACTCCAGTGGCGTTTTAAATGTAATTTTTCTATTTTCTAGGGTTTCATTTTTGCTAAGCTTTGGTAATGCCCGGGGTGTGATGTCATTGACCCGCTGCCTCTCGACCAATCAGATCGCTCCGCTACGTTCTGGCCCCGCCCCTCATTGTTTCCTCACAATGAGGAACCTTGGCGCTCGATTCCCATTGGCTGCTGCCCGGGGGGGCGGGGCTTAGGCTGCCTATATAAGGCGGCGGCGGTGGCGGGGCTTCAGTTGCAGTCCCGGCGTGGAGGCGGCAGCAGCGGAGCGGGCGGAGAGGAGCGGAAGCCCCGAGGCCGGAGCTCTGGGAGCGGCCCGGCCCTCAGCGCCGCGGCCCTGGAGCCCCGGGCCGGGGCGGGTGTGAGGGGGTGGCTGGGAGGGAGATGGGATGGTTCGCTGCGCCGCTTCTCGCCGCCAATGCGCCTTTTCTCTCTGCCACTTTTCTCAGGTACCTGCGCCGGCCCCTCCAGATGGCAGTGGGAGCGCCAGCAACCCCGGCTCGGCAAAGGCAGGGACGGGCAACTACCGCGGCAACGAGGGACCGCACCCCAGCTCGGCAAAGGCAGGGACGGGCAACTACCGTGGCAACGAGGGACCGCACCCCAGCTCGGCAAAGGCAGGGACGGGCAACTGCCGGGGCAACGAGGGACCGCACCCCAGCTCGGCAAAGGCAGGGACGGGCAACTGCCGGGGCAACGAGGGACAGCAACCCCGGCTCGGCAAAGGCAGGGCCCCAGCAGCGCCGGGGCAACGAGGGACAAAATCGGAAGAGTTCGGACACCACCCGAAGCCCACCAAAGGTAATACCAGGTAAAACACGGTAATACCAGGTAAAACACGGTAATACCGGCTAATACCATCTAATATTATCTAATACAGGTAAAACACGGTAAAATCAGGTAATACCAGGTAAAATCAGCTAATGCCAGGTAAAACACGGTAAAACAAAATAAAATTGGCAAAAACCACATCAAATGCCTTGAGTGAGCTTTGCTCTCCCAGCGAGTCGCTTGCGATGCAAACAAATCCCCAAGCCCCCGCCTTCCCCGTGGGAGAGGAGGCCGGAGCCCCCCCGGCCTCAGCGGGGGTGAGGAGCACGCATGGCCCGGGGCTGTCTCCGTCCCTCTGCATCCTGGGGGGTCCTGTGGTGTCTTCAGGCCTCTCCTGTCGGGGAACGATCGGGACTGGGGGGATCTCTGTCCAAGTCATGGCGGGGGATACTCGGGGCGGTCACCCCAGGGCTGAGAGGGACGGAGCCCCCCTGGCCCCAGCCCCCACACGCATTTCCCAGGGCGAGAGGGACCAGGATGTGCAGCTGGCGGAAAGGCTGCTCGGCCGCGGTGCTCTCTTGCGCGCCCGGTGCTGCGGCCACGCCTCCCGCTGCCTCTCCCGGCGCCCTCTCCTCGCTGCCGGCCTCAGTGGGCGGCGCCCGCCGCGTTCCCACCGTCATCCTTGCATTATTCTCCTTTTTAAAGGAGCCTCCAAGGCTTTAGCACATTAATAGCTGTCTCATCTCCTGTGGGAGCCGCTTCGATTCTAATTTTACCAGCCTGCTTCAACCTTTCCAAGCCCAGGGCAGTCCCCTCGGAGCCGTCTAGTCTGTGGCTCTTACACCATGTGCTTAAGGCTGTTAAAGCCTGTTGGTCGTATTTTATGCCTTTTTTTGTTAAAAAGCAAGTCCATACCTGTAGTACGGGGTCTTCTGGTGCTGAAACTCTGCGCCCATGCTGGCAATGTCTCCCAATTACAAAAAAGGAAAAAGAAAGAAAAAAAAAAAGAGAAGGGAAGGTCCGTCTGAGCAGCAGCTCACTGTGCTACCTTTAGTGCCGCCGAGATGGGGTGGGGGGAGCGAAGCAGTTGGAAGCGTCTTATCTGCCTCCTCTGATCTTGGGAGCAGTTTGGCTGCAAGGCGGCCGCCCGTCCTCCGAGTTGCAGGCGCGGTGCCCGGTCGCTGCAGCCGAGCCTTGGCCCACTCGCGGTGCTCTCAGCACGGCACGCAGCAGCAGGGGAGGGGTTCCACAACTCACTCGTGGTTCCGCTCCAGGGCTGCAGGTTCGGGGGGTTCTCCTCAGGCGGGCGGCGTCGGCTCCAGGAGGCCTCAGAGTGTCTCGCAGCAGGCAGCGGTGGTGGTGGTGGTGGGGGGGGAGAGGCAAGGGTCAGCCTTCTTCGGTGGTGGTGATTTGAATACAGCGTACAGAGGGGGAGAAGGAAAGGAGTAAGTGTTGTATCATGCATTTAACCCAGCCAATACCAACGATTAGCAATGCAATTCCAGTAGCAATTGTTATTCCAAGTTGTGCTAACCATTTTCCCCACCCTGTGAGCCCAAAATACTTTAGGATGGTAGTGACCCATGAACTATCAAATACTTCTCGCGGTTGCATTGCATGAAACAAATTTCTAGTATGATTACTTATTTCTCTCATCTTAGCTCATGCCTCCTCAGCGGAGCTAGAGGCATTATGAATTGTAATACAACCCTCAGTTTCTGTTCTATTGAACATCCCACAAACTCCTTGTTCTTTTAACAATACCATCTCTAAAGCTAATCTATTTTGCAGGGTCATTTTAGTATTTTGCTGGACTTGGGTGTATAATTCTCCAAATGCATCTTGTGTCCAATTGCTTTATATACTTAATTGCCAGGTAATATCTTCTAATACGAACTGGTGTCTTTTAAAGGTAACATAGGGAGTAAAGAAATTTTCCAGAAATAGAGATACTTTTTGTCCAGTGGTATAGTAATCTGGAATGTCAACTCCTTGAATTGCCCATTCTGCTCTTTGTGTTGCCTTTGAAGAGGGAACACTACGACAGTGACGTTCTTTAGACACTTTGGTGAAAGTAAAAATACGTCTGGGGCAAAGGGAGGGAATTCCAATTCCACACCCAAGTCCAGCATGTTGTTCTAATGACAAATGTGAATAAAATATCTCATCAGAGCATCCCCAAGCCATTCCAAGAGGGGCTATATATTTTGCAGTTTTCCACTTAGTTGCATCTGCATAATCAAGGATGGTGATTTTTGGCTTAGTATTGATTGGAGTCCCACGGACTGGGTAGGGGGTAAAAGGAACTCCACATGGGTTGAGAAGGTATTTGTAGGAGGAGTTACAGGACTCATCTTGATTTCTCCAGCCTTTTGAGAGGTATCCCCAACAAGTACACACATCAGTTCCTAATGTTCGAATTCTAAGTGAAAACCATGTTTCTGGAGGATCTCCTGGTCCTTCTTTGCATGTTATCACCTTTGAGCAATTGAATAGAGGACTATCTTCTTTTGTAGTCTTTTTTAGTCTCTAAATTTACCTTTAAGAACTGTTTGTACAGACCATGCCCACATTAAATGTTGTCAGTCGATTGGGGTTCTATTCGTTATGTTCGGAAGTTGACCACAGCAGGAAGGGTTAAAAACTGTGCTATATTTGCCTTCATCTACATCTGGTGTGTAGAGTGGGTCAAACCGTGGATCCCATGGGTAAACAAGGCAGGGCTGTTTAGCATTATATTCCTCAAAGGTTATTGTCTCAGGGCTGAATTGACTTTTATCTAATTTGATGGCTGGGTGAGGGGATTCAATTTGAGATAAGATGGTTCTATTTACCTTTGGACGCCTAGTTCTACAATATTTCTGGTGCAACTGTCCTTCATGAGGTGCATCAGAAGGTGGGTCATATGTTTGGTAAAGGTTATGTACTATAGGGGTACCTCTGCACTCAACTTGGGCTCCATTTTTCTGACTTGTCCACTGTTCAGGTAGAGGCAATGGAGCTGCCACACTAGTCATATTGAGGACAAAAGATAAATTCAAGGGTACTATGTAAGATGGCAATCCTGGTTCGGCAGAATCAGGTAATGTTACACATACACCTTGATCAGTAGGATTCCATATTTTTGCAAACCCTTTTCCTAATTTCCAGGCAAGGTTCCTTTGATCTAGCTCTGCTAGCTAGCTCTGCTGAGCACATGCACAAGGTAAATAAGCATAAAAATAGAGCTAACATGTTACAATCACAATTACCAGTAAACCGAAGCATAGTTTGTATCTGAGGTTTTTCATGCACAGTCCTGAATATTTTTTTCTCCTGTTGTTCAGTTACCCGTGAAAGACAAGAAAAAGTCTGTCCAGCCCCTTTCAGGGCTAATATTAAAATGTAGGAATAAGCCAGCGAGAGCTTATTTTGTGTTCTTTGCCATAAGCATCGTTTGCTTTCCAGGTATGCATGTTCAAAGGAGTAGTGAGTACCATGGGTACAGCTCCTGCGGTAGGCAGTTCCACCCATACAGGCTGTCCTGGGAAGCGTGCGGGTTTTTGATTACCTGTAGGTTTAGATGTTGCTGGTATCAAGGAGGGAGGCTGCAGATAAAAAGCTGTGAGTCTGGGACATCCATTTACTCCCCATTGCTCATGTACTGTTTTCACAGCATCCCATAGTCGTTCAGTCCAATTAGAATGTTGAGGTTTCAGAAATCGCTTAAGCAGGCCATTTGTTCTCTCGACGATGCCATTTGCTTGTGGATAATGGGGTGTGTGAAATATCCACTGGATCCCTTCTTCTTTGGCCCATTTTTGGACCATGGTCGCTGTGAAATGTGCCCCGTTGTCGGATTGGATAGGTACAGGTTTTGGAAAGAAACTGAACCACATTTTAAGGGCTTCTAATGTGTTTGCACTAGTTGCCCGAGAGAAGGCTCCTGCTTGGACTAGTCCTGACCTGGCTTCTACCGCCACGTGTTGTTTGCCCTCAGACTTTCCAAAAGGTCCAATATCATCTACTTGCCATGTGTCCCACAGTCCCTTTCCTGTCTCTGCTATGTGAGGGGGGCTGTTCTAAAGGGTGACGCTCTGATCGGGTCCGGCACTGCTCGCATGAAGATCTGCAGGTACGGCACATTTCCCGAGTCCCCGGCCATCCTCTGCTTGCTGCTTCCTTGTATAGGTCTTGTGCCCCGGTGTGCTGTCGCTTTAAGTGCAACCATTCTAAGAATGGATCCCAGTTTTCTCTTGGAGGTTTTCTACTTAGTGGGGCTAATCTGGCCCTCTCATCTACTTTGTGATTCCAGTGGCTAGTTGGGGTTTCCTTTTCTTGATGAGAGGCTACCCAGCCAACTAAGAAATTCCCCTTTTTTGCTACAGCAAGAATTTCTTGCCATTTTTCCTTTTGCCAAGCAGGCACCCTGTTTACTTCCCAGTCCTTTTTGTCCCAGAAGGGGAGCCATTCAGTACACCCTTTGAACACAGCAAAAGAATCAGTGTAAACATATACAGAGTCTGAGGTTTCAGATGCATGGTTAAATACACTCCAGACTGCTGCCAGTTCTCCCACTTGTGCACTACCTTCCCCTTCTGTTACAATTTGCTTGCCTGTATTTATTTGTAAGGCTACAGCACCACATTTCCAAACCTTACCTTCTCGCTTTGCTGATGCATCCGTAAACCACACATTCTGCAATCGTTCTGAGTACGGGGGAGCAACTTGGATCATAGAAGGTGAAAAGTCAGTGGTGCTATTTAGGGTTACCTCATCTTGTAGAGGAAGATTTTTGCGAGCTCCTTCTGTTACTTGAAAAATGGTGCAATAATGTTCCATTTGAGCATACCGTTTGCAAACAGAGGCACGTTGGGCCACCCCGTCAGGGGGTGGGATTCCTGCCAAAACTGACTTGATGACTTGAAAAGGTTCCCTTAAAATCAGGGGTTGTTTGTGGGTAGTTTTCTCTGCTTCCTGAAAAGCAGTGCTGACCACGAATAAACTTTTTTCCCAGGTAGAATATAGTTTTTCTACATCTTTAAACTGCGTGAGTAAAACCCTATGGGTCTGGTCGGACCATCGGGTCCTTTCTGCCATAAATGTATAGACAGTCCAGAGCTTGCAAATCGCCATTCCATGTGTACTGGATCAGTGGGATGTATAGGACCTAGGGATTGGTATGTGTTAGCTTCAAAAATTAGGAGTTGTAGGGCCTCATCGTGCAAGGGAGTCCAATCCCACTTTGCTTTTTTTCCTAGCAAATCATACAGGGGCCTTGCAATTATTGAAAAGTCAGGAATGTGTTTCCTCCAAAAAATTAGCAGGCCTAAAGCATGCCGCAGGTCTTTAAAATTTTAGTCTCTGGGGTTTCAATTTGGTCTCGGTGGCTGAGGGTGTCTGGGGCAATACACACCATTCCTCCTTTCCACCAGATTCCCAAGAATTTTACTTCTAGGGAAGGGAGTTGTACTTTTTCAGGAGGAATACGTAAGCCCGGGGATTCTAGATGTTTAATGATGTTTGTTTGTGTTGTTTGTACAGGTGTAATCTCATCTCCTGCCACCAAAATGCCATCAATGTATTGGTATACTCTTACTCCTGGTGCAGGAGGAATGAGTGACAATTCTTGTGCTAGTGCATGATGTGCTAGAGTGGGTGAGTGTTTGAATCCTTGTGGGAGGCGAGTGAAAGTATATTGCTGGCCCTCCCCCGTGAAAGCAAAACGCTCCTGATCTTGTTCCTGCGAGGGGACCATAAAAAACATGTCCTTGACATCAATAGTGGCCACAATTGGATGAGCTTGTTCTTGTCTAGTAGCTCTCAGCTCAGCAATGTTTGGGACTGCAGCAGTGAGAGGCCCTGTATTTGAGTTAAGCCGCCGATAGTCTCCTGTCAGTCTCCAGTTGCCATTAGGCTTGCGGACTGGCCACACAGGAGCATTGTAAGGGGAATGTGTTGCAATCACTATTCCTTTTTCTTTCAAATGTGCAATAATTGGTGTGATTCCTTCTCTGGCTCCTAAAGGCAAGGGGTAAGGTTTGACATTGGTTACTAGGGAGGGGGGAAGAGCAGGAGCAGAACTTAACAAACACAAATGGGAGGTTTCCTGCCCCAAAGTCCCTATTTTTCCTTCTTCATTGGTCCAAGGCCTTCCCTTTAGGAGGTCCAGACCCAGTGAATTTGTAGGAAATTCACCTGTAATCATTAGGGTGTCAACTGCTTTCTCTTCTGCCGGTAACCAGCGTCTTACCTTTGCTGTCATCTGGGCTTGGGTATTCTCAAAAACATCTGTGACACGTATACTCTTACGTGAGGGAGTGATTCCACGTGAGGAGGCATCTTCAATTTTAAGGGCAGACACCTGAGCACCAGTATCTACTAAAAAAGTTACCGGGGCTTTGTGGGGACCAGTAGGACAGGTTATTAACGGGTCTCCTCTGGAATTGTTAGAAAGGCGCCTGATGTGAATCCACCCTTCGCCCCCTGGCTTACCTTCTGCAAAGATAAGGGTTTTCTGTCACCTTCCCTTTCTTGTGGTTCCTCCAGGGGAGGGGCTGTAGCAGGGACAGCTTTTAATGGTTCCTCTTTTGCTGGCCACTCTTGGATGAATAGTTCTAATTTATTAGTGGGCTGGCCATCCATTAGGGTCCTTGGGACTCCCTTTTGTAAGCCCGCAATCCACAGGGCATTTCTTTTCTCCTTGCGTTCTTCCCCTGTATTTGTTTGTCTACCCAGCCCAGGGGAGAACCTTACCTTTTGGAGTTTTGCTGGGGACAGGGTTTTGCACTCTGTGCGCCGAATTGATCTAGAATCAGTTGTATTTGAAGGAATTGGGCCATATTTTCTCCCGTAATTAATTAATTCTTGTGCCACCTTCCCCCCCAGGTCCAAACCTTCCCTTTTGCCCGGTTAAGACTGAGGGAAATAGCTGCTGCCTCCAAGGTGGCTACAGCTCTTTCTGCAATTGGGAGACTTTCTATTTGTCCTTTTAGCTGCATGCCTATGGGTTTCACAGCTTCAGGGAGGCCTCTGATAAGAGGTATCATTCTCTCAGGATCCACAGGCACGATCACTGGAGATTCACCTCGTGGTGTTAATTTCCTATCATGCATCATTTGTAAACGAGCCGCTTTCTGTACACTTTCTACAGTCTGATTGACATTCCTTACTATAGCCAGGGGATCTCCTCTTTCTGAAGGACTGAGTCTGCCAGCCCAATCAGCAGCTCTCTGGGGAGGGACCAAGGAGCACGGTTATCTCCTGTGGTAAGGAAGACTCCTGCCCCTCCAGTACCCTTCTGCCTCTTTTTCTGAGAACAGAATTTGGTCAGCCCGTGTGAGAGAGAGTCTCCAAACACATTCAGTTTCAGATTCTTTGGGACTTTGGCTATATCCTTCCTTTAGTTTGGCCAATTCAGTAGCTGTAGATGGGATTTCTTTTGTGGTTATGTCAGGTGTGTCGTCGTCTGAAGCCTCATGGGTGTATTCTGTTTTAATGAAGGGACGGAGCGAGGCTGAGGGCTTTTCTGAGTGATTACGCAAGGATTCTAAGTCCGAGAGGGGGTACGCTTCTTTAGATAGTTCCAGCTCTGACTCCTTTTTTCCCTCATTTGCTGATCTTGCAAACAGCTCCTCTCGGAGCACACAGACACTAGCCTTTTCATTCCTTATCTCTTCCTGGAGGAGGTGGGTGTTAGCTCCAGCTGAAATTGCAATGCTTTAACCAAATGCTGTAATGAAGCAGTAACTTCCATATCAGCTTTCTGCTGGTGCTCTCTGTGTTCTACTGCAGCTAGCACAGCAGCAGCTAAGACAGAACATACCACTGGTTGTGCTTTACCTTTTTTGAGTCTCGCTCCTGTGCGCAGGACAGAGACTCGATCAACAAGTGCTTGGATATTATACCAATAGTTTTGTGCCCAGTCCGTCCCTGGAGGAGATGGCCTGGCACCAAATTCATCCAACAAAGTAAACAAAGCTTGTGTATGATGTCCCATGTTACTTACAAATGTCGGAGTGATCATTCCTAGAGGATGCCCAGCGTAAAGTAAATTTACAAAAGTCTCACCCCTGCACTCTGGGAAGGTTCCTCTTCTGCCAAACCAAAGAAAGTTACAAACACTGGAGTAGTCTCTCTTGAGGGACACCCCTTACAAAATGGTTTCTGAGGTCCTACTCCTTACACCTCGAGAGCACCTAGTGTTTACCAAAGTTACAAGTCTCAAAATTACTTTCCAAACCTCCCAGGTCTTTTACCTACAGGAGTGCCAATTTCCCAGACCCTGGGCCTCGGGAGCACCGTTTTAGCTCAGGTGCATGTGCAAACACACAAGCAAACAAACAAACAAACAAAAGAGTAAGACAGAGTAAGAAAGGTAGAGAGGTGTTAGGAAATGTAGAAAGGTACGTTGTTTTATTTTCCTAAAATGATCCAATCATAAGAATTAGCAATTCATGCATTTTTTGGAAACAACACTCTCATTTTACGGGGATCCTGCCGACTATGCCAATAAAGTGTTACGATCCGGTTCAGACCCAGAAAAGCAAAGCAGGCGAAGTCTCTGAGCATAAACCAGAAAGAACTTAGAAGGTTCAAAATATTGCCAGATGTGAGATTAAAACCAAACGAGATTAAATGTCGATGCCAAAAAATTGATGTATTTTATTTGACAGTAAAAGTAGGGCCCAGTTTGGGGCCAATCACCCTTGCAGTGCCTAAAGGGGCTCCAGCAGAGCTGGAGGGGGGCTGGGAGCACCCGGAAGCGGGAGCAGCCAGAGCTGGGAGCACCTGCATCTTGGCCAAGGCAGCTGCCGCCAGGTTTGGTGGTGCCTGAGCAGGGCGGGGACGATGCCAGGGACATCCCGCAGTGACGTCTTCTCTTTTCCGCTGGGCGTGCGCTCGGTCCCAAAGCGCACGCCCATTCTGATCTCAGTCTCACTCCATGTTTAGACACGCTCACAGTCCTGGATTTCATCCCATGCCAGTGGCAGACCCGTGCAGCCCCAGAGCCAATACCAAGGCCAGGCTGAAGGCAAACGCCGCATTTAGCCTTCACGCCAATGGTAGCTGTAATGTAAAACCCAGCCCTAACGCCGAGGCCTCTCCTAATTCCAGCCCCTTGCTAAATGCTCAGCCCTAAACCAAATGCAACGGTGTAATAAATGAATTGGTTTCAGGGTGTTGATTTTTACTGTTTGGAGGAGATAGAAAAGAGGGGAGTTGATAGTTGGATAAATGGGCATGTTAACGGAGGATATTGCAAGACTGTCTGGGTGTAATATCGGAGTGTGAGCACTAGGTGGAGACGCAATTGGGGATGTGATGACGTGATGGACTAGAAAATGACCTCATGCAGGTGATGTCAACATCTTGGACCGCTTAGCCAATCATTCGACACCCTCGGGAAATGATTGGACAAAAATGCATCTTGATAAAGACCAATAGAACCCCTGGAAGCGAGCCAATCAGAAGAAGAATCCAAAATCCACCAATTGTGAACGGACAGAGGGCATAAGAACGGACCTGGGACTTTATCCGGGGAGCTCCTGCGGAACTTGGCGTCCGAGGTTGCACCCGGAGGGTCACACTGTCCTTTTTGTGTGCTGCTTTACTCTGGCTTGTCGTGCGGAGCCTGGGCTTATCCTGGGTTCTCGCTCTCAGTTGTTAATGAATAAACAAACGAGTTGGCTTTTCTTTTTTAAAAAAAGTCTCAGCCTCGTTTATAACAACGGTGAGCTCGAAGGCCAAAGCCAGCCCCAACTGCAACTCTTAAGATCAAGCCCAACACCAATCCCAACTGAAGCCCTAAGTCCAGCTTCGAGCCCAGCCCCAGCCCACACTCCAATGCCGCCTTTAGCTCTAACTCCCAAACTCAGCCCCAACTGCTGCCCTAAGGCCAACCATTCATGGAGTTAAGGCCAGTGCCCCAGGTGCACTCCCTAGCCCAAGGCAGGCTCCAAGCTCAAGGCCACCGTTAGCCCTAAGGGCAGGGCCAGCCCTAAGGCCGGCCTGAGCCGCAATGGCAGCCCAAGGCAGCCCAAGTGGGGCTTCAACGCCGACCCCTCCCCCAGCCCGCCCTGATGCCGGCCCTGCCTCCCTGCGCTGCGAGCCAGGCGCTGTCCCCGCGTGTCACAGAGGCCGCGGCCTGTGGAGCAATCAGCGGGCTCGGTGCGGTGCTGGCACTGGCCGTCCCCGAGCCCCCTGCCTCTGGGGCAGTGTCGTCGCCCGGAGACGACGTGGCCCCGCCGCCTGCGCCGCAGAGTTGTCACAAAGGGCAGCGGCGACATTAGGACTTCCTGGCCAGCCGCTATTTCCAGGCATGATGCTTAAGCATGGATCGGCCGCTTCTGATAGCGTGTCTGTCTTGGGCGAGCGTTTTTGTGATGGCTGTGCAGGCGCGTTGGATACAGCTGCAGGACGCTCTGTTTCCACAGAAAATTTGCGGCCAGCACTGCCAGGCATGGTCACAGGATGCCTGCTAGTAGTGGCTCAGCAGCTCTGAGACCGCTCTTTGCAGCGTCCAGCGGGGAGTTCAGGGCAGCGTTGAATCGAATGATAGCAATGCAAAAGGATGCAAAGCACAGCGTGTGAACAGGAGCTTTGGAGCCCTCGGCACACAGGATATTTCAGAGGAGAAATCCCCTGGTGCACCTGGCCCCAATAAAGAGCGGCCGCTGCTGAATGCCACACTCCAGTGGCGTTTTAAATGTAATTTTTCTATTTTCTAGGGTTTCATTTTTGCTAAGCTTTGGTAATGCCCGGGGTGTGATGTCATTGACCCGCTGCCTCTCGACCAATCAGATCGCTCCGCTACGTTCTGGCCCCGCCCCTCATTGTTTCCTCACAATGAGGAACCTTGGCGCTCGATTCCCATTGGCTGCCGCCCGGGGGGGCGGGGCTTAGGCTGCCTATATAAGGCGGCGGCGGTGGCGGGGCTTCAGTTGCAGTCCCGGCGTGGAGGCGGCAGCAGCGGAGCGGAGCGGGCGGAGAGGAGCGGAAGCCCCGAGGCCGGAGCTCTGGGAGCGGCCCGGCCCTCAGCGCCGCGGCCCTGGAGCCCCGGGCCGGGGCGGGTGTGAGGGGGTGGCTGGGAGGGAGATGGGATGGTTCGCTGCGCCGCTTCTCGCCGCCAATGCGCCTTTTCTCTCTGCCACTTTTCTCAGGTACCTGCGCCGGCCCCTCCAGATGGCAGTGGGAGCGCCAGCAACCCCGGCTCGGCAAAGGCAGGGACGGGCAACTACCGCGGCAACGAGGGACCGCACCCCAGCTCGGCAAAGGCAGGGACGGGCAACTGCCGGGGCAACGAGGGACCGCACCCCAGCTCGGCAAAGGCAGGGACGGGCAACTACCGGGGCAACGAGGGACAGCAACCCCGGCTCGGCAAAGGCAGGGACGGGCAACTACCGGGGCAACGAGGGACAGCAACCCCGGCTCGGCAAAGGCAGGGCCCCAGCAGCGCCGGGGCAACGAGGGACAAAATCGGAAGAGTTCGGACACCACCCGAAGCCCACCAAAGGTAATACCAGGTAAAACACGGTAATACCAGGTAAAACACGGTAATACCAGGTAAAACACGGTAATACCGGCTAATACCATCTAATATTATCTAATACAGGTAAAACACGGTAAAATCAGGTAATACCAGGTAAAATCAGCTAATGCCAGGTAAAACACGGTAAAACAAAATAAAATTGGCAAAAACCACATCAAAAACCTTGAGTGAGCTTTGCTCTCCCAGCGAGTCGCTTGCGATGCAAACAAATCCCCAAGCCTCCGCCTTCCCCGTGGGAGAGGAGGCCGGAGCCCCCCCGGCCTCAGCGGGGGTGAGGAGCACGCATGGCCCGGGGCTGTCTCCGTCCCTCTGCATCCTGGGGGGTCCTGTGGTGTCTTCAGGCCTCTCCTGTCGGGGAACGATCGGGACTGGGGGGATCTCTGTCCAAGTCATGGCGGGGGATACTCGGGGCGGTCACCCCAGGGCTGAGAGGGACGGAGCCCCCCTGGCCCCAGCCCCCACACGCATTTCCCAGGGCGAGAGGGACCAGGATGTGCAGCTGGCGGAAAGGCTGCTCGGCCGCGGTGCTCTCTTGCGCGCCCGGTGCTGCGGCCACGCCTCCCGCTGCCTCTCCCGGCGCCCTCTCCTCGCTGCCGGCCTCAGTGGGCGGCGCCCGCCGCGTTCCCACCGTCATCCTTGCATTATTCTCCTTTTTAAAGGAGCCTCCAAGGCTTTAGCACATTAATAGCTGTCTCATCTCCTGTGGGAGCCGCTTCGATTCTCATTTTACCAGCCTGCTTCAACCTTTCCAAGCCCAGGGCAGTCCCCTCGGAGCCGTCTAGTCTGTGGCTCTTACACCATGTGCTTAAGGCTGTTAAAGCCTGTTGGTCGTATTTTATGCCTTTTTTTGTTAAAAAGCAAGTCCATACCTGTAGTACGGGGTCTTCTGGTGCTGAAACTCTGCGCCCATGCTGGCAATGTCTCCCAATTACAAAAAAGGAAAAAGAAAGAAAAAAAAAAAGAGAAGGGAAGGTCCGTCTGAGCAGCAGCTCACTGTGCTACCTTTAGTGCCGCCGAGATGGGGTGGGGGGAGCGAAGCAGTTGGAAGCGTCTTATCTGCCTCCTCTGACCTTGGGAGCAGTTTGGCTGCAAGGCGGCCGCCCGTCCTCCGAGTTGCAGGCGCGGTGCCCGGTCGCTGCAGCCGAGCCTTGGCCCACTCGCGGTGCTCTCAGCACGGCACGCAGCAGCAGGGGAGGGGTTCCACAACTCACTCGTGGTTCCGCTCCAGGGCTGCAGGTTCGGGGGGTTCTCCTCAGGCGGGCGGCGTCGGCTCCAGGAGGCCTCAGAGTGTCTCGCAGCAGGCAGCGGTGGTGGTGGTGGGGGGGGGGGAGAGGCAAGGGTCAGCCTTCTTCGGTGGTGGTGATTTGAATACAGCGTACAGAGGGGGAGAAGGAAAGGAGTAAGTGTTGTATCATGCATTTAACCCAGCCAATACCAACGATTAGCAATGCAATTCCAGTAGCAATTGTTATTCCAAGTTGTGCTAACCATTTTCCCCACCCTGTGAGCCCAAAATACTTTAGGATGGTAGTGACCCATGAACTATCAAATACTTCTCGCGGTTGCATTGCATGAAACAAATTTCTAGTATGATTACTTATTTCTCTCATCTTAGCTCATGCCTCCTCAGCGGAGCTAGAGGCATTATGAATTGTAATACAACCCTCAGTTTCTGTTCTATTGAACATCCCACAAACTCCTTGTTCTTTTAACAATACCATCTCTAAAGCTAATCTATTTTGCAGGGTCATTTTAGTATTTTGCTGGACTTGGGTGTATAATTCTCCAAATGCATCTTGTGTCCAATTGCTTCATATACTTAATTGCCAGGTAATATCTTCTAATACGAACTGGTGTCTTTTAAAGGTAACATAGGGAGTAAAGAAATTTTCCAGAAATAGAGATACTTTTTGTCCAGTGGTATAGTAATCTGGAATGTCAACTCCTTGAATTGCCCATTCTGCTCTTTGTGTTGCCTTTGAAGAGGGAACACTACGACAGTGACGTTCTTTAGACACTTTGGTGAAAGTAAAAATACGTCTGGGGCAAAGGGAGGGAATTCCAATTCCACACCCAAGTCCAGCATGTTGTTCTAATGACAAATGTGAATAAAATATCTCATCAGAGCATCCCCAAGCCATTCCAAGAGGGGCTATATATTTTGCAGTTTTCCACTTAGTTGCATCTGCATAATCAAGGATGGTGATTTTTGGCTTAGTATTGATTGGAGTCCCACGGACTGGGTAGGGGGTAAAAGGAACTCCACATGGGTTGAGAAGGTATTTGTAGGAGGAGTTACAGGACTCATCTTGATTTCTCCAGCCTTTTGAGAGGTATCCCCAACAAGTACACACATCAGTTCCTAATGTTCGAATTCTAAGTGAAAACCATGTTTCTGGAGGATCTCCTGGTCCTTCTTTGCATGTTATCACCTTTGAGCAATTGAATAGAGGACTATCTTCTTTTGTAGTCTTTTTTAGTCTCTAAATTTACCTTTAAGAACTGTTTGTACAGACCATGCCCACATTAAATGTTGTCAGTCGATTGGGGTTCTATTCGTTATGTTTGGAAGTTGACCACAGCAGGAAGGGTTAAAAACTGTGCTATATTTGCCTTCATCTACATCTGGTGTGTAGAGTGGGTCAAACCGTGGATCCCATGGGTAAACAAGGCAGGGCTGTTTAGCATTATATTCCTCAAAGGTTATTGTCTCAGGGCTGAATTGACTTTTATCTAATTTGATGGCTGGGTGAGGGGATTCAATTTGAGATAAGATGGTTCTATTTACCTTTGGACGCCTAGTTCTACAATATTTCTGGTGCAACTGTCCTTCATGAGGTGCATCAGAAGGTGGGTCATATGTTTGGTAAAGGTTATGTACTATAGGGGTACCTCTGCACTCAACTTGGGCTCCATTTTTCTGACTTGTCCACTGTTCAGGTAGAGGCAATGGAGCTGCCACACTAGTCATATTGAGGACAAAAGATAAATTCAAGGGTACTATGTAAGATGCCAATCCTGGTTCAGCAGAATCAGGTAATGTTACACATACACCTTGATCAGTAGGATTCCATATTTTTGCAAACCCTTTTCCTAATTTCCAGGCAAGGTTCCTTTGATCTAGCTCTGCTAGCTAGCTCTGCTGAGCACATGCACAAGGTAAATAAGCATAAAAATAGAGCTAACATGTTACAATCACAATTACCAGTAAACCGAAGCATAGTTTGTATCTGAGGTTTTTCATGCACAGTCCTGAATATTTTTTTCTCCTGTTGTTCAGTTACCTGTGAAAGACAAGAAAAAGTCTGTCCAGCCCCTTTCAGGGCTAATATTAAAATGTAGGAATAAGCCAGCGAGAGCTTATTTTGTGTTCTTTGCCATAAGCATCGTTTGCTTTCCAGGTATGCATGTTCAAAGGAGTAGTGAGTACCATGGGTACAGCTCCTGCGGTAGGCAGTTCCACCCATACAGGCTGTCCTGGGAAGCGTGCGGGTTTTTGATTACCTGTAGGTTTAGATGATGCTGGTATCAAGGAGGGAGGCTGCAGATAAAAAGCTGTGAGTCTGGGACATCCATTTACTCCCCATTGCTCATGTACTGTTTTCACAGCATCCCATAGTCGTTCAGTCCAATTAGAATGTTGAGGTTTCAGAAATCGCTTAAGCAGGCCATTTGTTCTCTCGACGATGCCATTTGCTTGTGGATAATGGGGTGTGTGAAATATCCACTGGATCCCTTCTTCTTTGGCCCATTTTTGGACGATGGTCGCTGTGAAATGTGCCCCGTTGTCGGATTGGATAGGTACAGGTTTTGGAAAGAAACTGAACCACATTTTAAGGGCTTCTAATGTGTTTGCACTAGTTGCCCGAGAGAAGGCTCCTGCTTGGACTAGTCCTGACCTGGCTTCTACCGCCACGTGTTGTTTGCCCTCAGACTTTCCAGAAGGTCCAATATCATCTACTTGCCATGTGTCCCACAGTCCCTTTCCTGTCTCTGATATGTGAGGGGGGCTGTTCTAAAGGGTGACGCTCTGATCGGGTCCGGCACTGCTCGCATGAAGATCTGCAGGTACGGCACATTTCCCGAGTCCCCAGCCATCCTCTGCTTGCTGCTTCCTTGTATAGGTCTTGTGCCCCGGTGTGCTGTCGCTTTAAGTGCAACCATTCTAAGAATGGATCCCAGTTTTCTCTTGGAGGTTTTCTACTTAGTGGGGCTAATCTGGCCCTCTCATCTACTTTGTGATTCCAGTGGCTAGTTGGGGTTTCCTTTTCTTGATGAGAGGCTACCCAGCCAACTAAGAAATTCCCCTTTTTTGCTACAGCAAGAATTTCTTGCCATTTTTCCTTTTGCCAAGCAGGCACCCTGTTTACTTCCCAGTCCTTTTTGTCCCAGAAGGGGAGCCATTCAGTACACCCTTTGAACACAGCAAAAGAATCAGTGTAAACATATACAGAGTCTGAGGTTTCAGATGCATGGTTAAATACACTCCAGACTGCTGCCAGTTCTCCCACTTGTGCACTACCTTCCCCTTCTGTTACAATTTGCTTGCCTGTATTTATTTGTAAGGCTACAGCACCACATTTCCAAACCTTACCTTCTCGCTTTGCTGATGCATCCGTAAACCACACATTCTGCAATCGTTCTGAGTACGGGGGAGCAACTTGGATCATAGAAGGTGAAAAGTCAGTGGTGCTATTTAGGGTTACCTCATCTTGTAGAGGAAGATTTTTGCGAGCTCCTTCTGTTACTTGAAAAATGGTGCAATAATGTTCCATTTGAGCATACCGTTTGCAAACAGAGGCACGTTGGGCCACCCCGTCAGGGGGTGGGATTCCTGCCAAAACTGACTTGATGACTTGAAAAGATTCCCTTAAAATCAGGGGTTGTTTGTGGGTAGTTTTCTCTGCTTCCTGAAAAGCAGTGCTGACCACGAATAAACTTTTTTCCCAGGTAGAATATAGTTTTTCTACATCTTTAAACTGCGTGAGTAAAACCCTATGGGTCTGGTCGGACCATCGGGTCCTTTCTGCCATAAATGTATAGACAGTCCAGAGCTTGCAAATCGCCATTCCATGTGTACTGGATCAGTGGGATGTATAGGACCTAGGGATTGGTATGTGTTAGCTTCAAAAATTAGGAGTTGTAGGGCCTCATCGTGCAAGGGAGTCCAATCCCACTTTGCTTTTTTTCCTAGCAAATCATACAGGGGCCTTGCAATTATTGAAAAGTCAGGAATGTGTTTCCTCCAAAAAATTAGCAGGCCTAAAGCATGCCGCAGGTCTTTTTTAGTCTCTGGGGTTTCAATTTGGTCTCGGTGGCTGAGGGTGTCTGGGGCAATACACACCATTCCTCCTTTCCACCAGATTCCCAAGAATTTTACTTCTAGGGAAGGGAGTTGTACTTTTTCAGGAGGAATACGTAAGCCCGGGGATTCTAGATGTTTAATGATGTTTGTTTGTGTTGTTTGTACAGGTGTAATCTCATCTCCTGCCACCAAAATGCCATCAATGTATTGGTATACTCTTACTCCTGGTGCAGGAGGAATGAGTGACAATTCTTGTGCTAGTGCATGATGTGCTAGAGTGGGTGAGTGTTTGAATCCTTGTGGGAGGCGAGTGAAAGTATATTGCTGGCCCTCCCCCGTGAAAGCAAAACGCTCCTGATCTTGTTCCTGCGAGGGGACCATAAAAAACATGTCCTTGACATCAATAGTGGCCACAATTGGATGAGCTTGTTCTTGTCTAGTAGCTCTCAGCTCAGCAATGTTTGGGACTGCAGCAGTGAGAGGCCCTGTATTTGAGTTAAGCCGCCGATAGTCTCCTGTCAGTCTCCAGTTGCCATTAGGCTTGCGGACTGGCCACACAGGAGCATTGTAAGGGGAATGTGTTGCAATCACTATTCCTTTTTCTTTCAAATGTGCAATAATTGGTGTGATTCCTTCTCTGGCTCCTAAAGGCAAGGGGTAAGGTTTGACATTGGTTACTAGGGAGGGGGGAAGAGCAGGAGCAGAACTTAACAAACACAAATGGGAGGTTTCCTGCCCCAAAGTCCCTATTTTTCCTTCTTCATTGGTCCAAGGCCTTCCCTTTAGGAGGTCCAGACCCAGTGAATTTGTAGGAAATTCACCTGTAATCATTAGGGTGTCAACTGCTTTCTCTTCTGCCGCTAACCAGCGTCTTACCTTTGCTGTCATCTGGGCTTGGGTATTCTCAAAAACATCTGTGACACGTATACTCTTACGTGAGGGAGTGATTCCACGTGAGGAGGCATCTTCAATTTTAAGGGCAGACACCTGAGCACCAGTATCTACTAAAAAAGTTACCGGGGCTTTGTGGGGACCAGTAGGACAGGTTATTAACGGGTCTCCTCTGGAATTGTTAGAAAGGCGCCTGATGTGAATCCACCCTTCGCCCCCTGGCTTACCTTCTGCAAAGATAAGGGTTTTCTGTCACCTTCCCTTTCTTGTGGTTCCTCCAGGGGAGGGGCTGTAGCAGGGACAGCTTTTAATGGTTCCTCTTTTGCTGGCCACTCTTGGATGAATAGTTCTAATTTATTAGTGGGCTGGCCATCCATTAGGGTCCTTGGGACTCCCTTTTGTAAGCCCGCAATCCACAGGGCATTTCTTTTCTCCTTGCGTTCTTCCCCTGTATTTGTTTGTCTACCCAGCCCAGGGGAGAACCTTACCTTTTGGAGTTTTGCTGGGGACAGGGTTTTGCACTCTGTGCGCCGAATTGATCTAGAATCAGTTGTATTTGAAGGAATTGGGCCATATTTTCTCCCGTAATTAATTAATTCTTGTGCCACCTTCCCCCCCAGGTCCAAACCTTCCCTTTTGCCCGGTTAAGACTGAGGGAAATAGCTGCTGCCTCCAAGGTGGCTACAGCTCTTTCTGCAATTGGGAGACTTTCTATTTGTCCTTTTAGCTGCATGCCTATGGGTTTCACAGCTTCAGGGAGGCCTCTGGTAAGAGGTATCATTCTCTCAGGATCCACAGGCACGATCACTGGAGATTCACCTCGTGGTGTTAATTTCCTATCATGCATCATTTGTAAACGAGCCGCTTTCTGTACACTTTCTACAGTCTGATTGACATTCCTTACTATAGCCAGGGGATCTCCTCTTTCTGAAGGACTGAGTCTGCCAGCCCAATCAGCAGCTCTCTGGGGAGGGACCAAGGAGCACGGTTATCTCCTGTGGTAAGGAAGACTCCTGCCCCTCCAGTACCCTTCTGCCTCTTTTTCTGAGAACAGAATTTGGTCAGCCCGTGTGAGAGAGAGTCTCCAAACACATTCAGTTTCAGATTCTTTGGGACTTTGGCTATATCCTTCCTTTAGTTTGGCCAATTCAGTAGCTGTAGATGGGATTTCTTTTGTGGTTATGTCAGGTGTGTCGTCGTCTGAAGCCTCATGGGTGTATTCTGTTTTAATGAAGGGACGGAGCGAGGCTGAGGGCTTTTCTGAGTGATTGATTACGCAAGGATTCTAAGTCCGAGAGGGGGTACGCTTCTTTAGATAGTTCCAGCTCTGACTCCTTTTTTCCCTCATTTGCTGATCTTGCAAACAGCTCCTCTCGGAGCACACAGACACTAGCCTTTTCATTCCTTATCTCTTCCTGGAGGAGGTGGGTGTTAGCTCCAGCTGAAATGGCAATGCTTTAACCAAATGCTGTAATGAAGCAGTAACTTCCATATCAGCTTTCTGCTGGTGCTCTCTGTGTTCTACTGCAGCTAGCACAGCAGCAGCTAAGACAGAACATACCACTGGTTGTGCTTTACCTTTTTTGAGTCTCGCTCCTGTGCGCAGGACAGAGACTCGATCAACAAGTGCTTGGATATTATACCAATAGTTTTGTGCCCAGTCCGTCCCTGGAGGAGATGGCCTGGCACCAAATTCATCCAACAAAGTAAACAAAGCTTGTGTATGATGTCCCATGTTACTTACAAATGTCGGAGTGATCATTCCTAGAGGATGCCCAGCGTAAAGTAAATTTACAAAAGTCTCACCCCTGCACTCTGGGAAGGTTCCTCTTCTGCCAAACCAAAGAAAGTTACAAACACTGGAGTAGTCTCTCTTGAGGGACACCCCTTACAAAATGGTTTCTGAGGTCCTACTCCTTACACCTCGAGAGCACCTAGTGTTTACCAAAGTTACAAGTCTCAAAATTACTTTCCAAACCTCCCAGGTCTTTTACCTACAGGAGTGCCAATTTCCCAGACCCTGGGCCTCGGGAGCACCGTTTTAGCTCAGGTGCATGTGCAAACACACAAGCAAACAAACAAACAAACAAAAGAGTAAGACAGAGTAAGAAAGGTAGAGAGGTGTTAGGAAATGTAGAAAGGTACGTTGTTTTATTTTCCTAAAATGATCCAATCATAAGAATTAGCAATTCATGCATTTTTTGGAAACAACACTCTCATTTTACGGGGATCCTGCCGACTATGCCAATAAAGTGTTACGATCCGGTTCAGACCCAGAAAAGCAAAGCAGGCGAAGTCTCTGAGCATAAACCAGAAAGAACTTCGAAGGTTCAAAATATTGCCAGATGTGAGATTAAAACCAAACGAGATTAAATGTCGATGCCAAAAAATTGATGTATTTTATTTGACAGTAAAAGTAGGGCCCAGTTTGGGGCCAATCACCCTTGCAGTGCCTAAAGGGGCTCCAGCAGAGCTGGAGGGGGGCTGGGAGCACCCGGAAGCGGGAGCAGCCAGAGCTGGGAGCACCTGCATCTTGGCCAAGGCAGCTGCCGCCAGGTTTGGTGGTGCCTGAGCAGGGCGGGGACGATGCCAGGGACATCCCGCAGTGACGTCTTCTCTTTTCCGCTGGGCGTGCGCTCGGTCCCAAAGCGCACGCCCATTCTGATCTCAGTCTCACTCCATGTTTAGACACGCTCACAGTCCTGGATTTCATCCCATGCCAGTGGCAGACCCGTGCAGCCCCAGAGCCAATACCAAGGCCAGGCTGAAGGCAAACGCCGCATTTAGCCTTCACGCCAATGGTAGCTGTAATGTAAAACCCAGCCCTAACGCCGAGGCCTCTCCTAATTCCAGCCCCTTGCTAAATGCTCAGCCCTAAACCAAATGCAACGGTGTAATAAATGAATTGGTTTCAGGGTGTTGATTTTTACTGTTTGGAGGAGATAGAAAAGAGGGGAGTCGATAGTTGGATAAATGGGCATGTTAACGGAGGATATTGCGAGACTGTCTGGGTGTAATATGGGAGTGTGAGCACTAGGTGGAGACGCAATTGGGGATGTGATGATGTGATGGACTAGAAAATGACCTCATGCAGGTGATGTCAACATCTTGGACCGCTTAGCCAATCATTCGACACCCTCGGGAAATGATTGGACAAAAATGCATCTTGATAAAGACCAATAGAACCCCTGGAAGCGAGCCAATCAGAAGAAGAATCCAAAATCCACCAATTGTGAACGGACAGAGGGCATAAGAACGGACCTGGGACTTTATCCGGGGAGCTCCTGCGGAACTTGGGGTCCGAGGTTGCACCCAGTGGGTCACACTGTCCTTTTTGTGTGCTGCTTTACTCTGGCTTGTCGTGCGGAGCCTGGGCTTATCCTGGGTTCTCGCTCTCAGTTGTTAATGAATAAACAAACGAGTTGGCTTTTCTTTTTTAAAAAAAGTCTCAGCCTCGTTTATAACAACGGTGAGCTCGAAGGCCAAAGCCAGCCCCAACTGCAACTCTTAAGATCAAGCCCAACACCAATCCCAACTGAAGCCCTAAGTCCAGCTTCGAGCCCAGCCCCAGCCCACACTCCAATGCCGCCTTTAGCTCTAACTCCCAAACTCAGCCCCAACTGCTGCCCTAAGGCCAACCATTCATGGAGTTAAGGCCAGTGCCCCAGGTGCACTCCCTAGCCCAAGGCAGGCTCCAAGCTCAAGGCCACCGTTAGCCCTAAGGGCAGGGCCAGCCCTAAGGCCGGCCTGAGCCGCAATGGCAGCCCAAGGCAGCCCAAGTGGGGCTTCAACGCCGACCCCTCCCCCAGCCCGCCCTGATGCCGGCCCTGCCTCCCTGCGCTGCGAGCCAGGCGCTGTCCCCGCGTGTCACAGAGGCCGCGGCCTGTGGAGCAATCAGCGGGCTCGGTGCGGTGCTGGCACTGGCCGTCCCCGAGCCCCCTGCCTCTGGGGCAGTGTCGTCGCCCGCAGACGTCGTGGCCCCGCCGCCTGCGCCGCAGAGTTGTCACAAAGGGCAGCGGCGACATTAGGACTTCCTGGCCAGCCGCTATTTCCAGGCATGATGCTTAAGCATGGATCGGCCGCTTCTGATAGCGTGTCTGTCTTGGGCGAGCGTTTTTGTGATGGCTGTGCAGGCGCGTTGGATACAGCTGCAGGACGCTCTGTTTCCACAGAAAATTTGCGGCCAGCACTGCCAGGCATGGTCACAGGATGCCTGCTAGTAGTGGCTCAGCAGCTCTGAGACCGCTCTTTGCAGCGTCCAGCGGGGAGTTCAGGGCAGCGTTGAATCGAATGATAGCAATGCAAAAGGATGCAAAGCACAGCGTGTGAACAGGAGCTTTGGAGCCCTCGGCACACAGGATATTTCAGAGGAGAAATCCCCTGGTGCACCTGGCCCCAATAAAGAGCGGCCGCTGCTGAATGCCACACTCCAGTGGCGTTTTAAATGTAATTTTTCTATTTTCTAGGGTTTCATTTTTGCTAAGCTTTGGTAATGCCCGGGGTGTGATGTCATTGACCCGCTGCCTCTCGACCAATCAGATCGCTCCGCTACGTTCTGGCCCCGCCCCTCATTGTTTCCTCACAATGAGGAACCTTGGCGCTCGATTCCCATTGGCTGCCGCCCGGGGGGGCGGGGCTTAGGCTGCCTATATAAGGCGGCGGCGGTGGCGGGGCTTCAGTTGCAGTCCCGGCGTGGAGGCGGCAGCAGCGGAGCGGAGCGGGCGGAGAGGAGCGGAAGCCCCGAGGCCGGAGCTCTGGGAGCGGCCCGGCCCTCAGCGCCGCGGCCCTGGAGCCCCGGGCCGGGGCGGGTGTGAGGGGGTGGCTGGGAGGGAGATGGGATGGTTCGCTGCGCCGCTTCTCGCCGCCAATGCGCCTTTTCTCTCTGCCACTTTTCTCAGGTACCTGCGCCGGCCCCTCCAGATGGCAGTGGGAGCGCCAGCAACCCCGGCTCGGCAAAGGCAGGGACGGGCAACTACCGGGGCAACGAGGGACCGCACCCCAGCTCGGCAAAGGCAGGGACGGGCAACTGCCGGGGCAACGAGGGACCGCACCCCAGCTCGGCAAAGGCAGGGACGGGCAACTACCGGGGCAACGAGGGACAGCAACCCCGGCTCGGCAAAGGCAGGGACGGGCAACTACCGGGGCAACGAGGGACAGCAACCCCGGCTCGGCAAAGGCAGGGCCCCAGCAGCGCCGGGGCAACGAGGGACAAAATCGGAAGAGTTCGGACACCACCCGAAGCCCACCAAAGGTAATACCAGGTAAAACACGGTAATACCAGGTAAAACACGGTAATACCAGGTAAAACACGGTAATACCGGCTAATACCATCTAATATTATCTAATACAGGTAAAACACGGTAAAATCAGGTAATACCAGGTAAAATCAGCTAATGCCAGGTAAAACACGGTAAAACAAAATAAAATTGGCAAAAACCACATCAAAAACCTTGAGTGAGCTTTGCTCTCCCAGCGAGTCGCTTGCGATGCAAACAAATCCCCAAGCCTCCGCCTTCCCCGTGGGAGAGGAGGCCGGAGCCCCCCCGGCCTCAGCGGGGGTGAGGAGCACGCATGGCCCGGGGCTGTCTCCGTCCCTCTGCATCCTGGGGGGTCCTGTGGTGTCTTCAGGCCTCTCCTGTCGGGGAACGATCGGGACTGGGGGGATCTCTGTCCAAGTCATGGCGGGGGATACTCGGGGCGGTCACCCCAGGGCTGAGAGGGACGGAGCCCCCCTGGCCCCAGCCCCCACACGCATTTCCCAGGGCGAGAGGGACCAGGATGTGCAGCTGGCGGAAAGGCTGCTCGGCCGCGGTGCTCTCTTGCGCGCCCGGTGCTGCGGCCACGCCTCCCGCTGCCTCTCCCGGCGCCCTCTCCTCGCTGCCGGCCTCAGTGGGCGGCGCCCGCCGCGTTCCCACCGTCATCCTTGCATTATTCTCCTTTTTAAAGGAGCCTCCAAGGCTTTAGCACATTAATAGCTGTCTCATCTCCTGTGGGAGCCGCTTCGATTCTCATTTTACCAGCCTGCTTCAACCTTTCCAAGCCCAGGGCAGTCCCCTCGGAGCCGTCTAGTCTGTGGCTCTTACACCATGTGCTTAAGGCTGTTAAAGCCTGTTGGTCGTATTTTATGCCTTTTTTTGTTAAAAAGCAAGTCCATACCTGTAGTACGGGGTCTTCTGGTGCTGAAACTCTGCGCCCATGCTGGCAATGTCTCCCAATTACAAAAAAGGAAAAAGAAAGAAAAAAAAAAAGAGAAGGGAAGGTCCGTCTGAGCAGCAGCTCACTGTGCTACCTTTAGTGCCGCCGAGATGGGGTGGGGGGAGCGAAGCAGTTGGAAGCGTCTTATCTGCCTCCTCTGACCTTGGGAGCAGTTTGGCTGCAAGGCGGCCGCCCGTCCTCCGAGTTGCAGGCGCGGTGCCCGGTCGCTGCAGCCGAGCCTTGGCCCACTCGCGGTGCTCTCAGCACGGCACGCAGCAGCAGGGGAGGGGTTCCACAACTCACTCGTGGTTCCGCTCCAGGGCTGCAGGTTCGGGGGGTTCTCCTCAGGCGGGCGGCGTCGGCTCCAGGAGGCCTCAGAGTGTCTCGCAGCAGGCAGCGGTGGTGGTGGTGGTGGGGGGGGAGAGGCAAGGGTCAGCCTTCTTCGGTGGTGGTGATTTGAATACAGCGTACAGAGGGGGAGAAGGAAAGGAGTAAGTGTTGTATCATGCATTTAACCCAGCCAATACCAACGATTAGCAATGCAATTCCAGTAGCAATTGTTATTCCAAGTTGTGCTAACCATTTTCCCCACCCTGTGAGCCCAAAATACTTTAGGATGGTAGTGACCCATGAACTATCAAATACTTCTCGCGGTTGCATTGCATGAAACAAATTTCTAGTATGATTACTTATTTCTCTCATCTTAGCTCATGCCTCCTCAGCGGAGCTAGAGGCATTATGAATTGTAATACAACCCTCAGTTTCTGTTCTATTGAACATCCCACAAACTCCTTGTTCTTTTAACAATACCATCTCTAAAGCTAATCTATTTTGCAGGGTCATTTTAGTATTTTGCTGGACTTGGGTGTATAATTCTCCAAATGCATCTTGTGTCCAATTGCTTCATATACTTAATTGCCAGGTAATATCTTCTAATACGAACTGGTGTCTTTTAAAGGTAACATAGGGAGTAAAGAAATTTTCCAGAAATAGAGATACTTTTTGTCCAGTGGTATAGTAATCTGGAATGTCAACTCCTTGAATTGCCCATTCTGCTCTTTGTGTTGCCTTTGAAGAGGGAACACTACGACAGTGACGTTCTTTAGACACTTTGGTGAAAGTAAAAATACGTCTGGGGCAAAGGGAGGGAATTCCAATTCCACACCTAAGTCCAGCATGTTGTTCTAATGACAAATGTGAATAAAATATCTCATCAGAGCATCCCCAAGCCATTCCAAGAGGGGCTATATATTTTGCAGTTTTCCACTTAGTTGCATCTGCATAATCAAGGATGGTGATTTTTGGCTTAGTATTGATTGGAGTCCCACGGACTGGGTAGTGGGTAAAAGGAACTCCACATGGGTTGAGAAGGTATTTGTAGGAGGAGTTACAGGACTCATCTTGATTTCTCCAGCCTTTTGAGAGGTATCCCCAACAAGTACACACATCAGTTCCTAATGTTCGAATTCTAAGTGAAAACCATGTTTCTGGAGGATCTCCTGGTCCTTCTTTGCATGTTATCACCTTTGAGCAATTGAATAGAGGACTATCTTCTTTTGTAGTCTTTTTTAGTCTCTAAATTTACCTTTAAGAACTGTTTGTACAGACCATGCCCACATTAAATGTTGTCAGTCGATTGGGGTTCTATTCGTTATGTTCGGAAGTTGACCACAGCAGGAAGGGTTAAAAACTGTGCTATATTTGCCTTCATCTACATCTGGTGTGTAGAGTGGGTCAAACCGTGGATCCCATGGGTAAACAAGGCAGGGCTGTTTAGCATTATATTCCTCAAAGGTTATTGTCTCAGGGCTGAATTGACTTTTATCTAATTTGATGGCTGGGTGAGGGGATTCAATTTGAGATAAGATGGTTCTATTTACCTTTGGACGCCTAGTTCTACAATATTTCTGGTGCAACTGTCCTTCATGAGGTGCATCAGAAGGTGGGTCATATGTTTGGTAAAGCTTATGTACTATAGGGGTACCTCTGCACTCAACTTGGGCTCCATTTTTCTGACTTGTCCACTGTTCAGGTAGAGGCAATGGAGCTGCCACACTAGTCATATTGAGGACAAAAGATAAATTCAAGGGTACTATGTAAGATGGCAATCCTGGTTTGGCAGAATCAGGTAATGTTACACATACACCTTGATCAGTAGGATTCCATATTTTTGCAAACCCTTTTCCTAATTTCCAGGCAAGGTTCCTTTGATCTAGCTCTGCTAGCTAGCTCTGCTGAGCACATGCACAAGGTAAATAAGCATAAAAATAGAGCTAACATGTTACAATCACAATTACCAGTAAACCGAAGCATAGTTTGTATCTGAGGTTTTTCATGCACAGTCCTGAATATTTTTTTCTCCTGTTGTTCAGTTACCTGTGAAAGATAAGAAAAAGTCTGTCCAGCCCCTTTCAGGGCTAATATTAAAATGTAGGAATAAGCCAGCGAGAGCTTATTTTGTGTTCTTTGCCATAAGCATCGTTTGCTTTCCAGGTATGCATGTTCAAAGGAGTAGTGAGTACCATGGGTACAGCTCCTGCGGTAGGCAGTTCCACCCATACAGGCTGTCCTGGGAAGCGTGCGGGTTTTTGATTACCTGTAGGTTTAGATGTTGCTGGTATCAAGGAGGGAGGCTGCAGATAAAAAGCTGTGAGTCTGGGACATCCATTTACTCCCCATTGCTCATGTACTGTTTTCACAGCATCCCATAGTCGTTCAGTCCAATTAGAATGTTGAGGTTTCAGAAATCGCTTAAGCAGGCCATTTGTTCTCTCGACGATGCCATTTGCTTGTGGATAATGGGGTGTGTGAAATATCCACTGGATCCCTTCTTCTTTGGCCCATTTTTGGACCATGGTCGCTGTGAAATGTGCCCCGTTGTCGGATTGGATAGGTACAGGTTTTGGAAAGAAACTGAACCACATTTTAAGGGCTTCTAATGTGTTTGCACTAGTTGCCCGAGAGAAGGCTCCTGCTTGGACTAGTCCTGACCTGGCTTCTACCGCCACGTGTTGTTTGCCCTCAGACTTTCCAAAAGGTCCAATATCATCTACTTGCCATGTGTCCCACAGTCCCTTTCCTGTCTCTGATATGTGAGGGGGGCTGTTCTAAAGGGTGACGCTCTGATCGGGTCCGGCACTGCTCGCATGAAGATCTGCAGGTACGGCACATTTCCCGAGTCCCCGGCCATCCTCTGCTTGCTGCTTCCTTGTATAGGTCTTGTGCCCCGGTGTGCTGTCGCTTTAAGTGCAACCATTCTAAGAATGGATCCCAGTTTTCTCTTGGAGGTTTTCTACTTAGTGGGGCTAATCTGGCCCTCTCATCTACTTTGTGATTCCAGTGGCTAGTTGGGGTTTCCTTTTCTTGATGAGAGGCTACCCAGCCAACTAAGAAATTCCCCTTTTTTGCTACAGCAAGAATTTCTTGCAATTTTTCCTTTTGCCAAGCAGGCACCCTGTTTACTTCCCAGTCCTTTTTGTCCCAGAAGGGGAGCCATTCAGTACACCCTTTGAACACAGCAAAAGAATCAGTGTAAACATATACAGAGTCTGAGGTTTCAGATGCATGGTTAAATACACTCCAGACTGCTGCCAGTTCTCCCACTTGTGCACTACCTTCCCCTTCTGTTACAATTTGCTTGCCTGTATTTATTTGTAAGGCTACAGCACCACATTTCCAAACCTTACCTTCTCGCTTTGCTGATGCATCCGTAAACCACACATTCTGCAATCGTTCTGAGTACGGGGGAGCAACTTGGATCATAGAAGGTGAAAAGTCAGTGGTGCTATTTAGGGTTACCTCATCTTGTAGAGGAAGATTTTTGCGAGCTCCTTCTGTTACTTGAAAAATGGTGCAATAATGTTCCATTTGAGCATACCGTTTGCAAACAGAGGCACGTTGGGCCACCCCGTCAGGGGGTGGGATTCCTGCCAAAACTGACTTGATGACTTGAAAAGGTTCCCTTAAAATCAGGGGTTGTTTGTGGGTAGTTTTCTCTGCTTCCTGAAAAGCAGTGCTGACCACGAATAAACTTTTTTCCCAGGTAGAATATAGTTTTTCTACATCTTTAAACTGCGTGAGTAAAACCCTATGGGTCTGGTCGGACCATCGGGTCCTTTCTGCCATAAATGTATAGACAGTCCAGAGCTTGCAAATCGCCATTCCATGTGTACTGGATCAGTGGGATGTATAGGACCTAGGGATTGGTATGTGTTAGCTTCAAAAATTAGGAGTTGTAGGGCCTCATCGTGCAAGGGAGTCCAATCCCACTTTGCTTTTTTTCCTAGCAAATCATACAGGGGCCTTGCAATTATTGAAAAGTCAGGAATGTGTTTCCTCCAAAAAATTAGCAGGCCTAAAGCATGCCGCAGGTCTTTTTTAGTCTCTGGGGTTTCAATTTGGTCTCGGTGGCTGAGGGTGTCTGGGGCAATACACACCATTCCTCCTTTCCACCAGATTCCCAAGAATTTTACTTCTAGGGAAGGGAGTTGTACTTTTTCAGGAGGAATACGTAAGCCCGGGGATTCTAGATGTTTAATGATGTTTGTTTGTGTTGTTTGTACAGGTGTAATCTCATCTCCTGCCACCAAAATGCCATCAATGTATTGGTATACTCTTACTCCTGGTGCAGGAGGAATGAGTGACAATTCTTGTGCTAGTGCATGATGTGCTAGAGTGGGTGAGTGTTTGAATCCTTGTGGGAGGCGAGTGAAAGTATATTGCTGGCCCTCCCCCGTGAAAGCAAAACGCTCCTGATCTTGTTCCTGCGAGGGGACCATAAAAAACATGTCCTTGACATCAATAGTGGCCACAATTGGATGAGCTTGTTCTTGTCTAGTAGCTCTCAGCTCAGCAATGTTTGGGACTGCAGCAGTGAGAGGCCCTGTATTTGAGTTAAGCCGCCGATAGTCTCCTGTCAGTCTCCAGTTGCCATTAGGCTTGCGGACTGGCCACACAGGAGCATTGTAAGGGGAATGTGTTGCAATCACTATTCCTTTTTCTTTCAAATGTGCAATAATTGGTGTGATTCCTTCTCTGGCTCCTAAAGGCAAGGGGTAAGGTTTGACATTGGTTACTAGGGAGGGGGGAAGAGCAGGAGCAGAACTTAACAAACACAAATGGGAGGTTTCCTGCCCCAAAGTCCCTATTTTTCCTTCTTCATTGGTCCAAGGCCTTCCCTTTAGGAGGTCCAGACCCAGTGAATTTGTAGGAAATTCACCTGTAATCATTAGGGTGTCAACTGCTTTCTCTTCTGCCGGTAACCAGCGTCTTACCTTTGCTGTCATCTGGGCTTGGGTATTCTCAAAAACATCTGTGACACGTATACTCTTACGTGAGGGAGTGATTCCACGTGAGGAGGCATCTTCAATTTTAAGGGCAGACACCTGAGCACCAGTATCTACTAAAAAAGTTACCGGGGCTTTGTGGGGACCAGTAGGACAGGTTATTAACGGGTCTCCTCTGGAATTGTTAGAAAGGCGCCTGATGTGAATCCACCCTTCGCCCCCTGGCTTACCTTCTGCAAAGATAAGGGTTTTCTGTCACCTTCCCTTTCTTGTGGTTCCTCCAGGGGAGGGGCTGTAGCAGGGACAGCTTTTAATGGTTCCTCTTTTGCTGGCCACTCTTGGATGAATAGTTCTAATTTATTAGTGGGCTGGCCATCCATTAGGGTCCTTGGGACTCCCTTTTGTAAGCCCGCAATCCACAGGGCATTTCTTTTCTCCTTGCGTTCTTCCCCTGTATTTGTTTGTCTACCCAGCCCAGGGGAGAACCTTACCTTTTGGAGTTTTGCTGGGGACAGGGTTTTGCACTCTGTGCGCCGAATTGATCTAGAATCAGTTGTATTTGAAGGAATTGGGCCATATTTTCTCCCGTAATTAATTAATTCTTGTGCCACCTTCCCCCCCAGGTCCAAACCTTCCCTTTTGCCCGGTTAAGACTGAGGGAAATAGCTGCTGCCTCCAAGGTGGCTACAGCTCTTTCTGCAATTGGGAGACTTTCTATTTGTCCTTTTAGCTGCATGCCTATGGGTTTCACAGCTTCAGGGAGGCCTCTGGTAAGAGGTATCATTCTCTCAGGATCCACAGGCACGATCACTGGAGATTCACCTCGTGGTGTTAATTTCCTATCATGCATCATTTGTAAACGAGCCGCTTTCTGTACACTTTCTACAGTCTGATTGACATTCCTTACTATAGCCAGGGGATCTCCTCTTTCTGAAGGACTGAGTCTGCCAGCCCAATCAGCAGCTCTCTGGGGAGGGACCAAGGAGCACGGTTATCTCCTGTGGTAAGGAAGACTCCTGCCCCTCCAGTACCCTTCTGCCTCTTTTTCTGAGAACAGAATTTGGTCAGCCCGTGTGAGAGAGAGTCTCCAAACACATTCAGTTTCAGATTCTTTGGGACTTTGGCTATATCCTTCCTTTAGTTTGGCCAATTCAGTAGCTGTAGATGGGATTTCTTTTGTGGTTATGTCAGGTGTGTCGTCGTCTGAAGCCTCATGGGTGTATTCTGTTTTAATGAAGGGACGGAGCGAGGCTGAGGGCTTTTCTGAGTGATTACGCAAGGATTCTAAGTCCGAGAGGGGGTACGCTTCTTTAGATAGTTCCAGCTCTGACTCCTTTTTTCCCTCATTTGCTGATCTTGCAAACAGCTCCTCTCGGAGCACACAGACACTAGCCTTTTCATTCCTTATCTCTTCCTGGAGGAGGTGGGTGTTAGCTCCAGCTGAAATTGCAATGCTTTAACCAAATGCTGTAATGAAGCAGTAACTTCCATATCAGCTTTCTGCTGGTGCTCTCTGTGTTCTACTGCAGCTAGCACAGCAGCAGCTAAGACAGAACATACCACTGGTTGTGCTTTACCTTTTTTGAGTCTCGCTCCTGTGCGCAGGACAGAGACTCGATCAACAAGTGCTTGGATATTATACCAATAGTTTTGTGCCCAGTCCGTCCCTGGAGGAGATGGCCTGGCACCAAATTCATCCAACAAAGTAAACAAAGCTTGTGTATGATGTCCCATGTTACTTACAAATGTCGGCGTGATCATTCCTAGAGGATGCCCAGCGTAAAGTAAATTTACAAAAGTCTCACCCCTGCACTCTGGGAAGGTTCCTCTTCTGCCAAACCAAAGAAAGTTACAAACACTGGAGTAGTCTCTCTTGAGGGACACCCCTTACAAAATGGTTTCTGAGGTCCTACTCCTTACACCTCGAGAGCACCTAGTGTTTACCAAAGTTACAAGTCTCAAAATTACTTTCCAAACCTCCCAGGTCTTTTACCTACAGGAGTGCCAATTTCCCAGACCCTGGGCCTCGGGAGCACCGTTTTAGCTCAGGTGCATGTGCAAACACACAAGCAAACAAACAAACAAACAAAAGAGTAAGACAGAGTAAGAAAGGTAGAGAGGTGTTAGGAAATGTAGAAAGGTACGTTGTTTTATTTTCCTAAAATGATCCAATCATAAGAATTAGCAATTCATGCATTTTTTGGAAACAACACTCTCATTTTACGGGGATCCTGCCGACTATGCCAATAAAGTGTTACGATCCGGTTCAGACCCAGAAAAGCAAAGCAGGCGAAGTCTCTGAGCATAAACCAGAAAGAACTTAGAAGGTTCAAAATATTGCCAGATGTGAGATTAAAACCAAACGAGATTAAATGTCGATGCCAAAAAATTGATGTATTTTATTTGACAGTAAAAGTAGGGCCCAGTTTGGGGCCAATCACCCTTGCAGTGCCTAAAGGGGCTCCAGCAGAGCTGGAGGGGGGCTGGGAGCACCCGGAAGCGGGAGCAGCCAGAGCTGGGAGCACCTGCATCTTGGCCAAGGCAGCTGCCGCCAGGTTTGGTGGTGCCTGATCAGGGCGGGGACGATGCCAGGGACATCCCGCAGTGACGTCTTCTCTTTTCCGCTGGGCGTGCGCTCGGTCCCAAAGCGCACGCCCATTCTGATCTCAGTCTCACTCCATGTTTAGACACGCTCACAGTCCTGGATTTCATCCCATGCCAGTGGCAGACCCGTGCAGCCCCAGAGCCAATACCAAGGCCAGGCTGAAGGCAAACGCCACATTTAGCCTTCACGCCAATGGTAGCTGTAATGTAAAACCCAGCCCTAACGCCGAGGCCTCTCCTAATTCCAGCCCCTTGCTAAATGCTCAGCCCTAAACCAAATGCAACGGTGTAATAAATGAATTGGTTTCAGGGTGTTGATTTTTACTGTTTGGAGGAGATAGAAAAGAGGGGAGTCGATAGTTGGATAAATGGGCATGTTAACGGAGGATATTGCGAGACTGTCTGGGTGTAATATCGGAGTGTGAGCACTAGGTGGAGACGCAATTGGGGATGTGATGACGTGATGGACTAGAAAATGACCTCATGCAGGTGATGTCAACATCTTGGACCGCTTAGCCAATCATTCGACACCCTCGGGAAATGATTGGACAAAAATGCATCTTGATAAAGACCAATAGAACCCCTGGAAGCGAGCCAATCAGAAGAAGAATCCAAAATCCACCAATTGTGAACGGACAGAGGGCATAAGAACGGACCTGGGACTTTATCCGGGGAGCTCCTGCGGAACTTGGGGTCCGAGGTTGCACCCAGTGGGTCACACTGTCCTTTTTGTGTGCTGCTTTACTCTGGCTTGTCGTGCGGAGCCTGGGCTTATCCTGGGTTCTCGCTCTCAGTTGTTAATGAATAAACAAACGAGTTGGCTTTTCTTTTTTAAAAAAAGTCTCAGCCTCGTTTATAACAACGGTGAGCTCGAAGGCCAAAGCCAGCCCCAACTGCAACTCTTAAGATCAAGCCCAACACCAATCCCAACTGAAGCCCTAAGTCCAGCTTCGAGCCCAGCCCCAGCCCACACTCCAATGCCACCTTTAGCTCTAACTCCCAAACTCAGCCCCAACTGCTGCCCTAAGGCCAACCATTCATGGAGTTAAGGCCAGTGCCCCAGGTGCACTCCCTAGCCCAAGGCAGGCTCCAAGCTCAAGGCCACCGTTAGCCCGAAGGGCAGGGCCAGCCCTAAGGCCGGCCTGAGCCGCAATGGCAGCCCAAGGCAGCCCAAGTGGGGCTTCAACACCGACCCCTCCCCCAGCCCGCCCTGATGCCGGCCCTGCCTCCCTGCGCTGCGAGCCAGGCGCTGTCCCCGCGTGTCACAGAGGCCGCGGCCTGTGGAGCAATCAGCGGGCTCGGTGCGGTGCTGGCACTGGCCGTCCCCGAGCCCCCTGCCTCTGGGGCAGTGTCGTCGCCCGGAGACGTCGTGGCCCCGCCGCCTGCGCCGCAGAGTTGTCACAAAGGGCAGCGGCGACATTAGGACTTCCTGGCCAGCCGCTATTTCCAGGCATGATGCTTAAGCATGGATCGGCCGCTTCTGATAGCGTGTCTGTCTTGGGCGAGCGTTTTTGTGATGGCTGTGCAGGCGCGTTGGATACAGCTGCAGGACGCTCTGTTTCCACAGAAAATTTGCGGCCAGCACTGCCAGGCATGGTCACAGGATGCCTGCTAGTAGTGGCTCAGCAGCTCTGAGACCGCTCTTTGCAGCGTCCAGCGGGGAGTTCAGGGCAGCGTTGAATCGAATGATAGCAATGCAAAAGGATGCAAAGCACAGCGTGTGAACAGGAGCTTTGGAGCCCTCGGCACACAGGATATTTCAGAGGAGAAATCCCCTGGTGCACCTGGCCCCAATAAAGAGCGGCCGCTGCTGAATGCCACACTCCAGTGGCGTTTTAAATGTAATTTTTCTATTTTCTAGGGTTTCATTTTTGCTAAGCTTTGGTAATGCCCGGGGTGTGATGTCATTGACCCGCTGCCTCTCGACCAATCAGATCGCTCCGCTACGTTCTGGCCCCGCCCCTCATTGTTTCCTCACAATGAGGAACCTTGGCGCTCGATTCCCATTGGCTGCTGCCCGGGGGGCGGGGCTTAGGCTGCCTATATAAGGCGGCGGCGGTGGCGGGGCTTCAGTTGCAGTCCCGGCGTGGAGGCGGCAGCAGCGGAGCGGGCGGAGAGGAGCGGAAGCCCCGAGGCCGGAGCTCTGGGAGCGGCCCGGCCCTCAGCGCCGCGGCCCTGGAGCCCCGGGCCGGGGCGGGTGTGAGGGGGTGGCTGGGAGGGAGATGGGATGGTTCGCTGCGCCGCTTCTCGCCGCCAATGCGCCTTTTCTCTCTGCCACTTTTCTCAGGTACCTGCGCCGGCCCCTCCAGATGGCAGTGGGAGCGCCAGCAACCCCGGCTCGGCAAAGGCAGGGACGGGCAACTACCGGGGCAACGAGGGACCGCACCCCAGCTCAGCAAAGGCAGGGACGGGCAACTACCGCGGCAACGAGGGACCGCACCCCAGCTCGGCAAAGGCAGGGACGGGCAACTGCCGGGGCAACGAGGGACAGCAACCGCGGCTCGGCAAAGGCAGGGCCCCAGCAGCGCCGGGGCAACAAGGGACAAAATCGGAAGAGTTCGGACACCACCCGAAGCCCACCAAAGGTAATACCAGGTAAAACACGGTAATACCAGGTAAAACACGGTAATACCAGGTAAAACACGGTAATACCGGCTAATACCATCTAATATTATCTAATACAGGTAAAACACGGTAAAATCAGGTAATACCAGGTAAAATCAGCTAATGCCAGGTAAAACACGGTAAAACAAAATAAAATTGGCAAAAACCACATCAAATGCCTTGAGTGAGCTTTGCTCTCCCAGCGAGTCGCTTGCGATGCAAACAAATCCCCAAGCCCCCGCCTTCCCCGTGGGAGAGGAGGCCGGAGCCCCCCCGGCCTCAGCGGGGGTGAGGAGCACGCATGGCCCGGGGCTGTCTCCGTCCCTCTGCATCCTGGGGGGTCCTGTGGTGTCTTCAGGCCTCTCCTGTCGGGGAACGATCGGGACTGGGGGGATCTCTGTCCAAGTCATGGCGGGGGATACTCGGGGCGGTCACCCCAGGGCTGAGAGGGACGGAGCCCCCCTGGCCCCAGCCCCCACACGCATTTCCCAGGGCGAGAGGGACCAGGATGTGCAGCTGGCGGAAAGGCTGCTCGGCCGCGGTGCTCTCTTGCGCGCCCGGTGCTGCGGCCACGCCTCCCGCTGCCTCTCCCGGCGCCCTCTCCTCGCTGCCGGCCTCAGTGGGCGGCGCCCGCCGCGTTCCCACCGTCATCCTTGCATTATTCTCCTTTTTAAAGGAGCCTCCAAGGCTTTAGCACATTAATAGCTGTCTCATCTCCTGTGGGAGCCGCTTCGATTCTAATTTTACCAGCCTGCTTCAACCTTTCCAAGCCCAGGGCAGTCCCCTCGGAGCCGTCTAGTCTGTGGCTCTTACACCATGTGCTTAAGGCTGTTAAAGCCTGTTGGTCGTATTTTATGCCTTTTTTTGTTAAAAAGCAAGTCCATACCTGTAGTACGGGGTCTTCTGGTGCTGAAACTCTGCGCCCATGCTGGCAATGTCTCCCAATTACAAAAAAGGAAAAAGAAAGAAAAAAAAAAAGAGAAGGGAAGGTCCGTCTGAGCAGCAGCTCACTGTGCTACCTTTAGTGCCGCCGAGATGGGGTGGGGGGAGCGAAGCAGTTGGAAGCGTCTTATCTGCCTCCTCTGACCTTGGGAGCAGTTTGGCTGCAAGGCGGCCGCCCGTCCTCCGAGTTGCAGGCGCGGTGCCCGGTCGCTGCAGCCGAGCCTTGGCCCACTCGCGGTGCTCTCAGCACGGCACGCAGCAGCAGGGGAGGGGTTCCACAACTCACTCGTGGTTCCGCTCCAGGGCTGCAGGTTCGGGGGGTTCTCCTCAGGCGGGCGGCGTCGGCTCCAGGAGGCCTCAGAGTGTCTCGCAGCAGGCAGCGGTGGTGGTGGTGGTGGGGGGGGAGAGGCAAGGGTCAGCCTTCTTCGGTGGTGGTGATTTGAATACAGCGTACAGAGGGGGAGAAGGAAAGGAGTAAGTGTTGTATCATGCATTTAACCCAGCCAATACCAACGATTAGCAATGCAATTCCAGTAGCAATTGTTATTCCAAGTTGTGCTAACCATTTTCCCCACCCTGTGAGCCCAAAATACTTTAGGATGGTAGTGACCCATGAACTATCAAATACTTCTCGCGGTTGCATTGCATGAAACAAATTTCTAGTATGATTACTTATTTCTCTCATCTTAGCTCATGCCTCCTCAGCGGAGCTAGAGGCATTATGAATTGTAATACAACCCTCAGTTTCTGTTCTATTGAACATCCCACAAACTCCTTGTTCTTTTAACAATACCATCTCTAAAGCTAATCTATTTTGCAGGGTCATTTTAGTATTTTGCTGGACTTGGGTGTATAATTCTCCAAATGCATCTTGTGTCCAATTGCTTTATATACTTAATTGCCAGGTAATATCTTCTAATACGAACTGGTGTCTTTTAAAGGTAACATAGGGAGTAAAGAAATTTTCCAGAAATAGAGATACTTTTTGTCCAGTGGTATAGTAATCTGGAATGTCAACTCCTTGAATTGCCCATTCTGCTCTTTGTGTTGCCTTTGAAGAGGGAACACTACGACAGTGACGTTCTTTAGACACTTTGGTGAAAGTAAAAATACGTCTGGGGCAAAGGGAGGGAATTCCAATTCCACACCTAAGTCCAGCATGTTGTTCTAATGACAAATGTGAATAAAATATCTCATCAGAGCATCCCCAAGCCATTCCAAGAGGGGCTATATATTTTGCAGTTTTCCACTTAGTTGCATCTGCATAATCAAGGATGGTGATTTTTGGCTTAGTATTGATTGGAGTCCCACGGACTGGGTAGTGGGTAAAAGGAACTCCACATGGGTTGAGAAGGTATTTGTAGGAGGAGTTACAGGACTCATCTTGATTTCTCCAGCCTTTTGAGAGGTATCCCCAACAAGTACACACATCAGTTCCTAATGTTCGAATTCTAAGTGAAAACCATGTTTCTGGAGGATCTCCTGGTCCTTCTTTGCATGTTATCACCTTTGAGCAATTGAATAGAGGACTATCTTCTTTTGTAGTCTTTTTTAGTCTCTAAATTTACCTTTAAGAACTGTTTGTACAGAGCATGCCCACATTAAATGTTGTCAGTCGATTGGGGTTCTATTCGTTATGTTCGGAAGTTGACCACAGCAGGAAGGGTTAAAAACTGTGCTATATTTGCCTTCATCTACATCTGGTGTGTAGAGTGGGTCAAACCGTGGATCCCATGGGTAAACAAGGCAGGGCTGTTTAGCATTATATTCCTCAAAGGTTATTGTCTCAGGGCTGAATTGACTTTTATCTAATTTGATGGCTGGGTGAGGGGATTCAATTTGAGATAAGATGGTTCTATTTACCTTTGGACGCCTAGTTCTACAATATTTCTGGTGCAACTGTCCTTCATGAGGTGCATCAGAAGGTGGGTCATATGTTTGGTAAAGGTTATGTACTATAGGGGTACCTCTGCACTCAACTTGGGCTCCATTTTTCTGACTTGTCCACTGTTCAGGTAGAGGCAATGGAGCTGCCACACTAGTCATATTGAGGACAAAAGATAAATTCAAGGGTACTATGTAAGATGGCAATCCTGGTTCGGCAGAATCAGGTAATGTTACACATACACCTTGATCAGTAGGATTCCATATTTTTGCAAACCCTTTTCCTAATTTCCAGGCAAGGTTCCTTTGATCTAGCTCTGCTAGCTAGCTCTGCTGAGCACATGCACAAGGTAAATAAGCATAAAAATAGAGCTAACATGTTACAATCACAATTACCAGTAAACCGAAGCATAGTTTGTATCTGAGGTTTTTCATGCACAGTCCTGAATATTTTTTTCTCCTGTTGTTCAGTTACCTGTGAAAGACAAGAAAAAGTCTGTCCAGCCCCTTTCAGGGCTAATATTAAAATGTAGGAATAAGCCAGCGAGAGCTTATTTTGTGTTCTTTGCCATAAGCATCGTTTGCTTTCCAGGTATGCATGTTCAAAGGAGCAGTGAGTACCATGGGTACAGCTCCTGCGGTAGGCAGTTCCACCCATACAGGCTGTCCTGGGAAGCGTGCGGGTTTTTGATTACCTGTAGGTTTAGATGTTGCTGGTATCAAGGAGGGAGGCTGCAGATAAAAAGCTGTGAGTCTGGGACATCCATTTACTCCCCATTGCTCATGTACTGTTTTCACAGCATCCCATAGTCGTTCAGTCCAATTAGAATGTTGAGGTTTCAGAAATCGCTTAAGCAGGCCATTTGTTCTCTCGACGATGCCATTTGCTTGTGGATAATGGGGTGTGTGAAATATCCACTGGATCCCTTCTTCTTTGGCCCATTTTTGGACGATGGTCGCTGTGAAATGTGCCCCGTTGTCGGATTGGATAGGTACAGGTTTTGGAAAGAAACTGAACCACATTTTAAGGGCTTCTAATGTGTTTGCACTAGTTGCCCGAGAGAAGGCTCCTGCTTGGACTAGTCCTGACCTGGCTTCTACCGCCACGTGTTGTTTGCCCTCAGACTTTCCAAAAGGTCCAATATCATCTACTTGCCATGTGTCCCACAGTCCCTTTCCTGTCTCTGATATGTGAGGGGGGCTGTTCTAAAGGGTGACGCTCTGATCGGGTCCGGCACTGCTCGCATGAAGATCTGCAGGTACGGCACATTTCCCGAGTCCCCGGCCATCCTCTGCTTGCTGCTTCCTTGTATAGGTCTTGTGCCCCGGTGTGCTGTCGCTTTAAGTGCAACCATTCTAAGAATGGATCCCAGTTTTCTCTTGGAGGTTTTCTACTTAGTGGGGCTAATCTGGCCCTCTCATCTACTTTGTGATTCCAGTGGCTAGTTGGGGTTTCCTTTTCTTGATGAGAGGCTACCCAGCCAACTAAGAAATTCCCCTTTTTTGCTACAGCAAGAATTTCTTGCCATTTTTCCTTTTGCCAAGCAGGCACCCTGTTTACTTCCCAGTCCTTTTTGTCCCAGAAGGGGAGCCATTCAGTACACCCTTTGAACACAGCAAAAGAATCAGTGTAAACATATACAGAGTCTGAGGTTTCAGATGCATGGTTAAATACACTCCAGACTGCTGCCAGTTCTCCCACTTGTGCACTACCTTCCCCTTCTGTTACAATTTGCTTGCCTGTATTTATTTGTAAGGCTACAGCACCACATTTCCAAACCTTACCTTCTCGCTTTGCTGATGCATCCGTAAACCACACATTCTGCAATCGTTCTGAGTACGGGGGAGCAACTTGGATCATAGAAGGTGAAAAGTCAGTGGTGCTATTTAGGGTTACCTCATCTTGTAGAGGAAGATTTTTGCGAGCTCCTTCTGTTACTTGAAAAATGGTGCAATAATGTTCCATTTGAGCATACCGTTTGCAAACAGAGGCACGTTGGGCCACCCCGTCAGGGGGTGGGATTCCTGCCAAAACTGACTTGATGACTTGAAAAGGTTCCCTTAAAATCAGGGGTTGTTTGTGGGTAGTTTTCTCTGCTTCCTGAAAAGCAGTGCTGACCACGAATAAACTTTTTTCCCAGGTAGAATATAGTTTTTCTACATCTTTAAACTGCGTGAGTAAAACCCTATGGGTCTGGTCGGACCATCGGGTCCTTTCTGCCATAAATGTATAGACAGTCCAGAGCTTGCAAATCGCCATTCCATGTGTACTGGATCAGTGGGATGTATAGGACCTAGGGATTGGTATGTGTTAGCTTCAAAAATTAGGAGTTGTAGGGCCTCATCGTGCAAGGGAGTCCAATCCCACTTTGCTTTTTTTCCTAGCAAATCATACAGGGGCCTTGCAATTATTGAAAAGTCAGGAATGTGTTTCCTCCAAAAAATTAGC
This sequence comes from Aphelocoma coerulescens, assembly GCF_041296385.1. NCBI lineage: Eukaryota > Metazoa > Chordata > Aves > Passeriformes > Corvidae > Aphelocoma > Aphelocoma coerulescens. Next base: position 370,401 of record NW_027183474.1, read on the forward strand.
AGGCCTAAAGCATGCCGCAGGTCTTTTTTAGTCTCTGGGGTTTCAATTTGGTCTCGGTGGCTGAGGGTGTCTGGGGCAATACACACCATTCCTCCTTTCCACCAGATTCCCAAGAATTTTACTTCTAGGGAAGGGAGTTGTACTTTTTCAGGAGGAATACGTAAGCCCGGGGATTCTAGATGTTTAATGATGTTTGTTTGTGTTGTTTGTACAGGTGTAATCTCATCTCCTGCCACCAAAATGCCATCAATGTATTGGTATACTCTTACTCCTGGTGCAGGAGGAATGAGTGACAATTCTTGTGCTAGTGCATGATGTGCTAGAGTGGGTGAGTGTTTGAATCCTTGTGGGAGGCGAGTGAAAGTATACTGCTGGCCCTCCCCCGTGAAAGCAAAACGCTCCTGATCTTGTTCCTGCGAGGGGACCATAAAAAACATGTCCTTGACATCAATAGTGGCCACAATTGGATGAGCTTGTTCTTGTCTAGTAGCTCTCAGCTCAGCAATGTTTGGGACTGCAGCAGTGAGAGGCCCTGTATTTGAGTTAAGCCGCCGATAGTCTCCTGTCAGTCTCCAGTTGCCATTAGGCTTGCGGACTGGCCACACAGGAGCATTGTAAGGGGAATGTGTTGCAATCACTATTCCTTTTTCTTTCAAATGTGCAATAATTGGTGTGATTCCTTCTCTGGCTCCTAAAGGCAAGGGGTAAGGTTTGACATTGGTTACTAGGGAGGGGGGAAGAGCAGGAGCAGAACTTAACAAACACAAATGGGAGGTTTCCTGCCCCAAAGTCCCTATTTTTCCTTCTTCATTGGTCCAAGGCCTTCCCTTTAGGAGGTCCAGACCCAGTGAATTTGTAGGAAATTCACCTGTAATCATTAGGGTGTCAACTGCTTTCTCTTCTGCCGGTAACCAGCGTCTTACCTTTGCTGTCATCTGGGCTTGGGTATTCTCAAAAACATCTGTGACACGTATACTCTTACGTGAGGGAGTGATTCCACGTGAGGAGGCATCTTCAATTTTAAGGGCAGACACCTGAGCACCAGTATCTACTAAAAAAGTTACCGGGGCTTTGTGGGGACCAGTAGGACAGGTTATTAACGGGTCTCCTCTGGAATTGTTAGAAAGGCGCCTGATGTGAATCCACCCTTCGCCCCCTGGCTTACCTTCTGCAAAGATAAGGGTTTTCTGTCACCTTCCCTTTCTTGTGGTTCCTCCAGGGGAGGGGCTGTAGCAGGGACAGCTTTTAATGGTTCCTCTTTTGCTGGCCACTCTTGGATGAATAGTTCTAATTTATTAGTGGGCTGGCCATCCATTAGGGTCCTTGGGACTCCCTTTTGTAAGGCCGCAATCCACAGGGCATTTCTTTTCTCCTTGCGTTCTTCCCCTGTATTTGTTTGTCTACCCAGCCCAGGGGAGAACCTTACCTTTTGGAGTTTTGCTGGGGACAGGGTTTTGCACTCTGTGCGCCGAATTGATCTAGAATCAGTTGTATTTGAAGGAATTGGGCCATATTTTCTCCCGTCATTAATTAATTCTTGTGCCACCTTCCCCCCCAGGTCCAAACCTTCCCTTTTGCCCGGTTAAGACTGAGGGAAATAGCTGCTGCCTCCAAGGTGGCTACAGCTCTTTCTGCAATTGGGAGACTTTCTATTTGTCCTTTTAGCTGCATGCCTATGGGTTTCACAGCTTCAGGGAGGCCTCTGATAAGAGGTATCATTCTCTCAGGATCCACAGGCACGATCACTGGAGATTCACCTCGTGGTGTTAATTTCCTATCATGCATCATTTGTAAACGAGCCGCTTTCTGTACACTTTCTACAGTCTGATTGACATTCCTTACTATAGCCAGGGGATCTCCTCTTTCTGAAGGACTGAGTCTGCCAGCCCAATCAGCAGCTCTCTGGGGAGGGACCAAGGAGCACGGTTATCTCCTGTGGTAAGGAAGACTCCTGCCCCTCCAGTACCCTTCTGCCTCTTTTTCTGAGAACAGAATTTGGTCAGCCCGTGTGAGAGAGAGTCTCCAAACACATTCAGTTTCAGATTCTTTGGGACTTTGGCTATATCCTTCCTTTAGTTTGGCCAATTCAGTAGCTGTAGATGGGATTTCTTTTGTGGTTATGTCAGGTGTGTCGTCGTCTGAAGCCTCATGGGTGTATTCTGTTTTAATGAAGGGACGGAGCGAGGCTGAGGGCTTTTCTGAGTGATTACGCAAGGATTCTAAGTCCGAGAGGGGGTACGCTTCTTTAGATAGTTCCAGCTCTGACTCCTTTTTTCCCTCATTTGCTGATCTTGCAAACAGCTCCTCTCGGAGCACACAGACACTAGCCTTTTCATTCCTTATCTCTTCCTGGAGGAGGTGGGTGTTAGCTCCAGCTGAAATTGCAATGCTTTAACCAAATGCTGTAATGAAGCAGTAACTTCCATATCAGCTTTCTGCTGGTGCTCTCTGTGTTCTACTGCAGCTAGCACAGCAGCAGCTAAGACAGAACATACCACTGGTTGTGCTTTACCTTTTTTGAGTCTCGCTCCTGTGCGCAGGACAGAGACTCGATCAACAAGTGCTTGGATATTATACCAATAGTTTTGTGCCCAGTCCGTCCCTGGAGGAGATGGCCTGGCACCAAATTCATCCAACAAAGTAAACAAAGCTTGTGTATGATGTCCCATGTTACTTACAAATGTCGGAGTGATCATTCCTAGAGGATGCCCAGCGTAAAGTAAATTTACAAAAGTCTCACCCCTGCACTCTGGGAAGGTTCCTCTTCTGCCAAACCAAAGAAAGTTACAAACACTGGAGTAGTCTCTCTTGAGGGACACCCCTTACAAAATGGTTTCTGAGGTCCTACTCCTTACACCTCGAGAGCACCTAGTGTTTACCAAAGTTACAAGTCTCAAAATTACTTTCCAAACCTCCCAGGTCTTTTACCTACAGGAGTGCCAATTTCCCAGACCCTGGGCCTCGGGAGCACCGTTTTAGCTCAGGTGCATGTGCAAACACACAAGCAAACAAACAAACAAACAAAAGAGTAAGACAGAGTAAGAAAGGTAGAGAGGTGTTAGGAAATGTAGAAAGGTACGTTGTTTTATTTTCCTAAAATGATCCAATCATAAGAATTAGCAATTCATGCATTTTTTGGAAACAACACTCTCATTTTACGGGGATCCTGCCGACTATGCCAATAAAGTGTTACGATCCGGTTCAGACCCAGAAAAGCAAAGCAGGCGAAGTCTCTGAGCATAAACCAGAAAGAACTTAGAAGGTTCAAAATATTGCCAGATGTGAGATTAAAACCAAACGAGATTAAATGTCGATGCCAAAAAATTGATGTATTTTATTTGACAGTAAAAGTAGGGCCCAGTTTGGGGCCAATCACCCTTGCAGTGCCTAAAGGGGCTCCAGCAGAGCTGGAGGGGGGCTGGGAGCACCCGGAAGCGGGAGCAGCCAGAGCTGGGAGCACCTGCATCTTGGCCAAGGCAGCTGCCGCCAGGTTTGGTGGTGCCTGAGCAGGGCGGGGACGATGCCAGGGACATCCCGCAGTGACGTCTTCTCTTTTCCGCTGGGCGTGCGCTCGGTCCCAAAGCGCACGCCCATTCTGATCTCAGTCTCACTCCATGTTTAGACACGCTCACAGTCCTGGATTTCATCCCATGCCAGTGGCAGACCCGTGCAGCCCCAGAGCCAATACCAAGGCCAGGCTGAAGGCAAACGCCGCATTTAGCCTTCACGCCAATGGTAGCTGTAATGTAAAACCCAGCCCTAACGCCGAGGCCTCTCCTAATTCCAGCCCCTTGCTAAATGCTCAGCCCTAAACCAAATGCAACGGTGTAATAAATGAATTGGTTTCAGGGTGTTGATTTTTACTGTTTGGAGGAGATAGAAAAGAGGGGAGTTGATAGTTGGATAAATGGGCATGTTAACGGAGGATATTGCGAGACTGTCTGGGTGTAATATCGGAGTGTGAGCACTAGGTGGAGACGCAATTGGGGATGTGATGACGTGATGGACTAGAAAATGACCTCATGCAGGTGATGTCAACATCTTGGACCGCTTAGCCAATCATTCGACACCCTCGGGAAATGATTGGACAAAAATGCATCTTGATAAAGACCAATAGAACCCCTGGAAGCGAGCCAATCAGAAGAAGAATCCAAAATCCACCAATTGTGAACGGACAGAGGGCATAAGAACGGACCTGGGACTTTATCCGGGGAGCTCCTGCGGAACTTGGGGTCCGAGGTTGCACCCGGAGGGTCACACTGTCCTTTTTGTGTGCTGCTTTACTCTGGCTTGTCGTGCGGAGCCTGGGCTTATCCTGGGTTCTCGCTCTCAGTTGTTAATGAATAAACAAACGAGTTGGCTTTTCTTTTTTAAAAAAAGTCTCAGCCTCGTTTATAACAACGGTGAGCTCGAAGGCCAAAGCCAGCCCCAACTGCAACTCTTAAGATCAAGCCCAACACCAATCCCAACTGAAGCCCTAAGTCCAGCTTCGAGCCCAGCCCCAGCCCACACTCCAATGCCGCCTTTAGCTCTAACTCCCAAACTCAGCCCCAACTGCTGCCCTAAGGCCAACCATTCATGGAGTTAAGGCCAGTGCCCCAGGTGCACTCCCTAGCCCAAGGCAGGCTCCAAGCTCAAGGCCACCGTTAGCCCTAAGGGCAGGGCCAGCCCTAAGGCCGGCCTGAGCCGCAATGGCAGCCCAAGGCAGCCCAAGTGGGGCTTCAACGCCGACCCCTCCCCCAGCCCGCCCTGATGCCGGCCCTGCCTCCCTGCGCTGCGAGCCAGGCGCTGTCCCCGCGTGTCACAGAGGCCGCGGCCTGTGGAGCAATCAGCGGGCTCGGTGCGGTGCTGGCACTGGCCGTCCCCGAGCCCCCTGCCTCTGGGGCAGTGTCGTCGCCCGCAGACGTCGTGGCCCCGCCGCCTGCGCCGCAGAGTTGTCACAAAGGGCAGCGGCGACATTAGGACTTCCTGGCCAGCCGCTATTTCCAGGCATGATGCTTAAGCATGGATCGGCCGCTTCTGATAGCGTGTCTGTCTTGGGCGAGCGTTTTTGTGATGGCTGTGCAGGCGCGTTGGATACAGCTGCAGGACGCTCTGTTTCCACAGAAAATTTGCGGCCAGCACTGCCAGGCATGGTCACAGGATGCCTGCTAGTAGTGGCTCAGCAGCTCTGAGACCGCTCTTTGCAGCGTCCAGCGGGGAGTTCAGGGCAGCGTTGAATCGAATGATAGCAATGCAAAAGGATGCAAAGCACAGCGTGTGAACAGGAGCTTTGGAGCCCTCGGCACACAGGATATTTCAGAGGAGAAATCCCCTGGTGCACCTGGCCCCAATAAAGAGCGGCCGCTGCTGAATGCCACACTCCAGTGGCGTTTTAAATGTAATTTTTCTATTTTCTAGGGTTTCATTTTTGCTAAGCTTTGGTAATGCCCGGGGTGTGATGTCATTGACCCGCTGCCTCTCGACCAATCAGATCGCTCCGCTACGTTCTGGCCCCGCCCCTCATTGTTTCCTCACAATGAGGAACCTTGGCGCTCGATTCCCATTGGCTGCTGCCCGGGGGGGCGGGGCTTAGGCTGCCTATATAAGGCGGCGGCGGTGGCGGGGCTTCAGTTGCAGTCCCGGCGTGGAGGCGGCAGCAGCGGAGCGGGCGGAGAGGAGCGGAAGCCCCGAGGCCGGAGCTCTGGGAGCGGCCCGGCCCTCAGCGCCGCGGCCCTGGAGCCCCGGGCCGGGGCGGGTGTGAGGGGGTGGCTGGGAGGGAGATGGGATGGTTCGCTGCGCCGCTTCTCGCCGCCAATGCGCCTTTTCTCTCTGCCACTTTTCTCAGGTACCTGCGCCGGCCCCTCCAGATGGCAGTGGGAGCGCCAGCAACCCCGGCTCGGCAAAGGCAGGGACGGGCAACTACCGCGGCAACGAGGGACCGCACCCCAGCTCGGCAAAGGCAGGGACGGGCAACTACCGTGGCAACGAGGGACCGCACCCCAGCTCGGCAAAGGCAGGGACGGGCAACTGCCGGGGCAACGAGGGACCGCACCCCAGCTCGGCAAAGGCAGGGACGGGCAACTGCCGGGGCAACGAGGGACAGCAACCCCGGCTCGGCAAAGGCAGGGCCCCAGCAGCGCCGGGGCAACGAGGGACAAAATCGGAAGAGTTCGGACACCACCCGAAGCCCACCAAAGGTAATACCAGGTAAAACACGGTAATACCAGGTAAAACACGGTAATACCGGCTAATACCATCTAATATTATCTAATACAGGTAAAACACGGTAAAATCAGGTAATACCAGGTAAAATCAGCTAATGCCAGGTAAAACACGGTAAAACAAAATAAAATTGGCAAAAACCACATCAAATGCCTTGAGTGAGCTTTGCTCTCCCAGCGAGTCGCTTGCGATGCAAACAAATCCCCAAGCCCCCGCCTTCCCCGTGGGAGAGGAGGCCGGAGCCCCCCCGGCCTCAGCGGGGGTGAGGAGCACGCATGGCCCGGGGCTGTCTCCGTCCCTCTGCATCCTGGGGGGTCCTGTGGTGTCTTCAGGCCTCTCCTGTCGGGGAACGATCGGGACTGGGGGGATCTCTGTCCAAGTCATGGCGGGGGATACTCGGGGCGGTCACCCCAGGGCTGAGAGGGACGGAGCCCCCCTGGCCCCAGCCCCCACACGCATTTCCCAGGGCGAGAGGGACCAGGATGTGCAGCTGGCGGAAAGGCTGCTCGGCCGCGGTGCTCTCTTGCGCGCCCGGTGCTGCGGCCACGCCTCCCGCTGCCTCTCCCGGCGCCCTCTCCTCGCTGCCGGCCTCAGTGGGCGGCGCCCGCCGCGTTCCCACCGTCATCCTTGCATTATTCTCCTTTTTAAAGGAGCCTCCAAGGCTTTAGCACATTAATAGCTGTCTCATCTCCTGTGGGAGCCGCTTCGATTCTCATTTTACCAGCCTGCTTCAACCTTTCCAAGCCCAGGGCAGTCCCCTCGGAGCCGTCTAGTCTGTGGCTCTTACACCATGTGCTTAAGGCTGTTAAAGCCTGTTGGTCGTATTTTATGCCTTTTTTTGTTAAAAAGCAAGTCCATACCTGTAGTACGGGGTCTTCTGGTGCTGAAACTCTGCGCCCATGCTGGCAATGTCTCCCAATTACAAAAAAGGAAAAAGAAAGAAAAAAAAAAAGAGAAGGGAAGGTCCGTCTGAGCAGCAGCTCACTGTGCTACCTTTAGTGCCGCCGAGATGGGGTGGGGGGAGCGAAGCAGTTGGAAGCGTCTTATCTGCCTCCTCTGATCTTGGGAGCAGTTTGGCTGCAAGGCGGCCGCCCGTCCTCCGAGTTGCAGGCGCGGTGCCCGGTCGCTGCAGCCGAGCCTTGGCCCACTCGCGGTGCTCTCAGCACGGCACGCAGCAGCAGGGGAGGGGTTCCACAACTCACTCGTGGTTCCGCTCCAGGGCTGCAGGTTCGGGGGGTTCTCCTCAGGCGGGCGGCGTCGGCTCCAGGAGGCCTCAGAGTGTCTCGCAGCAGGCAGCGGTGGTGGTGGTGGTGGGGGGGGAGAGGCAAGGGTCAGCCTTCTTCGGTGGTGGTGATTTGAATACAGCGTACAGAGGGGGAGAAGGAAAGGAGTAAGTGTTGTATCATGCATTTAACCCAGCCAATACCAACGATTAGCAATGCAATTCCAGTAGCAATTGTTATTCCAAGTTGTGCTAACCATTTTCCCCACCCTGTGAGCCCAAAATACTTTAGGATGGTAGTGACCCATGAACTATCAAATACTTCTCGCGGTTGCATTGCATGAAACAAATTTCTAGTATGATTACTTATTTCTCTCATCTTAGCTCATGCCTCCTCAGCGGAGCTAGAGGCATTATGAATTGTAATACAACCCTCAGTTTCTGTTCTATTGAACATCCCACAAACTCCTTGTTCTTTTAACAATACCATCTCTAAAGCTAATCTATTTTGCAGGGTCATTTTAGTATTTTGCTGGACTTGGGTGTATAATTCTCCAAATGCATCTTGTGTCCAATTGCTTCATATACTTAATTGCCAGGTAATATCTTCTAATACGAACTGGTGTCTTTTAAAGGTAACATAGGGAGTAAAGAAATTTTCCAGAAATAGAGATACTTTTTGTCCAGTGGTATAGTAATCTGGAATGTCAACTCCTTGAATTGCCCATTCTGCTCTTTGTGTTGCCTTTGAAGAGGGAACACTACGACAGTGACGTTCTTTAGACACTTTGGTGAAAGTAAAAATACGTCTGGGGCAAAGGGAGGGAATTCCAATTCCACACCCAAGTCCAGCATGTTGTTCTAATGACAAATGTGAATAAAATATCTCATCAGAGCATCCCCAAGCCATTCCAAGAGGGGCTATATATTTTGCAGTTTTCCACTTAGTTGCATCTGCATAATCAAGGATGGTGATTTTTGGCTTAGTATTGATTGGAGTCCCACGGACTGGGTAGGGGGTAAAAGGAACTCCACATGGGTTGAGAAGGTATTTGTAGGAGGAGTTACAGGACTCATCTTGATTTCTCCAGCCTTTTGAGAGGTATCCCCAACAAGTACACACATCAGTTCCTAATGTTCGAATTCTAAGTGAAAACCATGTTTCTGGAGGATCTCCTGGTCCTTCTTTGCATGTTATCACCTTTGAGCAATTGAATAGAGGACTATCTTCTTTTGTAGTCTTTTTTAGTCTCTAAATTTACCTTTAAGAACTGTTTGTACAGACCATGCCCACATTAAATGTTGTCAGTCGATTGGGGTTCTATTCGTTATGTTCGGAAGTTGACCACAGCAGGAAGGGTTAAAAACTGTGCTATATTTGCCTTCATCTACATCTGGTGTGTAGAGTGGGTCAAACCGTGGATCCCATGGGTAAACAAGGCAGGGCTGTTTAGCATTATATTCCTCAAAGGTTATTGTCTCAGGGCTGAATTGACTTTTATCTAATTTGATGGCTGGGTGAGGGGATTCAATTTGAGATAAGATGGTTCTATTTACCTTTGGACGCCTAGTTCTACAATATTTCTGGTGCAACTGTCCTTCATGAGGTGCATCAGAAGGTGGGTCATATGTTTGGTAAAGGTTATGTACTATAGGGGTACCTCTGCACTCAACTTGGGCTCCATTTTTCTGACTTGTCCACTGTTCAGGTAGAGGCAATGGAGCTGCCACACTAGTCATATTGAGGACAAAAGATAAATTCAAGGGTACTATGTAAGATGGCAATCCTGGTTCGGCAGAATCAGGTAATGTTACACATACACCTTGATCAGTAGGATTCCATATTTTTGCAAACCCTTTTCCTAATTTCCAGGCAAGGTTCCTTTGATCTAGCTCTGCTAGCTAGCTCTGCTGAGCACATGCACAAGGTAAATAAGCATAAAAATAGAGCTAACATGTTACAATCACAATTACCAGTAAACCGAAGCATAGTTTGTATCTGAGGTTTTTCATGCACAGTCCTGAATATTTTTTTCTCCTGTTGTTCAGTTACCCGTGAAAGACAAGAAAAAGTCTGTCCAGCCCCTTTCAGGGCTAATATTAAAATGTAGGAATAAGCCAGCGAGAGCTTATTTTGTGTTCTTTGCCATAAGCATCGTTTGCTTTCCAGGTATGCATGTTCAAAGGAGTAGTGAGTACCATGGGTACAGCTCCTGCGGTAGGCAGTTCCACCCATACAGGCTGTCCTGGGAAGCGTGCGGGTTTTTGATTACCTGTAGGTTTAGATGTTGCTGGTATCAAGGAGGGAGGCTGCAGATAAAAAGCTGTGAGTCTGGGACATCCATTTACTCCCCATTGCTCATGTACTGTTTTCACAGCATCCCATAGTCGTTCAGTCCAATTAGAATGTTGAGGTTTCAGAAATCGCTTAAGCAGGCCATTTGTTCTCTCGACGATGCCATTTGCTTGTGGATAATGGGGTGTGTGAAATATCCACTGGATCCCTTCTTCTTTGGCCCATTTTTGGACCATGGTCGCTGTGAAATGTGCCCCGTTGTCGGATTGGATAGGTACAGGTTTTGGAAAGAAACTGAACCACATTTTAAGGGCTTCTAATGTGTTTGCACTAGTTGCCCGAGAGAAGGCTCCTGCTTGGACTAGTCCTGACCTGGCTTCTACCGCCACGTGTTGTTTGCCCTCAGACTTTCCAAAAGGTCCAATATCATCTACTTGCCATGTGTCCCACAGTCCCTTTCCTGTCTCTGCTATGTGAGGGGGGCTGTTCTAAAGGGTGACGCTCTGATCGGGTCCGGCACTGCTCGCATGAAGATCTGCAGGTACGGCACATTTCCCGAGTCCCCGGCCATCCTCTGCTTGCTGCTTCCTTGTATAGGTCTTGTGCCCCGGTGTGCTGTCGCTTTAAGTGCAACCATTCTAAGAATGGATCCCAGTTTTCTCTTGGAGGTTTTCTACTTAGTGGGGCTAATCTGGCCCTCTCATCTACTTTGTGATTCCAGTGGCTAGTTGGGGTTTCCTTTTCTTGATGAGAGGCTACCCAGCCAACTAAGAAATTCCCCTTTTTTGCTACAGCAAGAATTTCTTGCCATTTTTCCTTTTGCCAAGCAGGCACCCTGTTTACTTCCCAGTCCTTTTTGTCCCAGAAGGGGAGCCATTCAGTACACCCTTTGAACACAGCAAAAGAATCAGTGTAAACATATACAGAGTCTGAGGTTTCAGATGCATGGTTAAATACACTCCAGACTGCTGCCAGTTCTCCCACTTGTGCACTACCTTCCCCTTCTGTTACAATTTGCTTGCCTGTATTTATTTGTAAGGCTACAGCACCACATTTCCAAACCTTACCTTCTCGCTTTGCTGATGCATCCGTAAACCACACATTCTGCAATCGTTCTGAGTACGGGGGAGCAACTTGGATCATAGAAGGTGAAAAGTCAGTGGTGCTATTTAGGGTTACCTCATCTTGTAGAGGAAGATTTTTGCGAGCTCCTTCTGTTACTTGAAAAATGGTGCAATAATGTTCCATTTGAGCATACCGTTTGCAAACAGAGGCACGTTGGGCCACCCCGTCAGGGGGTGGGATTCCTGCCAAAACTGACTTGATGACTTGAAAAGGTTCCCTTAAAATCAGGGGTTGTTTGTGGGTAGTTTTCTCTGCTTCCTGAAAAGCAGTGCTGACCACGAATAAACTTTTTTCCCAGGTAGAATATAGTTTTTCTACATCTTTAAACTGCGTGAGTAAAACCCTATGGGTCTGGTCGGACCATCGGGTCCTTTCTGCCATAAATGTATAGACAGTCCAGAGCTTGCAAATCGCCATTCCATGTGTACTGGATCAGTGGGATGTATAGGACCTAGGGATTGGTATGTGTTAGCTTCAAAAATTAGGAGTTGTAGGGCCTCATCGTGCAAGGGAGTCCAATCCCACTTTGCTTTTTTTCCTAGCAAATCATACAGGGGCCTTGCAATTATTGAAAAGTCAGGAATGTGTTTCCTCCAAAAAATTAGCAGGCCTAAAGCATGCCGCAGGTCTTTTTTAGTCTCTGGGGTTTCAATTTGGTCTCGGTGGCTGAGGGTGTCTGGGGCAATACACACCATTCCTCCTTTCCACCAGATTCCCAAGAATTTTACTTCTAGGGAAGGGAGTTGTACTTTTTCAGGAGGAATACGTAAGCCCGGGGATTCTAGATGTTTAATGATGTTTGTTTGTGTTGTTTGTACAGGTGTAATCTCATCTCCTGCCACCAAAATGCCATCAATGTATTGGTATACTCTTACTCCTGGTGCAGGAGGAATGAGTGACAATTCTTGTGCTAGTGCATGATGTGCTAGAGTGGGTGAGTGTTTGAATCCTTGTGGGAGGCGAGTGAAAGTATATTGCTGGCCCTCCCCCGTGAAAGCAAAACGCTCCTGATCTTGTTCCTGCGAGGGGACCATAAAAAACATGTCCTTGACATCAATAGTGGCCACAATTGGATGAGCTTGTTCTTGTCTAGTAGCTCTCAGCTCAGCAATGTTTGGGACTGCAGCAGTGAGAGGCCCTGTATTTGAGTTAAGCCGCCGATAGTCTCCTGTCAGTCTCCAGTTGCCATTAGGCTTGCGGACTGGCCACACAGGAGCATTGTAAGGGGAATGTGTTGCAATCACTATTCCTTTTTCTTTCAAATGTGCAATAATTGGTGTGATTCCTTCTCTGGCTCCTAAAGGCAAGGGGTAAGGTTTGACATTGGTTACTAGGGAGGGGGGAAGAGCAGGAGCAGAACTTAACAAACACAAATGGGAGGTTTCCTGCCCCAAAGTCCCTATTTTTCCTTCTTCATTGGTCCAAGGCCTTCCCTTTAGGAGGTCCAGACCCAGTGAATTTGTAGGAAATTCACCTGTAATCATTAGGGTGTCAACTGCTTTCTCTTCTGCCGGTAACCAGCGTCTTACCTTTGCTGTCATCTGGGCTTGGGTATTCTCAAAAACATCTGTGACACGTATACTCTTACGTGAGGGAGTGATTCCACGTGAGGAGGCATCTTCAATTTTAAGGGCAGACACCTGAGCACCAGTATCTACTAAAAAAGTTACCGGGGCTTTGTGGGGACCAGTAGGACAGGTTATTAACGGGTCTCCTCTGGAATTGTTAGAAAGGCGCCTGATGTGAATCCACCCTTCGCCCCCTGGCTTACCTTCTGCAAAGATAAGGGTTTTCTGTCACCTTCCCTTTCTTGTGGTTCCTCCAGGGGAGGGGCTGTAGCAGGGACAGCTTTTAATGGTTCCTCTTTTGCTGGCCACTCTTGGATGAATAGTTCTAATTTATTAGTGGGCTGGCCATCCATTAGGGTCCTTGGGACTCCCTTTTGTAAGGCCGCAATCCACAGGGCATTTCTTTTCTCCTTGCGTTCTTCCCCTGTATTTGTTTGTCTACCCAGCCCAGGGGAGAACCTTACCTTTTGGAGTTTTGCTGGGGACAGGGTTTTGCACTCTGTGCGCCGAATTGATCTAGAATCAGTTGTATTTGAAGGAATTGGGCCATATTTTCTCCCGTAATTAATTAATTCTTGTGCCACCTTCCCCCCCAGGTCCAAACCTTCCCTTTTGCCCGGTTAAGACTGAGGGAAATAGCTGCTGCCTCCAAGGTGGCTACAGCTCTTTCTGCAATTGGGAGACTTTCTATTTGTCCTTTTAGCTGCATGCCTATGGGTTTCACAGCTTCAGGGAGGCCTCTGATAAGAGGTATCATTCTCTCAGGATCCACAGGCACGATCACTGGAGATTCACCTCGTGGTGTTAATTTCCTATCATGCATCATTTGTAAACGAGCCGCTTTCTGTACACTTTCTACAGTCTGATTGACATTCCTTACTATAGCCAGGGGATCTCCTCTTTCTGAAGGACTGAGTCTGCCAGCCCAATCAGCAGCTCTCTGGGGAGGGACCAAGGAGCACGGTTATCTCCTGTGGTAAGGAAGACTCCTGCCCCTCCAGTACCCTTCTGCCTCTTTTTCTGAGAACAGAATTTGGTCAGCCCGTGTGAGAGAGAGTCTCCAAACACATTCAGTTTCAGATTCTTTGGGACTTTGGCTATATCCTTCCTTTAGTTTGGCCAATTCAGTAGCTGTAGATGGGATTTCTTTTGTGGTTATGTCAGGTGTGTCGTCGTCTGAAGCCTCATGGGTGTATTCTGTTTTAATGAAGGGACGGAGCGAGGCTGAGGGCTTTTCTGAGTGATTACGCAAGGATTCTAAGTCCGAGAGGGGGTACGCTTCTTTAGATAGTTCCAGCTCTGACTCCTTTTTTCCCTCATTTGCTGATCTTGCAAACAGCTCCTCTCGGAGCACACAGACACTAGCCTTTTCATTCCTTATCTCTTCCTGGAGGAGGTGGGTGTTAGCTCCAGCTGAAATTGCAATGCTTTAACCAAATGCTGTAATGAAGCAGTAACTTCCATATCAGCTTTCTGCTGGTGCTCTCTGTGTTCTACTGCAGCTAGCACAGCAGCAGCTAAGACAGAACATACCACTGGTTGTGCTTTACCTTTTTTGAGTCTCGCTCCTGTGCGCAGGACAGAGACTCGATCAACAAGTGCTTGGATATTATACCAATAGTTTTGTGCCCAGTCCGTCCCTGGAGGAGATGGCCTGGCACCAAATTCATCCAACAAAGTAAACAAAGCTTGTGTATGATGTCCCATGTTACTTACAAATGTCGGAGTGATCATTCCTAGAGGATGCCCAGCGTAAAGTAAATTTACAAAAGTCTCACCCCTGCACTCTGGGAAGGTTCCTCTTCTGCCAAACCAAAGAAAGTTACAAACACTGGAGTAGTCTCTCTTGAGGGACACCCCTTACAAAATGGTTTCTGAGGTCCTACTCCTTACACCTCGAGAGCACCTAGTGTTTACCAAAGTTACAAGTCTCAAAATTACTTTCCAAACCTCCCAGGTCTTTTACCTACAGGAGTGCCAATTTCCCAGACCCTGGGCCTCGGGAGCACCGTTTTAGCTCAGGTGCATGTGCAAACACACAAGCAAACAAACAAACAAACAAAAGAGTAAGACAGAGTAAGAAAGGTAGAGAGGTGTTAGGAAATGTAGAAAGGTACGTTGTTTTATTTTCCTAAAATGATCCAATCATAAGAATTAGCAATTCATGCATTTTTTGGAAACAACACTCTCATTTTACGGGGATCCTGCCGACTATGCCAATAAAGTGTTACGATCCGGTTCAGACCCAGAAAAGCAAAGCAGGCGAAGTCTCTGAGCATAAACCAGAAAGAACTTAGAAGGTTCAAAATATTGCCAGATGTGAGATTAAAACCAAACGAGATTAAATGTCGATGCCAAAAAATTGATGTATTTTATTTGACAGTAAAAGTAGGGCCCAGTTTGGGGCCAATCACCCTTGCAGTGCCTAAAGGGGCTCCAGCAGAGCTGGAGGGGGGCTGGGAGCACCCGGAAGCGGGAGCAGCCAGAGCTGGGAGCACCTGCATCTTGGCCAAGGCAGCTGCCGCCAGGTTTGGTGGTGCCTGAGCAGGGCGGGGACGATGCCAGGGACATCCCGCAGTGACGTCTTCTCTTTTCCGCTGGGCGTGCGCTCGGTCCCAAAGCGCACGCCCATTCTGATCTCAGTCTCACTCCATGTTTAGACACGCTCACAGTCCTGGATTTCATCCCATGCCAGTGGCAGACCCGTGCAGCCCCAGAGCCAATACCAAGGCCAGGCTGAAGGCAAACGCCGCATTTAGCCTTCACGCCAATGGTAGCTGTAATGTAAAACCCAGCCCTAACGCCGAGGCCTCTCCTAATTCCAGCCCCTTGCTAAATGCTCAGCCCTAAACCAAATGCAACGGTGTAATAAATGAATTGGTTTCAGGGTGTTGATTTTTACTGTTTGGAGGAGATAGAAAAGAGGGGAGTTGATAGTTGGATAAATGGGCATGTTAACGGAGGATATTGCAAGACTGTCTGGGTGTAATATCGGAGTGTGAGCACTAGGTGGAGACGCAATTGGGGATGTGATGACGTGATGGACTAGAAAATGACCTCATGCAGGTGATGTCAACATCTTGGACCGCTTAGCCAATCATTCGACACCCTCGGGAAATGATTGGACAAAAATGCATCTTGATAAAGACCAATAGAACCCCTGGAAGCGAGCCAATCAGAAGAAGAATCCAAAATCCACCAATTGTGAACGGACAGAGGGCATAAGAACGGACCTGGGACTTTATCCGGGGAGCTCCTGCGGAACTTGGCGTCCGAGGTTGCACCCGGAGGGTCACACTGTCCTTTTTGTGTGCTGCTTTACTCTGGCTTGTCGTGCGGAGCCTGGGCTTATCCTGGGTTCTCGCTCTCAGTTGTTAATGAATAAACAAACGAGTTGGCTTTTCTTTTTTAAAAAAAGTCTCAGCCTCGTTTATAACAACGGTGAGCTCGAAGGCCAAAGCCAGCCCCAACTGCAACTCTTAAGATCAAGCCCAACACCAATCCCAACTGAAGCCCTAAGTCCAGCTTCGAGCCCAGCCCCAGCCCACACTCCAATGCCGCCTTTAGCTCTAACTCCCAAACTCAGCCCCAACTGCTGCCCTAAGGCCAACCATTCATGGAGTTAAGGCCAGTGCCCCAGGTGCACTCCCTAGCCCAAGGCAGGCTCCAAGCTCAAGGCCACCGTTAGCCCTAAGGGCAGGGCCAGCCCTAAGGCCGGCCTGAGCCGCAATGGCAGCCCAAGGCAGCCCAAGTGGGGCTTCAACGCCGACCCCTCCCCCAGCCCGCCCTGATGCCGGCCCTGCCTCCCTGCGCTGCGAGCCAGGCGCTGTCCCCGCGTGTCACAGAGGCCGCGGCCTGTGGAGCAATCAGCGGGCTCGGTGCGGTGCTGGCACTGGCCGTCCCCGAGCCCCCTGCCTCTGGGGCAGTGTCGTCGCCCGGAGACGACGTGGCCCCGCCGCCTGCGCCGCAGAGTTGTCACAAAGGGCAGCGGCGACATTAGGACTTCCTGGCCAGCCGCTATTTCCAGGCATGATGCTTAAGCATGGATCGGCCGCTTCTGATAGCGTGTCTGTCTTGGGCGAGCGTTTTTGTGATGGCTGTGCAGGCGCGTTGGATACAGCTGCAGGACGCTCTGTTTCCACAGAAAATTTGCGGCCAGCACTGCCAGGCATGGTCACAGGATGCCTGCTAGTAGTGGCTCAGCAGCTCTGAGACCGCTCTTTGCAGCGTCCAGCGGGGAGTTCAGGGCAGCGTTGAATCGAATGATAGCAATGCAAAAGGATGCAAAGCACAGCGTGTGAACAGGAGCTTTGGAGCCCTCGGCACACAGGATATTTCAGAGGAGAAATCCCCTGGTGCACCTGGCCCCAATAAAGAGCGGCCGCTGCTGAATGCCACACTCCAGTGGCGTTTTAAATGTAATTTTTCTATTTTCTAGGGTTTCATTTTTGCTAAGCTTTGGTAATGCCCGGGGTGTGATGTCATTGACCCGCTGCCTCTCGACCAATCAGATCGCTCCGCTACGTTCTGGCCCCGCCCCTCATTGTTTCCTCACAATGAGGAACCTTGGCGCTCGATTCCCATTGGCTGCCGCCCGGGGGGGCGGGGCTTAGGCTGCCTATATAAGGCGGCGGCGGTGGCGGGGCTTCAGTTGCAGTCCCGGCGTGGAGGCGGCAGCAGCGGAGCGGAGCGGGCGGAGAGGAGCGGAAGCCCCGAGGCCGGAGCTCTGGGAGCGGCCCGGCCCTCAGCGCCGCGGCCCTGGAGCCCCGGGCCGGGGCGGGTGTGAGGGGGTGGCTGGGAGGGAGATGGGATGGTTCGCTGCGCCGCTTCTCGCCGCCAATGCGCCTTTTCTCTCTGCCACTTTTCTCAGGTACCTGCGCCGGCCCCTCCAGATGGCAGTGGGAGCGCCAGCAACCCCGGCTCGGCAAAGGCAGGGACGGGCAACTACCGCGGCAACGAGGGACCGCACCCCAGCTCGGCAAAGGCAGGGACGGGCAACTGCCGGGGCAACGAGGGACCGCACCCCAGCTCGGCAAAGGCAGGGACGGGCAACTACCGGGGCAACGAGGGACAGCAACCCCGGCTCGGCAAAGGCAGGGACGGGCAACTACCGGGGCAACGAGGGACAGCAACCCCGGCTCGGCAAAGGCAGGGCCCCAGCAGCGCCGGGGCAACGAGGGACAAAATCGGAAGAGTTCGGACACCACCCGAAGCCCACCAAAGGTAATACCAGGTAAAACACGGTAATACCAGGTAAAACACGGTAATACCAGGTAAAACACGGTAATACCGGCTAATACCATCTAATATTATCTAATACAGGTAAAACACGGTAAAATCAGGTAATACCAGGTAAAATCAGCTAATGCCAGGTAAAACACGGTAAAACAAAATAAAATTGGCAAAAACCACATCAAAAACCTTGAGTGAGCTTTGCTCTCCCAGCGAGTCGCTTGCGATGCAAACAAATCCCCAAGCCTCCGCCTTCCCCGTGGGAGAGGAGGCCGGAGCCCCCCCGGCCTCAGCGGGGGTGAGGAGCACGCATGGCCCGGGGCTGTCTCCGTCCCTCTGCATCCTGGGGGGTCCTGTGGTGTCTTCAGGCCTCTCCTGTCGGGGAACGATCGGGACTGGGGGGATCTCTGTCCAAGTCATGGCGGGGGATACTCGGGGCGGTCACCCCAGGGCTGAGAGGGACGGAGCCCCCCTGGCCCCAGCCCCCACACGCATTTCCCAGGGCGAGAGGGACCAGGATGTGCAGCTGGCGGAAAGGCTGCTCGGCCGCGGTGCTCTCTTGCGCGCCCGGTGCTGCGGCCACGCCTCCCGCTGCCTCTCCCGGCGCCCTCTCCTCGCTGCCGGCCTCAGTGGGCGGCGCCCGCCGCGTTCCCACCGTCATCCTTGCATTATTCTCCTTTTTAAAGGAGCCTCCAAGGCTTTAGCACATTAATAGCTGTCTCATCTCCTGTGGGAGCCGCTTCGATTCTCATTTTACCAGCCTGCTTCAACCTTTCCAAGCCCAGGGCAGTCCCCTCGGAGCCGTCTAGTCTGTGGCTCTTACACCATGTGCTTAAGGCTGTTAAAGCCTGTTGGTCGTATTTTATGCCTTTTTTTGTTAAAAAGCAAGTCCATACCTGTAGTACGGGGTCTTCTGGTGCTGAAACTCTGCGCCCATGCTGGCAATGTCTCCCAATTACAAAAAAGGAAAAAGAAAGAAAAAAAAAAAGAGAAGGGAAGGTCCGTCTGAGCAGCAGCTCACTGTGCTACCTTTAGTGCCGCCGAGATGGGGTGGGGGGAGCGAAGCAGTTGGAAGCGTCTTATCTGCCTCCTCTGACCTTGGGAGCAGTTTGGCTGCAAGGCGGCCGCCCGTCCTCCGAGTTGCAGGCGCGGTGCCCGGTCGCTGCAGCCGAGCCTTGGCCCACTCGCGGTGCTCTCAGCACGGCACGCAGCAGCAGGGGAGGGGTTCCACAACTCACTCGTGGTTCCGCTCCAGGGCTGCAGGTTCGGGGGGTTCTCCTCAGGCGGGCGGCGTCGGCTCCAGGAGGCCTCAGAGTGTCTCGCAGCAGGCAGCGGTGGTGGTGGTGGGGGGGGAGAGGCAAGGGTCAGCCTTCTTCGGTGGTGGTGATTTGAATACAGCGTACAGAGGGGGAGAAGGAAAGGAGTAAGTGTTGTATCATGCATTTAACCCAGCCAATACCAACGATTAGCAATGCAATTCCAGTAGCAATTGTTATTCCAAGTTGTGCTAACCATTTTCCCCACCCTGTGAGCCCAAAATACTTTAGGATGGTAGTGACCCATGAACTATCAAATACTTCTCGCGGTTGCATTGCATGAAACAAATTTCTAGTATGATTACTTATTTCTCTCATCTTAGCTCATGCCTCCTCAGCGGAGCTAGAGGCATTATGAATTGTAATACAACCCTCAGTTTCTGTTCTATTGAACATCCCACAAACTCCTTGTTCTTTTAACAATACCATCTCTAAAGCTAATCTATTTTGCAGGGTCATTTTAGTATTTTGCTGGACTTGGGTGTATAATTCTCCAAATGCATCTTGTGTCCAATTGCTTCATATACTTAATTGCCAGGTAATATCTTCTAATACGAACTGGTGTCTTTTAAAGGTAACATAGGGAGTAAAGAAATTTTCCAGAAATAGAGATACTTTTTGTCCAGTGGTATAGTAATCTGGAATGTCAACTCCTTGAATTGCCCATTCTGCTCTTTGTGTTGCCTTTGAAGAGGGAACACTACGACAGTGACGTTCTTTAGACACTTTGGTGAAAGTAAAAATACGTCTGGGGCAAAGGGAGGGAATTCCAATTCCACACCCAAGTCCAGCATGTTGTTCTAATGACAAATGTGAATAAAATATCTCATCAGAGCATCCCCAAGCCATTCCAAGAGGGGCTATATATTTTGCAGTTTTCCACTTAGTTGCATCTGCATAATCAAGGATGGTGATTTTTGGCTTAGTATTGATTGGAGTCCCACGGACTGGGTAGGGGGTAAAAGGAACTCCACATGGGTTGAGAAGGTATTTGTAGGAGGAGTTACAGGACTCATCTTGATTTCTCCAGCCTTTTGAGAGGTATCCCCAACAAGTACACACATCAGTTCCTAATGTTCGAATTCTAAGTGAAAACCATGTTTCTGGAGGATCTCCTGGTCCTTCTTTGCATGTTATCACCTTTGAGCAATTGAATAGAGGACTATCTTCTTTTGTAGTCTTTTTTAGTCTCTAAATTTACCTTTAAGAACTGTTTGTACAGACCATGCCCACATTAAATGTTGTCAGTCGATTGGGGTTCTATTCGTTATGTTTGGAAGTTGACCACAGCAGGAAGGGTTAAAAACTGTGCTATATTTGCCTTCATCTACATCTGGTGTGTAGAGTGGGTCAAACCGTGGATCCCATGGGTAAACAAGGCAGGGCTGTTTAGCATTATATTCCTCAAAGGTTATTGTCTCAGGGCTGAATTGACTTTTATCTAATTTGATGGCTGGGTGAGGGGATTCAATTTGAGATAAGATGGTTCTATTTACCTTTGGACGCCTAGTTCTACAATATTTCTGGTGCAACTGTCCTTCATGAGGTGCATCAGAAGGTGGGTCATATGTTTGGTAAAGGTTATGTACTATAGGGGTACCTCTGCACTCAACTTGGGCTCCATTTTTCTGACTTGTCCACTGTTCAGGTAGAGGCAATGGAGCTGCCACACTAGTCATATTGAGGACAAAAGATAAATTCAAGGGTACTATGTAAGATGCCAATCCTGGTTCAGCAGAATCAGGTAATGTTACACATACACCTTGATCAGTAGGATTCCATATTTTTGCAAACCCTTTTCCTAATTTCCAGGCAAGGTTCCTTTGATCTAGCTCTGCTAGCTAGCTCTGCTGAGCACATGCACAAGGTAAATAAGCATAAAAATAGAGCTAACATGTTACAATCACAATTACCAGTAAACCGAAGCATAGTTTGTATCTGAGGTTTTTCATGCACAGTCCTGAATATTTTTTTCTCCTGTTGTTCAGTTACCTGTGAAAGACAAGAAAAAGTCTGTCCAGCCCCTTTCAGGGCTAATATTAAAATGTAGGAATAAGCCAGCGAGAGCTTATTTTGTGTTCTTTGCCATAAGCATCGTTTGCTTTCCAGGTATGCATGTTCAAAGGAGTAGTGAGTACCATGGGTACAGCTCCTGCGGTAGGCAGTTCCACCCATACAGGCTGTCCTGGGAAGCGTGCGGGTTTTTGATTACCTGTAGGTTTAGATGTTGCTGGTATCAAGGAGGGAGGCTGCAGATAAAAAGCTGTGAGTCTGGGACATCCATTTACTCCCCATTGCTCATGTACTGTTTTCACAGCATCCCATAGTCGTTCAGTCCAATTAGAATGTTGAGGTTTCAGAAATCGCTTAAGCAGGCCATTTGTTCTCTCGACGATGCCATTTGCTTGTGGATAATGGGGTGTGTGAAATATCCACTGGATCCCTTCTTCTTTGGCCCATTTTTGGACGATGGTCGCTGTGAAATGTGCCCCGTTGTCGGATTGGATAGGTACAGGTTTTGGAAAGAAACTGAACCACATTTTAAGGGCTTCTAATGTGTTTGCACTAGTTGCCCGAGAGAAGGCTCCTGCTTGGACTAGTCCTGACCTGGCTTCTACCGCCACGTGTTGTTTGCCCTCAGACTTTCCAGAAGGTCCAATATCATCTACTTGCCATGTGTCCCACAGTCCCTTTCCTGTCTCTGATATGTGAGGGGGGCTGTTCTAAAGGGTGACGCTCTGATCGGGTCCGGCACTGCTCGCATGAAGATCTGCAGGTACGGCACATTTCCCGAGTCCCCAGCCATCCTCTGCTTGCTGCTTCCTTGTATAGGTCTTGTGCCCCGGTGTGCTGTCGCTTTAAGTGCAACCATTCTAAGAATGGATCCCAGTTTTCTCTTGGAGGTTTTCTACTTAGTGGGGCTAATCTGGCCCTCTCATCTACTTTGTGATTCCAGTGGCTAGTTGGGGTTTCCTTTTCTTGATGAGAGGCTACCCAGCCAACTAAGAAATTCCCCTTTTTTGCTACAGCAAGAATTTCTTGCCATTTTTCCTTTTGCCAAGCAGGCACCCTGTTTACTTCCCAGTCCTTTTTGTCCCAGAAGGGGAGCCATTCAGTACACCCTTTGAACACAGCAAAAGAATCAGTGTAAACATATACAGAGTCTGAGGTTTCAGATGCATGGTTAAATACACTCCAGACTGCTGCCAGTTCTCCCACTTGTGCACTACCTTCCCCTTCTGTTACAATTTGCTTGCCTGTATTTATTTGTAAGGCTACAGCACCACATTTCCAAACCTTACCTTCTCGCTTTGCTGATGCATCCGTAAACCACACATTCTGCAATCGTTCTGAGTACGGGGGAGCAACTTGGATCATAGAAGGTGAAAAGTCAGTGGTGCTATTTAGGGTTACCTCATCTTGTAGAGGAAGATTTTTGCGAGCTCCTTCTGTTACTTGAAAAATGGTGCAATAATGTTCCATTTGAGCATACCGTTTGCAAACAGAGGCACGTTGGGCCACCCCGTCAGGGGGTGGGATTCCTGCCAAAACTGACTTGATGACTTGAAAAGATTCCCTTAAAATCAGGGGTTGTTTGTGGGTAGTTTTCTCTGCTTCCTGAAAAGCAGTGCTGACCACGAATAAACTTTTTTCCCAGGTAGAATATAGTTTTTCTACATCTTTAAACTGCGTGAGTAAAACCCTATGGGTCTGGTCGGACCATCGGGTCCTTTCTGCCATAAATGTATAGACAGTCCAGAGCTTGCAAATCGCCATTCCATGTGTACTGGATCAGTGGGATGTATAGGACCTAGGGATTGGTATGTGTTAGCTTCAAAAATTAGGAGTTGTAGGGCCTCATCGTGCAAGGGAGTCCAATCCCACTTTGCTTTTTTTCCTAGCAAATCATACAGGGGCCTTGCAATTATTGAAAAGTCAGGAATGTGTTTCCTCCAAAAAATTAGCAGGCCTAAAGCATGCCGCAGGTCTTTTTTAGTCTCTGGGGTTTCAATTTGGTCTCGGTGGCTGAGGGTGTCTGGGGCAATACACACCATTCCTCCTTTCCACCAGATTCCCAAGAATTTTACTTCTAGGGAAGGGAGTTGTACTTTTTCAGGAGGAATACGTAAGCCCGGGGATTCTAGATGTTTAATGATGTTTGTTTGTGTTGTTTGTACAGGTGTAATCTCATCTCCTGCCACCAAAATGCCATCAATGTATTGGTATACTCTTACTCCTGGTGCAGGAGGAATGAGTGACAATTCTTGTGCTAGTGCATGATGTGCTAGAGTGGGTGAGTGTTTGAATCCTTGTGGGAGGCGAGTGAAAGTATATTGCTGGCCCTCCCCCGTGAAAGCAAAACGCTCCTGATCTTGTTCCTGCGAGGGGACCATAAAAAACATGTCCTTGACATCAATAGTGGCCACAATTGGATGAGCTTGTTCTTGTCTAGTAGCTCTCAGCTCAGCAATGTTTGGGACTGCAGCAGTGAGAGGCCCTGTATTTGAGTTAAGCCGCCGATAGTCTCCTGTCAGTCTCCAGTTGCCATTAGGCTTGCGGACTGGCCACACAGGAGCATTGTAAGGGGAATGTGTTGCAATCACTATTCCTTTTTCTTTCAAATGTGCAATAATTGGTGTGATTCCTTCTCTGGCTCCTAAAGGCAAGGGGTAAGGTTTGACATTGGTTACTAGGGAGGGGGGAAGAGCAGGAGCAGAACTTAACAAACACAAATGGGAGGTTTCCTGCCCCAAAGTCCCTATTTTTCCTTCTTCATTGGTCCAAGGCCTTCCCTTTAGGAGGTCCAGACCCAGTGAATTTGTAGGAAATTCACCTGTAATCATTAGGGTGTCAACTGCTTTCTCTTCTGCCGCTAACCAGCGTCTTACCTTTGCTGTCATCTGGGCTTGGGTATTCTCAAAAACATCTGTGACACGTATACTCTTACGTGAGGGAGTGATTCCACGTGAGGAGGCATCTTCAATTTTAAGGGCAGACACCTGAGCACCAGTATCTACTAAAAAAGTTACCGGGGCTTTGTGGGGACCAGTAGGACAGGTTATTAACGGGTCTCCTCTGGAATTGTTAGAAAGGCGCCTGATGTGAATCCACCCTTCGCCCCCTGGCTTACCTTCTGCAAAGATAAGGGTTTTCTGTCACCTTCCCTTTCTTGTGGTTCCTCCAGGGGAGGGGCTGTAGCAGGGACAGCTTTTAATGGTTCCTCTTTTGCTGGCCACTCTTGGATGAATAGTTCTAATTTATTAGTGGGCTGGCCATCCATTAGGGTCCTTGGGACTCCCTTTTGTAAGCCCGCAATCCACAGGGCATTTCTTTTCTCCTTGCGTTCTTCCCCTGTATTTGTTTGTCTACCCAGCCCAGGGGAGAACCTTACCTTTTGGAGTTTTGCTGGGGACAGGGTTTTGCACTCTGTGCGCCGAATTGATCTAGAATCAGTTGTATTTGAAGGAATTGGGCCATATTTTCTCCCGTAATTAATTAATTCTTGTGCCACCTTCCCCCCCAGGTCCAAACCTTCCCTTTTGCCCGGTTAAGACTGAGGGAAATAGCTGCTGCCTCCAAGGTGGCTACAGCTCTTTCTGCAATTGGGAGACTTTCTATTTGTCCTTTTAGCTGCATGCCTATGGGTTTCACAGCTTCAGGGAGGCCTCTGGTAAGAGGTATCATTCTCTCAGGATCCACAGGCACGATCACTGGAGATTCACCTCGTGGTGTTAATTTCCTATCATGCATCATTTGTAAACGAGCCGCTTTCTGTACACTTTCTACAGTCTGATTGACATTCCTTACTATAGCCAGGGGATCTCCTCTTTCTGAAGGACTGAGTCTGCCAGCCCAATCAGCAGCTCTCTGGGGAGGGACCAAGGAGCACGGTTATCTCCTGTGGTAAGGAAGACTCCTGCCCCTCCAGTACCCTTCTGCCTCTTTTTCTGAGAACAGAATTTGGTCAGCCCGTGTGAGAGAGAGTCTCCAAACACATTCAGTTTCAGATTCTTTGGGACTTTGGCTATATCCTTCCTTTAGTTTGGCCAATTCAGTAGCTGTAGATGGGATTTCTTTTGTGGTTATGTCAGGTGTGTCGTCGTCTGAAGCCTCATGGGTGTATTCTGTTTTAATGAAGGGACGGAGCGAGGCTGAGGGCTTTTCTGAGTGATTGATTACGCAAGGATTCTAAGTCCGAGAGGGGGTACGCTTCTTTAGATAGTTCCAGCTCTGACTCCTTTTTTCCCTCATTTGCTGATCTTGCAAACAGCTCCTCTCGGAGCACACAGACACTAGCCTTTTCATTCCTTATCTCTTCCTGGAGGAGGTGGGTGTTAGCTCCAGCTGAAATGGCAATGCTTTAACCAAATGCTGTAATGAAGCAGTAACTTCCATATCAGCTTTCTGCTGGTGCTCT
Source organism: Aphelocoma coerulescens (assembly GCF_041296385.1). Lineage (NCBI taxonomy): Eukaryota > Metazoa > Chordata > Aves > Passeriformes > Corvidae > Aphelocoma > Aphelocoma coerulescens. The sequence continues at coordinate 395,782 of NW_027183474.1, forward strand.
CTGTGTTCTACTGCAGCTAGCACAGCAGCAGCTAAGACAGAACATACCACTGGTTGTGCTTTACCTTTTTTGAGTCTCGCTCCTGTGCGCAGGACAGAGACTCGATCAACAAGTGCTTGGATATTATACCAATAGTTTTCTGCCCAGTCCGTCCCTGGAGGAGATGGCCTGGCACCAAATTCATCCAACAAAGTAAACAAAGCTTGTGTATGATGTCCCATGTTACTTACAAATGTCGGAGTGATCATTCCTAGAGGATGCCCAGCGTAAAGTAAATTTACAAAAGTCTCACCCCTGCACTCTGGGAAGGTTCCTCTTCTGCCAAACCAAAGAAAGTTACAAACACTGGAGTAGTCTCTCTTGAGGGACACCCCTTACAAAATGGTTTCTGAGGTCCTACTCCTTACACCTCGAGAGCACCTAGTGTTTACCAAAGTTACAAGTCTCAAAATTACTTTCCAAACCTCCCAGGTCTTTTACCTACAGGAGTGCCAATTTCCCAGACCCTGGGCCTCGGGAGCACCGTTTTAGCTCAGGTGCATGTGCAAACACACAAGCAAACAAACAAACAAACAAAAGAGTAAGACAGAGTAAGAAAGGTAGAGAGGTGTTAGGAAATGTAGAAAGGTACGTTGTTTTATTTTCCTAAAATGATCCAATCATAAGAATTAGCAATTCATGCATTTTTTGGAAACAACACTCTCATTTTACGGGGATCCTGCCGACTATGCCAATAAAGTGTTACGATCCGGTTCAGACCCAGAAAAGCAAAGCAGGCGAAGTCTCTGAGCATAAACCAGAAAGAACTTAGAAGGTTCAAAATATTGCCAGATGTGAGATTAAAACCAAACGAGATTAAATGTCGATGCCAAAAAATTGATGTATTTTATTTGACAGTAAAAGTAGGGCCCAGTTTGGGGCCAATCACCCTTGCAGTGCCTAAAGGGGCTCCAGCAGAGCTGGAGGGGGGCTGGGAGCACCCGGAAGCGGGAGCAGCCAGAGCTGGGAGCACCTGCATCTTGGCCAAGGCAGCTGCCGCCAGGTTTGGTGGTGCCTGAGCAGGGCGGGGACGATGCCAGGGACATCCCGCAGTGACGTCTTCTCTTTTCCGCTGGGCGTGCGCTCGGTCCCAAAGCGCACGCCCATTCTGATCTCAGTCTCACTCCATGTTTAGACACGCTCACAGTCCTGGATTTCATCCCATGCCAGTGGCAGACCCGTGCAGCCCCAGAGCCAATACCAAGGCCAGGCTGAAGGCAAACGCCGCATTTAGCCTTCACGCCAATGGTAGCTGTAATGTAAAACCCAGCCCTAACGCCGAGGCCTCTCCTAATTCCAGCCCCTTGCTAAATGCTCAGCCCTAAACCAAATGCAACGGTGTAATAAATGAATTGGTTTCAGGGTGTTGATTTTTACTGTTTGGAGGAGATAGAAAAGAGGGGAGTCGATAGTTGGATAAATGGGCATGTTAACGGAGGATATTGCGAGACTGTCTGGGTGTAATATGGGAGTGTGAGCACTAGGTGGAGACGCAATTGGGGATGTGATGATGTGATGGACTAGAAAATGACCTCATGCAGGTGATGTCAACATCTTGGACCGCTTAGCCAATCATTCGACACCCTCGGGAAATGATTGGACAAAAATGCATCTTGATAAAGACCAATAGAACCCCTGGAAGCGAGCCAATCAGAAGAAGAATCCAAAATCCACCAATTGTGAACGGACAGAGGGCATAAGAACGGACCTGGGACTTTATCCGGGGAGCTCCTGCGGAACTTGGGGTCCGAGGTTGCACCCAGTGGGTCACACTGTCCTTTTTGTGTGCTGCTTTACTCTGGCTTGTCGTGCGGAGCCTGGGCTTATCCTGGGTTCTCGCTCTCAGTTGTTAATGAATAAACAAACGAGTTGGCTTTTCTTTTTTAAAAAAAGTCTCAGCCTCGTTTATAACAACGGTGAGCTCGAAGGCCAAAGCCAGCCCCAACTGCAACTCTTAAGATCAAGCCCAACACCAATCCCAACTGAAGCCCTAAGTCCAGCTTCGAGCCCAGCCCCAGCCCACACTCCAATGCCGCCTTTAGCTCTAACTCCCAAACTCAGCCCCAACTGCTGCCCTAAGGCCAACCATTCATGGAGTTAAGGCCAGTGCCCCAGGTGCACTCCCTAGCCCAAGGCAGGCTCCAAGCTCAAGGCCACCGTTAGCCCTAAGGGCAGGGCCAGCCCTAAGGCCGGCCTGAGCCGCAATGGCAGCCCAAGGCAGCCCAAGTGGGGCTTCAACGCCGACCCCTCCCCCAGCCCGCCCTGATGCCGGCCCTGCCTCCCTGCGCTGCGAGCCAGGCGCTGTCCCCGCGTGTCACAGAGGCCGCGGCCTGTGGAGCAATCAGCGGGCTCGGTGCGGTGCTGGCACTGGCCGTCCCCGAGCCCCCTGCCTCTGGGGCAGTGTCGTCGCCCGCAGACGTCGTGGCCCCGCCGCCTGCGCCGCAGAGTTGTCACAAAGGGCAGCGGCGACATTAGGACTTCCTGGCCAGCCGCTATTTCCAGGCATGATGCTTAAGCATGGATCGGCCGCTTCTGATAGCGTGTCTGTCTTGGGCGAGCGTTTTTGTGATGGCTGTGCAGGCGCGTTGGATACAGCTGCAGGACGCTCTGTTTCCACAGAAAATTTGCGGCCAGCACTGCCAGGCATGGTCACAGGATGCCTGCTAGTAGTGGCTCAGCAGCTCTGAGACCGCTCTTTGCAGCGTCCAGCGGGGAGTTCAGGGCAGCGTTGAATCGAATGATAGCAATGCAAAAGGATGCAAAGCACAGCGTGTGAACAGGAGCTTTGGAGCCCTCGGCACACAGGATATTTCAGAGGAGAAATCCCCTGGTGCACCTGGCCCCAATAAAGAGCGGCCGCTGCTGAATGCCACACTCCAGTGGCGTTTTAAATGTAATTTTTCTATTTTATAGGGTTTCATTTTTGCTAAGCTTTGGTAATGCCCGGGGTGTGATGTCATTGACCCGCTGCCTCTCGACCAATCAGATCGCTCCGCTACGTTCTGGCCCCGCCCCTCATTGTTTCCTCACAATGAGGAACCTTGGCGCTCGATTCCCATTGGCTGCCGCCCGGGGGGGCGGGGCTTAGGCTGCCTATATAAGGCGGCGGCGGTGGCGGGGCTTCAGTTGCAGTCCCGGCGTGGAGGCGGCAGCAGCGGAGCGGGCGGAGAGGAGCGGAAGCCCCGAGGCCGGAGCTCTGGGAGCGGCCCGGCCCTCAGCGCCGCGGCCCTGGAGCCCCGGGCCGGGGCGGGTGTGAGGGGGTGGCTGGGAGGGAGATGGGATGGTTCGCTGCGCCGCTTCTCGCCGCCAATGCGCCTTTTCTCTCTGCCACTTTTCTCAGGTACCTGCGCCGGCCCCTCCAGATGGCAGTGGGAGCGCCAGCAACCCCGGCTCGGCAAAGGCAGGGACGGGCAACTACCGTGGCAACGAGGGACCGCACCCCAGCTCGGCAAAGGCAGGGACGGGCAACTGCCGGGGCAACGAGGGACCGCACCCCAGCTCGGCAAAGGCAGGGACGGGCAACTACCGGGGCAACGAGGGACAGCAACCCCGGCTCGGCAAAGGCAGGGACGGGCAACTACCGCGGCAACGAGGGACAGCAACCCCGGCTCGGCAAAGGCAGGGACGGGCAACTGCCAGGGCAACGAGGGACAGCAACCCCGGCTCGGCAAAGGCAGGGACGGGCAACTACCGGGGCAACGAGGGACAGCAACCCCGGCTCGGCAAAGGCAGGGCCCCAGCAGCGCCGGGGCAACGAGGGACAAAATCGGAAGAGTTCGGACACCACCCGAAGCCCACCAAAGGTAAAATCAGGTAATACCAGGTAAAACACGGTAATACCAGCTAATACCATCTAATATTATCTAATACAGGTAAAACACGGTAAAATCAGGTAATACCAGGTAAAATCAGCTAATGCCAGGTAAAACACGGTAAAACAAAATAAAATTGGCAAAAACCACATCAAATGCCTTGAGTGAGCTTTGCTCTCCCAGCGAGTCACTTGCGATGCAAACAAATCCCCAAGCCCCCGCCTTCCCCGTGGGAGAGGAGGCCGGAGCCCCCCCGGCCTCAGCGGGGGTGAGGAGCACGCATGGCCCGGGGCTGTCTCCGTCCCTCTGCATCCTGGGGGGTCCTGTGGTGTCTTCAGGCCTCTCCTGTCGGGGAACGATCGGGACTGGGGGGATCTCTGTCCAAGTCATGGCGGGGGATACTCGGGGCGGTCACCCCAGGGCTGAGAGGGACGGAGCCCCCCTGGCCCCAGCCCCCACACGCATTTCCCAGGGCGAGAGGGACCAGGATGTGCAGCTGGCGGAAAGGCTGCTCGGCCGCGGTGCTCTCTTGCGCGCCCGGTGCTGCGGCCACGCCTCCCGCTGCCTCTCCCGGCGCCCTCTCCTCGCTGCCGGCCTCAGTGGGCGGCGCCCGCCGCGTTCCCACCGTCATCCTTGCATTATTCTCCTTTTTAAAGGAGCCTCCAAGGCTTTAGCACATTAATAGCTGTCTCATCTCCTGTGGGAGCCGCTTCGATTCTAATTTTACCAGCCTGCTTCAACCTTTCCAAGCCCAGGGCAGTCCCCTCGGAGCCGTCTAGTCTGTGGCTCTTACACCATGTGCTTAAGGCTGTTAAAGCCTGTTGGTCGTATTTTATGCCTTTTTTTGTTAAAAAGCAAGTCCATACCTGTAGTACGGGGTCTTCTGGTGCTGAAACTCTGCGCCCATGCTGGCAATGTCTCCCAATTACAAAAAAGGAAAAAGAAAGAAAAAAAAAAAGAGAAGGGAAGGTCCGTCTGAGCAGCAGCTCACTGTGCTACCTTTAGTGCCGCCGAGATGGGGTGGGGGGAGCGAAGCAGTTGGAAGCGTCTTATCTGCCTCCTCTGACCTTGGGAGCAGTTTGGCTGCAAGGCGGCCGCCCGTCCTCCGAGTTGCAGGCGCGGTGCCCGGTCGCTGCAGCCGAGCCTTGGCCCACTCGCGGTGCTCTCAGCACGGCACGCAGCAGCAGGGGAGGGGTTCCACAACTCACTCGTGGTTCCGCTCCAGGGCTGCAGGTTCGGGGGGTTCTCCTCAGGCGGGCGGCGTCGGCTCCAGGAGGCCTCAGAGTGTCTCGCAGCAGGCAGCGGTGGTGGTGGTGGTGGGGGGGGAGAGGCAAGGGTCAGCCTTCTTCGGTGGTGGTGATTTGAATACAGCGTACAGAGGGGGAGAAGGAAAGGAGTAAGTGTTGTATCATGCATTTAACCCAGCCAATACCAACGATTAGCAATGCAATTCCAGTAGCAATTGTTATTCCAAGTTGTGCTAACCATTTTCCCCACCCTGTGAGCCCAAAATACTTTAGGATGGTAGTGACCCATGAACTATCAAATACTTCTCGCGGTTGCATTGCATGAAACAAATTTCTAGTATGATTACTTATTTCTCTCATCTTAGCTCATGCCTCCTCAGCGGAGCTAGAGGCATTATGAATTGTAATACAACCCTCAGTTTCTGTTCTATTGAACATCCCACAAACTCCTTGTTCTTTTAACAATACCATCTCTAAAGCTAATCTATTTTGCAGGGTCATTTTAGTATTTTGCTGGACTTGGGTGTATAATTCTCCAAATGCATCTTGTGTCCAATTGCTTCATATACTTAATTGCCAGGTAATATCTTCTAATACGAACTGGTGTCTTTTAAAGGTAACATAGGGAGTAAAGAAATTTTCCAGAAATAGAGATACTTTTTGTCCAGTGGTATAGTAATCTGGAATGTCAACTCCTTGAATTGCCCATTCTGCTCTTTGTGTTGCCTTTGAAGAGGGAACACTACGACAGTGACGTTCTTTAGACACTTTGGTGAAAGTAAAAATACGTCTGGGGCAAAGGGAGGGAATTCCAATTCCACACCTAAGTCCAGCATGTTGTTCTAATGACAAATGTGAATAAAATATCTCATCAGAGCATCCCCAAGCCATTCCAAGAGGGGCTATATATTTTGCAGTTTTCCACTTAGTTGCATCTGCATAATCAAGGATGGTGATTTTTGGCTTAGTATTGATTGGAGTCCCACGGACTGGGTAGGGGGTAAAAGGAACTCCACATGGGTTGAGAAGGTATTTGTAGGAGGAGTTACAGGACTCATCTTGATTTCTCCAGCCTTTTGAGAGGTATCCCCAACAAGTACACACATCAGTTCCTAATGTTCGAATTCTAAGTGAAAACCATGTTTCTGGAGGATCTCCTGGTCCTTCTTTGCATGTTATCACCTTTGAGCAATTGAATAGAGGACTATCTTCTTTTGTAGTCTTTTTTAGTCTCTAAATTTACCTTTAAGAACTGTTTGTACAGACCATGCCCACATTAAATGTTGTCAGTCGATTGGGGTTCTATTCGTTATGTTCGGAAGTTGACCACAGCAGGAAGGGTTAAAAACTGTGCTATATTTGCCTTCATCTACATCTGGTGTGTAGAGTGGGTCAAACCGTGGATCCCATGGGTAAACAAGGCAGGGCTGTTTAGCATTATATTCCTCAAAGGTTATTGTCTCAGGGCTGAATTGACTTTTATCTAATTTGATGGCTGGGTGAGGGGATTCAATTTGAGATAAGATGGTTCTATTTACCTTTGGACGCCTAGTTCTACAATATTTCTGGTGCAACTGTCCTTCATGAGGTGCATCAGAAGGTGGGTCATATGTTTGGTAAAGGTTATGTACTATAGGGGTACCTCTGCACTCAACTTGGGCTCCATTTTTCTGACTTGTCCACTGTTCAGGTAGAGGCAATGGAGCTGCCACACTAGTCATATTGAGGACAAAAGATAAATTCAAGGGTACTATGTAAGATGGCAATCCTGGTTCGGCAGAATCAGGTAATGTTACACATACACCTTGATCAGTAGGATTCCATATTTTTGCAAACCCTTTTCCTAATTTCCAGGCAAGGTTCCTTTGATCTAGCTCTGCTAGCTAGCTCTGCTGAGCACATGCACAAGGTAAATAAGCATAAAAATAGAGCTAACATGTTACAATCACAATTACCAGTAAACCGAAGCATAGTTTGTATCTGAGGTTTTTCATGCACAGTCCTGAATATTTTTTTCTCCTGTTGTTCAGTTACCTGTGAAAGACAAGAAAAAGTCTGTCCAGCCCCTTTCAGGGCTAATATTAAAATGTAGGAATAAGCCAGCGAGAGCTTATTTTGTGTTCTTTGCCATAAGCATCGTTTGCTTTCCAGGTATGCATGTTCAAAGGAGCAGTGAGTACCATGGGTACAGCTCCTGCGGTAGGCAGTTCCACCCATACAGGCTGTCCTGGGAAGCGTGCGGGTTTTTGATTACCTGTAGGTTTAGATGTTGCTGGTATCAAGGAGGGAGGCTGCAGATAAAAAGCTGTGAGTCTGGGACATCCATTTACTCCCCATTGCTCATGTACTGTTTTCACAGCATCCCATAGTCGTTCAGTCCAATTAGAATGTTGAGGTTTCAGAAATCGCTTAAGCAGGCCATTTGTTCTCTCGACAATGCCATTTGCTTGTGGATAATGGGGTGTGTGAAATATCCACTGGATCCCTTCTTCTTTGGCCCATTTTTGGACCATGGTCGCTGTGAAATGTGCCCCGTTGTCGGATTGGATAGGTACAGGTTTTGGAAAGAAACTGAACCACATTTTAAGGGCTTCTAATGTGTTTGCACTAGTTGCCCGAGAGAAGGCTCCTGCTTGGACTAGTCCTGACCTGGCTTCTACCGCCACGTGTTGTTTGCCCTCAGACTTTCCAAAAGGTCCAATATCATCTACTTGCCATGTGTCCCACAGTCCCTTTCCTGTCTCTGATATGTGAGGGGGGCTGTTCTAAAGGGTGACGCTCTGATCGGGTCCGGCACTGCTCGCATGAAGATCTGCAGGTACGGCACATTTCCCGAGTCCCCGGCCATCCTCTGCTTGCTGCTTCCTTGTATAGGTCTTGTGCCCCGGTGTGCTGTCGCTTTAAGTGCAACCATTCTAAGAATGGATCCCAGTTTTCTCTTGGAGGTTTTCTACTTAGTGGGGCTAATCTGGCCCTCTCATCTACTTTGTGATTCCAGTGGCTAGTTGGGGTTTCCTTTTCTTGATGAGAGGCTACCCAGCCAACTAAGAAATTCCCCTTTTTTGCTACAGCAAGAATTTCTTGCCATTTTTCCTTTTGCCAAGCAGGCACCCTGTTTACTTCCCAGTCCTTTTTGTCCCAGAAGGGGAGCCATTCAGTACACCCTTTGAACACAGCAAAAGAATCAGTGTAAACATATACAGAGTCTGAGGTTTCAGATGCATGGTTAAATACACTCCAGACTGCTGCCAGTTCTCCCACTTGTGCACTACCTTCCCCTTCTGTTACAATTTGCTTGCCTGTATTTATTTGTAAGGCTACAGCACCACATTTCCAAACCTTACCTTCTCGCTTTGCTGATGCATCCGTAAACCACACATTCTGCAATCGTTCTGAGTACGGGGGAGCAACTTGGATCATAGAAGGTGAAAAGTCAGTGGTGCTATTTAGGGTTACCTCATCTTGTAGAGGAAGATTTTTGCGAGCTCCTTCTGTTACTTGAAAAATGGTGCAATAATGTTCCATTTGAGCATACCGTTTGCAAACAGAGGCACGTTGGGCCACCCCGTCAGGGGGTGGGATTCCTGCCAAAACTGACTTGATGACTTGAAAAGATTCCCTTAAAATCAGGGGTTGTTTGTGGGTAGTTTTCTCTGCTTCCTGAAAAGCAGTGCTGACCACGAATAAACTTTTTTCCCAGGTAGAATATAGTTTTTCTACATCTTTAAACTGCGTGAGTAAAACCCTATGGGTCTGGTCGGACCATCGGGTCCTTTCTGCCATAAATGTATAGACAGTCCAGAGCTTGCAAATCGCCATTCCATGTGTACTGGATCAGTGGGATGTATAGGACCTAGGGATTGGTATGTGTTAGCTTCAAAAATTAGGAGTTGTAGGGCCTCATCGTGCAAGGGAGTCCAATCCCACTTTGCTTTTTTTCCTAGCAAATCATACAGGGGCCTTGCAATTATTGAAAAGTCAGGAATGTGTTTCCTCCAAAAAATTAGCAGGCCTAAAGCATGCCGCAGGTCTTTTTTAGTCTCTGGGGTTTCAATTTGGTCTCGGTGGCTGAGGGTGTCTGGGGCAATACACACCATTCCTCCTTTCCACCAGATTCCCAAGAATTTTACTTCTAGGGAAGGGAGTTGTACTTTTTCAGGAGGAATACGTAAGCCCGGGGATTCTAGATGTTTAATGATGTTTGTTTGTGTTGTTTGTACAGGTGTAATCTCATCTCCTGCCACCAAAATGCCATCAATGTATTGGTATACTCTTACTCCTGGTGCAGGAGGAATGAGTGACAATTCTTGTGCTAGTGCATGATGTGCTAGAGTGGGTGAGTGTTTGAATCCTTGTGGGAGGCGAGTGAAAGTATATTGCTGGCCCTCCCCCGTGAAAGCAAAACGCTCCTGATCTTGTTCCTGCGAGGGGACCATAAAAAACATGTCCTTGACATCAATAGTGGCCACAATTGGATGAGCTTGTTCTTGTCTAGTAGCTCTCAGCTCAGCAATGTTTGGGACTGCAGCAGTGAGAGGCCCTGTATTTGAGTTAAGCCGCCGATAGTCTCCTGTCAGTCTCCAGTTGCCATTAGGCTTGCGGACTGGCCACACAGGAGCATTGTAAGGGGAATGTGTTGCAATCACTATTCCTTTTTCTTTCAAATGTGCAATAATTGGTGTGATTCCTTCTCTGGCTCCTAAAGGCAAGGGGTAAGGTTTGACATTGGTTACTAGGGAGGGGGGAAGAGCAGGAGCAGAACTTAACAAACACAAATGGGAGGTTTCCTGCCCCAAAGTCCCTATTTTTCCTTCTTCATTGGTCCAAGGCCTTCCCTTTAGGAGGTCCAGACCCAGTGAATTTGTAGGAAATTCACCTGTAATCATTAGGGTGTCAACTGCTTTCTCTTCTGCCGGTAACCAGCGTCTTACCTTTGCTGTCATCTGGGCTTGGGTATTCTCAAAAACATCTGTGACACGTATACTCTTACGTGAGGGAGTGATTCCACGTGAGGAGGCATCTTCAATTTTAAGGGCAGACACCTGAGCACCAGTATCTACTAAAAAAGTTACCGGGGCTTTGTGGGGACCAGTAGGACAGGTTATTAACGGGTCTCCTCTGGAATTGTTAGAAAGGCGCCTGATGTGAATCCACCCTTCGCCCCCTGGCTTACCTTCTGCAAAGATAAGGGTTTTCTGTCACCTTCCCTTTCTTGTGGTTCCTCCAGGGGAGGGGCTGTAGCAGGGACAGCTTTTAATGGTTCCTCTTTTGCTGGCCACTCTTGGATGAATAGTTCTAATTTATTAGTGGGCTGGCCATCCATTAGGGTCCTTGGGACTCCCTTTTGTAAGCCCGCAATCCACAGGGCATTTCTTTTCTCCTTGCGTTCTTCCCCTGTATTTGTTTGTCTACCCAGCCCAGGGGAGAACCTTACCTTTTGGAGTTTTGCTGGGGACAGGGTTTTGCACTCTGTGCGCCGAATTGATCTAGAATCAGTTGTATTTGAAGGAATTGGGCCATATTTTCTCCCGTAATTAATTAATTCTTGTGCCACCTTCCCCCCCAGGTCCAAACCTTCCCTTTTGCCCGGTTAAGACTGAGGGAAATAGCTGCTGCCTCCAAGGTGGCTACAGCTCTTTCTGCAATTGGGAGACTTTCTATTTGTCCTTTTAGCTGCATGCCTATGGGTTTCACAGCTTCAGGGAGGCCTCTGGTAAGAGGTATCATTCTCTCAGGATCCACAGGCACGATCACTGGAGATTCACCTCGTGGTGTTAATTTCCTATCATGCATCATTTGTAAACGAGCCGCTTTCTGTACACTTTCTACAGTCTGATTGACATTCCTTACTATAGCCAGGGGATCTCCTCTTTCTGAAGGACTGAGTCTGCCAGCCCAATCAGCAGCTCTCTGGGGAGGGACCAAGGAGCACGGTTATCTCCTGTGGTAAGGAAGACTCCTGCCCCTCCAGTACCCTTCTGCCTCTTTTTCTGAGAACAGAATTTGGTCAGCCCGTGTGAGAGAGAGTCTCCAAACACATTCAGTTTCAGATTCTTTGGGACTTTGGCTATATCCTTCCTTTAGTTTGGCCAATTCAGTAGCTGTAGATGGGATTTCTTTTGTGGTTATGTCAGGTGTGTCGTCGTCTGAAGCCTCATGGGTGTATTCTGTTTTAATGAAGGGACGGAGCGAGGCTGAGGGCTTTTCTGAGTGATTGATTACGCAAGGATTCTAAGTCCGAGAGGGGGTACGCTTCTTTAGATAGTTCCAGCTCTGACTCCTTTTTTCCCTCATTTGCTGATCTTGCAAACAGCTCCTCTCGGAGCACACAGACACTAGCCTTTTCATTCCTTATCTCTTCCTGGAGGAGGTGGGTGTTAGCTCCAGCTGAAATTGCAATGCTTTAACCAAATGCTGTAATGAAGCAGTAACTTCCATATCAGCTTTCTGCTGGTGCTCTCTGTGTTCTACTGCAGCTAGCACAGCAGCAGCTAAGACAGAACATACCACTGGTTGTGCTTTACCTTTTTTGAGTCTCGCTCCTGTGCGCAGGACAGAGACTCGATCAACAAGTGCTTGGATATTATACCAATAGTTTTCTGCCCAGTCCGTCCCTGGAGGAGATGGCCTGGCACCAAATTCATCCAACAAAGTAAACAAAGCTTGTGTATGATGTCCCATGTTACTTACAAATGTCGGAGTGATCATTCCTAGAGGATGCCCAGCGTAAAGTAAATTTACAAAAGTCTCACCCCTGCACTCTGGGAAGGTTCCTCTTCTGCCAAACCAAAGAAAGTTACAAACACTGGAGTAGTCTCTCTTGAGGGACACCCCTTACAAAATGGTTTCTGAGGTCCTACTCCTTACACCTCGAGAGCACCTAGTGTTTACCAAAGTTACAAGTCTCAAAATTACTTTCCAAACCTCCCAGGTCTTTTACCTACAGGAGTGCCAATTTCCCAGACCCTGGGCCTCGGGAGCACCGTTTTAGCTCAGGTGCATGTGCAAACACACAAGCAAACAAACAAACAAACAAAAGAGTAAGACAGAGTAAGAAAGGTAGAGAGGTGTTAGGAAATGTAGAAAGGTACGTTGTTTTATTTTCCTAAAATGATCCAATCATAAGAATTAGCAATTCATGCATTTTTTGGAAACAACACTCTCATTTTACGGGGATCCTGCCGACTATGCCAATAAAGTGTTACGATCCGGTTCAGACCCAGAAAAGCAAAGCAGGCGAAGTCTCTGAGCATAAACCAGAAAGAACTTAGAAGGTTCAAAATATTGCCAGATGTGAGATTAAAACCAAACGAGATTAAATGTCGATGCCAAAAAATTGATGTATTTTATTTGACAGTAAAAGTAGGGCCCAGTTTGGGGCCAATCACCCTTGCAGTGCCTAAAGGGGCTCCAGCAGAGCTGGAGGGGGGCTGGGAGCACCCGGAAGCGGGAGCAGCCAGAGCTGGGAGCACCTGCATCTTGGCCAAGGCAGCTGCCGCCAGGTTTGGTGGTGCCTGAGCAGGGCGGGGACGATGCCAGGGACATCCCGCAGTGACGTCTTCTCTTTTCCGCTGGGCGTGCGCTCGGTCCCAAAGCGCACGCCCATTCTGATCTCAGTCTCACTCCATGTTTAGACACGCTCACAGTCCTGGATTTCATCCCATGCCAGTGGCAGACCCGTGCAGCCCCAGAGCCAATACCAAGGCCAGGCTGAAGGCAAACGCCGCATTTAGCCTTCACGCCAATGGTAGCTGTAATGTAAAACCCAGCCCTAACGCCGAGGCCTCTCCTAATTCCAGCCCCTTGCTAAATGCTCAGCCCTAAACCAAATGCAACGGTGTAATAAATGAATTGGTTTCAGGGTGTTGATTTTTACTGTTTGGAGGAGATAGAAAAGAGGGGAGTCGATAGTTGGATAAATGGGCATGTTAACGGAGGATATTGCGAGACTGTCTGGGTGTAATATCGGAGTGTGAGCACTAGGTGGAGACGCAATTGGGGATGTGATGACGTGATGGACTAGAAAATGACCTCATGCAGGTGATGTCAACATCTTGGACCGCTTAGCCAATCATTCGACACCCTCGGGAAATGATTGGACAAAAATGCATCTTGATAAAGACCAATAGAACCCCTGGAAGCGAGCCAATCAGAAGAAGAATCCAAAATCCACCAATTGTGAACGGACAGAGGGCATAAGAACGGACCTGGGACTTTATCCGGGGAGCTCCTGCGGAACTTGGGGTCCGAGGTTGCACCCAGTGGGTCACACTGTCCTTTTTGTGTGCTGCTTTACTCTGGCTTGTCGTGCGGAGCCTGGGCTTATCCTGGGTTCTCGCTCTCAGTTGTTAATGAATAAACAAACGAGTTGGCTTTTCTTTTTTAAAAAAAGTCTCAGCCTCGTTTATAACAACGGTGAGCTCGAAGGCCAAAGCCAGCCCCAACTGCAACTCTTAAGATCAAGCCCAACACCAATCCCAACTGAAGCCCTAAGTCCAGCTTCGAGCCCAGCCCCAGCCCACACTCCAATGCCGCCTTTAGCTCTAACTCCCAAACTCAGCCCCAACTGCTGCCCTAAGGCCAACCATTCATGGAGTTAAGGCCAGTGCCCCAGGTGCACTCCCTAGCCCAAGGCAGGCTCCAAGCTCAAGGCCACCGTTAGCCCTAAGGGCAGGGCCAGCCCTAAGGCCGGCCTGAGCCGCAATGGCAGCCCAAGGCAGCCCAAGTGGGGCTTCAACGCCGACCCCTCCCCCAGCCCGCCCTGATGCCGGCCCTGCCTCCCTGCGCTGCGAGCCAGGCGCTGTCCCCGCGTGTCACAGAGGCCGCGGCCTGTGGAGCAATCAGCGGGCTCGGTGCGGTGCTGGCACTGGCCGTCCCCGAGCCCCCTGCCTCTGGGGCAGTGTCGTCGCCCGCAGACGTCGTGGCCCCGCCGCCTGCGCCGCAGAGTTGTCACAAAGGGCAGCGGCGACATTAGGACTTCCTGGCCAGCCGCTATTTCCAGGCATGATGCTTAAGCATGGATCGGCCGCTTCTGATAGCGTGTCTGTCTTGGGCGAGCGTTTTTGTGATGGCTGTGCAGGCGCGTTGGATACAGCTGCAGGACGCTCTGTTTCCACAGAAAATTTGCGGCCAGCACTGCCAGGCATGGTCACAGGATGCCTGCTAGTAGTGGCTCAGCAGCTCTGAGACCGCTCTTTGCAGCGTCCAGCGGGGAGTTCAGGGCAGCGTTGAATCGAATGATAGCAATGCAAAAGGATGCAAAGCACAGCGTGTGAACAGGAGCTTTGGAGCCCTCGGCACACAGGATATTTCAGAGGAGAAATCCCCTGGTGCACCTGGCCCCAATAAAGAGCGGCCGCTGCTGAATGCCACACTCCAGTGGCGTTTTAAATGTAATTTTTCTATTTTATAGGGTTTCATTTTTGCTAAGCTTTGGTAATGCCCGGGGTGTGATGTCATTGACCCGCTGCCTCTCGACCAATCAGATCGCTCCGCTACGTTCTGGCCCCGCCCCTCATTGTTTCCTCACAATGAGGAACCTTGGCGCTCGATTCCCATTGGCTGCCGCCCGGGGGGGCGGGGCTTAGGCTGCCTATATAAGGCGGCGGCGGTGGCGGGGCTTCAGTTGCAGTCCCGGCGTGGAGGCGGCAGCAGCGGAGCGGGCGGAGAGGAGCGGAAGCCCCGAGGCCGGAGCTCTGGGAGCGGCCCGGCCCTCAGCGCCGCGGCCCTGGAGCCCCGGGCCGGGGCGGGTGTGAGGGGGTGGCTGGGAGGGAGATGGGATGGTTCGCTGCGCCGCTTCTCGCCGCCAATGCGCCTTTTCTCTCTGCCACTTTTCTCAGGTACCTGCGCCGGCCCCTCCAGATGGCAGTGGGAGCGCCAGCAACCCCGGCTCGGCAAAGGCAGGGACGGGCAACTACCGTGGCAACGAGGGACCGCACCCCAGCTCGGCAAAGGCAGGGACGGGCAACTGCCGGGGCAACGAGGGACCGCACCCCAGCTCGGCAAAGGCAGGGACGGGCAACTACCGGGGCAACGAGGGACAGCAACCCCGGCTCGGCAAAGGCAGGGACGGGCAACTACCGCGGCAACGAGGGACAGCAACCCCGGCTCGGCAAAGGCAGGGACGGGCAACTGCCAGGGCAACGAGGGACAGCAACCCCGGCTCGGCAAAGGCAGGGACGGGCAACTACCGGGGCAACGAGGGACAGCAACCCCGGCTCGGCAAAGGCAGGGCCCCAGCAGCGCCGGGGCAACGAGGGACAAAATCGGAAGAGTTCGGACACCACCCGAAGCCCACCAAAGGTAAAATCAGGTAATACCAGGTAAAACACGGTAATACCAGCTAATACCATCTAATATTATCTAATACAGGTAAAACACGGTAAAATCAGGTAATACCAGGTAAAATCAGCTAATGCCAGGTAAAACACGGTAAAACAAAATAAAATTGGCAAAAACCACATCAAATGCCTTGAGTGAGCTTTGCTCTCCCAGCGAGTCACTTGCGATGCAAACAAATCCCCAAGCCCCCGCCTTCCCCGTGGGAGAGGAGGCCGGAGCCCCCCCGGCCTCAGCGGGGGTGAGGAGCACGCATGGCCCGGGGCTGTCTCCGTCCCTCTGCATCCTGGGGGGTCCTGTGGTGTCTTCAGGCCTCTCCTGTCGGGGAACGATCGGGACTGGGGGGATCTCTGTCCAAGTCATGGCGGGGGATACTCGGGGCGGTCACCCCAGGGCTGAGAGGGACGGAGCCCCCCTGGCCCCAGCCCCCACACGCATTTCCCAGGGCGAGAGGGACCAGGATGTGCAGCTGGCGGAAAGGCTGCTCGGCCGCGGTGCTCTCTTGCGCGCCCGGTGCTGCGGCCACGCCTCCCGCTGCCTCTCCCGGCGCCCTCTCCTCGCTGCCGGCCTCAGTGGGCGGCGCCCGCCGCGTTCCCACCGTCATCCTTGCATTATTCTCCTTTTTAAAGGAGCCTCCAAGGCTTTAGCACATTAATAGCTGTCTCATCTCCTGTGGGAGCCGCTTCGATTCTAATTTTACCAGCCTGCTTCAACCTTTCCAAGCCCAGGGCAGTCCCCTCGGAGCCGTCTAGTCTGTGGCTCTTACACCATGTGCTTAAGGCTGTTAAAGCCTGTTGGTCGTATTTTATGCCTTTTTTTGTTAAAAAGCAAGTCCATACCTGTAGTACGGGGTCTTCTGGTGCTGAAACTCTGCGCCCATGCTGGCAATGTCTCCCAATTACAAAAAAGGAAAAAGAAAGAAAAAAAAAAAGAGAAGGGAAGGTCCGTCTGAGCAGCAGCTCACTGTGCTACCTTTAGTGCCGCCGAGATGGGGTGGGGGGAGCGAAGCAGTTGGAAGCGTCTTATCTGCCTCCTCTGACCTTGGGAGCAGTTTGGCTGCAAGGCGGCCGCCCGTCCTCCGAGTTGCAGGCGCGGTGCCCGGTCGCTGCAGCCGAGCCTTGGCCCACTCGCGGTGCTCTCAGCACGGCACGCAGCAGCAGGGGAGGGGTTCCACAACTCACTCGTGGTTCCGCTCCAGGGCTGCAGGTTCGGGGGGTTCTCCTCAGGCGGGCGGCGTCGGCTCCAGGAGGCCTCAGAGTGTCTCGCAGCAGGCAGCGGTGGTGGTGGTGGTGGGGGGGGAGAGGCAAGGGTCAGCCTTCTTCGGTGGTGGTGATTTGAATACAGCGTACAGAGGGGGAGAAGGAAAGGAGTAAGTGTTGTATCATGCATTTAACCCAGCCAATACCAACGATTAGCAATGCAATTCCAGTAGCAATTGTTATTCCAAGTTGTGCTAACCATTTTCCCCACCCTGTGAGCCCAAAATACTTTAGGATGGTAGTGACCCATGAACTATCAAATACTTCTCGCGGTTGCATTGCATGAAACAAATTTCTAGTATGATTACTTATTTCTCTCATCTTAGCTCATGCCTCCTCAGCGGAGCTAGAGGCATTATGAATTGTAATACAACCCTCAGTTTCTGTTCTATTGAACATCCCACAAACTCCTTGTTCTTTTAACAATACCATCTCTAAAGCTAATCTATTTTGCAGGGTCATTTTAGTATTTTGCTGGACTTGGGTGTATAATTCTCCAAATGCATCTTGTGTCCAATTGCTTCATATACTTAATTGCCAGGTAATATCTTCTAATACGAACTGGTGTCTTTTAAAGGTAACATAGGGAGTAAAGAAATTTTCCAGAAATAGAGATACTTTTTGTCCAGTGGTATAGTAATCTGGAATGTCAACTCCTTGAATTGCCCATTCTGCTCTTTGTGTTGCCTTTGAAGAGGGAACACTACGACAGTGACGTTCTTTAGACACTTTGGTGAAAGTAAAAATACGTCTGGGGCAAAGGGAGGGAATTCCAATTCCACACCTAAGTCCAGCATGTTGTTCTAATGACAAATGTGAATAAAATATCTCATCAGAGCATCCCCAAGCCATTCCAAGAGGGGCTATATATTTTGCAGTTTTCCACTTAGTTGCATCTGCATAATCAAGGATGGTGATTTTTGGCTTAGTATTGATTGGAGTCCCACGGACTGGGTAGGGGGTAAAAGGAACTCCACATGGGTTGAGAAGGTATTTGTAGGAGGAGTTACAGGACTCATCTTGATTTCTCCAGCCTTTTGAGAGGTATCCCCAACAAGTACACACATCAGTTCCTAATGTTCGAATTCTAAGTGAAAACCATGTTTCTGGAGGATCTCCTGGTCCTTCTTTGCATGTTATCACCTTTGAGCAATTGAATAGAGGACTATCTTCTTTTGTAGTCTTTTTTAGTCTCTAAATTTACCTTTAAGAACTGTTTGTACAGACCATGCCCACATTAAATGTTGTCAGTCGATTGGGGTTCTATTCGTTATGTTCGGAAGTTGACCACAGCAGGAAGGGTTAAAAACTGTGCTATATTTGCCTTCATCTACATCTGGTGTGTAGAGTGGGTCAAACCGTGGATCCCATGGGTAAACAAGGCAGGGCTGTTTAGCATTATATTCCTCAAAGGTTATTGTCTCAGGGCTGAATTGACTTTTATCTAATTTGATGGCTGGGTGAGGGGATTCAATTTGAGATAAGATGGTTCTATTTACCTTTGGACGCCTAGTTCTACAATATTTCTGGTGCAACTGTCCTTCATGAGGTGCATCAGAAGGTGGGTCATATGTTTGGTAAAGGTTATGTACTATAGGGGTACCTCTGCACTCAACTTGGGCTCCATTTTTCTGACTTGTCCACTGTTCAGGTAGAGGCAATGGAGCTGCCACACTAGTCATATTGAGGACAAAAGATAAATTCAAGGGTACTATGTAAGATGGCAATCCTGGTTCGGCAGAATCAGGTAATGTTACACATACACCTTGATCAGTAGGATTCCATATTTTTGCAAACCCTTTTCCTAATTTCCAGGCAAGGTTCCTTTGATCTAGCTCTGCTAGCTAGCTCTGCTGAGCACATGCACAAGGTAAATAAGCATAAAAATAGAGCTAACATGTTACAATCACAATTACCAGTAAACCGAAGCATAGTTTGTATCTGAGGTTTTTCATGCACAGTCCTGAATATTTTTTTCTCCTGTTGTTCAGTTACCTGTGAAAGACAAGAAAAAGTCTGTCCAGCCCCTTTCAGGGCTAATATTAAAATGTAGGAATAAGCCAGCGAGAGCTTATTTTGTGTTCTTTGCCATAAGCATCGTTTGCTTTCCAGGTATGCATGTTCAAAGGAGTAGTGAGTACCATGGGTACAGCTCCTGCGGTAGGCAGTTCCACCCATACAGGCTGTCCTGGGAAGCGTGCGGGTTTTTGATTACCTGTAGGTTTAGATGTTGCTGGTATCAAGGAGGGAGGCTGCAGATAAAAAGCTGTGAGTCTGGGACATCCATTTACTCCCCATTGCTCATGTACTGTTTTCACAGCATCCCATAGTCGTTCAGTCCAATTAGAATGTTGAGGTTTCAGAAATCGCTTAAGCAGGCCATTTGTTCTCTCGACAATGCCATTTGCTTGTGGATAATGGGGTGTGTGAAATATCCACTGGATCCCTTCTTCTTTGGCCCATTTTTGGACCATGGTCGCTGTGAAATGTGCCCCGTTGTCGGATTGGATAGGTACAGGTTTTGGAAAGAAACTGAACCACATTTTAAGGGCTTCTAATGTGTTTGCACTAGTTGCCCGAGAGAAGGCTCCTGCTTGGACTAGTCCTGACCTGGCTTCTACCGCCACGTGTTGTTTGCCCTCAGACTTTCCAAAAGGTCCAATATCATCTACTTGCCATGTGTCCCACAGTCCCTTTCCTGTCTCTGATATGTGAGGGGGGCTGTTCTAAAGGGTGACGCTCTGATCGGGTCCGGCACTGCTCGCATGAAGATCTGCAGGTACGGCACATTTCCCGAGTCCCCGGCCATCCTCTGCTTGCTGCTTCCTTGTATAGGTCTTGTGCCCCGGTGTGCTGTCGCTTTAAGTGCAACCATTCTAAGAATGGATCCCAGTTTTCTCTTGGAGGTTTTCTACTTAGTGGGGCTAATCTGGCCCTCTCATCTACTTTGTGATTCCAGTGGCTAGTTGGGGTTTCCTTTTCTTGATGAGAGGCTACCCAGCCAACTAAGAAATTCCCCTTTTTTGCTACAGCAAGAATTTCTTGCCATTTTTCCTTTTGCCAAGCAGGCACCCTGTTTACTTCCCAGTCCTTTTTGTCCCAGAAGGGGAGCCATTCAGTACACCCTTTGAACACAGCAAAAGAATCAGTGTAAACATATACAGAGTCTGAGGTTTCAGATGCATGGTTAAATACACTCCAGACTGCTGCCAGTTCTCCCACTTGTGCACTACCTTCCCCTTCTGTTACAATTTGCTTGCCTGTATTTATTTGTAAGGCTACAGCACCACATTTCCAAACCTTACCTTCTCGCTTTGCTGATGCATCCGTAAACCACACATTCTGCAATCGTTCTGAGTACGGGGGAGCAACTTGGATCATAGAAGGTGAAAAGTCAGTGGTGCTATTTAGGGTTACCTCATCTTGTAGAGGAAGATTTTTGCGAGCTCCTTCTGTTACTTGAAAAATGGTGCAATAATGTTCCATTTGAGCATACCGTTTGCAAACAGAGGCACGTTGGGCCACCCCGTCAGGGGGTGGGATTCCTGCCAAAACTGACTTGATGACTTGAAAAGGTTCCCTTAAAATCAGGGGTTGTTTGTGGGTAGTTTTCTCTGCTTCCTGAAAAGCAGTGCTGACCACGAATAAACTTTTTTCCCAGGTAGAATATAGTTTTTCTACATCTTTAAACTGCGTGAGTAAAACCCTATGGGTCTGGTCGGACCATCGGGTCCTTTCTGCCATAAATGTATAGACAGTCCAGAGCTTGCAAATCGCCATTCCATGTGTACTGGATCAGTGGGATGTATAGGACCTAGGGATTGGTATGTGTTAGCTTCAAAAATTAGGAGTTGTAGGGCCTCATCGTGCAAGGGAGTCCAATCCCACTTTGCTTTTTTTCCTAGCAAATCATACAGGGGCCTTGCAATTATTGAAAAGTCAGGAATGTGTTTCCTCCAAAAAATTAGCAGGCCTAAAGCATGCCGCAGGTCTTTTTTAGTCTCTGGGGTTTCAATTTGGTCTCGGTGGCTGAGGGTGTCTGGGGCAATACACACCATTCCTCCTTTCCACCAGATTCCCAAGAATTTTACTTCTAGGGAAGGGAGTTGTACTTTTTCAGGAGGAATACGTAAGCCCGGGGATTCTAGATGTTTAATGATGTTTGTTTGTGTTGTTTGTACAGGTGTAATCTCATCTCCTGCCACCAAAATGCCATCAATGTATTGGTATACTCTTACTCCTGGTGCAGGAGGAATGAGTGACAATTCTTGTGCTAGTGCATGATGTGCTAGAGTGGGTGAGTGTTTGAATCCTTGTGGGAGGCGAGTGAAAGTATATTGCTGGCCCTCCCCCGTGAAAGCAAAACGCTCCTGATCTTGTTCCTGCGAGGGGACCATAAAAAACATGTCCTTGACATCAATAGTGGCCACAATTGGATGAGCTTGTTCTTGTCTAGTAGCTCTCAGCTCAGCAATGTTTGGGACTGCAGCAGTGAGAGGCCCTGTATTTGAGTTAAGCCGCCGATAGTCTCCTGTCAGTCTCCAGTTGCCATTAGGCTTGCGGACTGGCCACACAGGAGCATTGTAAGGGGAATGTGTTGCAATCACTATTCCTTTTTCTTTCAAATGTGCAATAATTGGTGTGATTCCTTCTCTGGCTCCTAAAGGCAAGGGGTAAGGTTTGACATTGGTTACTAGGGAGGGGGGAAGAGCAGGAGCAGAACTTAACAAACACAAATGGGAGGTTTCCTGCCCCAAAGTCCCTATTTTTCCTTCTTCATTGGTCCAAGGCCTTCCCTTTAGGAGGTCCAGACCCAGTGAATTTGTAGGAAATTCACCTGTAATCATTAGGGTGTCAACTGCTTTCTCTTCTGCCGGTAACCAGCGTCTTACCTTTGCTGTCATCTGGGCTTGGGTATTCTCAAAAACATCTGTGACACGTATACTCTTACGTGAGGGAGTGATTCCACGTGAGGAGGCATCTTCAATTTTAAGGGCAGACACCTGAGCACCAGTATCTACTAAAAAAGTTACCGGGGCTTTGTGGGGACCAGTAGGACAGGTTATTAACGGGTCTCCTCTGGAATTGTTAGAAAGGCGCCTGATGTGAATCCACCCTTCGCCCCCTGGCTTACCTTCTGCAAAGATAAGGGTTTTCTGTCACCTTCCCTTTCTTGTGGTTCCTCCAGGGGAGGGGCTGTAGCAGGGACAGCTTTTAATGGTTCCTCTTTTGCTGGCCACTCTTGGATGAATAGTTCTAATTTATTAGTGGGCTGGCCATCCATTAGGGTCCTTGGGACTCCCTTTTGTAAGGCCGCAATCCACAGGGCATTTCTTTTCTCCTTGCGTTCTTCCCCTGTATTTGTTTGTCTACCCAGCCCAGGGGAGAACCTTACCTTTTGGAGTTTTGCTGGGGACAGGGTTTTGCACTCTGTGCGCCGAATTGATCTAGAATCAGTTGTATTTGAAGGAATTGGGCCATATTTTCTCCCGTAATTAATTAATTCTTGTGCCACCTTCCCCCCCAGGTCCAAACCTTCCCTTTTGCCCGGTTAAGACTGAGGGAAATAGCTGCTGCCTCCAAGGTGGCTACAGCTCTTTCTGCAATTGGGAGACTTTCTATTTGTCCTTTTAGCTGCATGCCTATGGGTTTCACAGCTTCAGGGAGGCCTCTGATAAGAGGTATCATTCTCTCAGGATCCACAGGCACGATCACTGGAGATTCACCTCGTGGTGTTAATTTCCTATCATGCATCATTTGTAAACGAGCCGCTTTCTGTACACTTTCTACAGTCTGATTGACATTCCTTACTATAGCCAGGGGATCTCCTCTTTCTGAAGGACTGAGTCTGCCAGCCCAATCAGCAGCTCTCTGGGGAGGGACCAAGGAGCACGGTTATCTCCTGTGGTAAGGAAGACTCCTGCCCCTCCAGTACCCTTCTGCCTCTTTTTCTGAGAACAGAATTTGGTCAGCCCGTGTGAGAGAGAGTCTCCAAACACATTCAGTTTCAGATTCTTTGGGACTTTGGCTATATCCTTCCTTTAGTTTGGCCAATTCAGTAGCTGTAGATGGGATTTCTTTTGTGGTTATGTCAGGTGTGTCGTCGTCTGAAGCCTCATGGGTGTATTCTGTTTTAATGAAGGGACGGAGCGAGGCTGAGGGCTTTTCTGAGTGATTACGCAAGGATTCTAAGTCCGAGAGGGGGTACGCTTCTTTAGATAGTTCCAGCTCTGACTCCTTTTTTCCCTCATTTGCTGATCTTGCAAACAGCTCCTCTCGGAGCACACAGACACTAGCCTTTTCATTCCTTATCTCTTCCTGGAGGAGGTGGGTGTTAGCTCCAGCTGAAATTGCAATGCTTTAACCAAATGCTGTAATGAAGCAGTAACTTCCATATCAGCTTTCTGCTGGTGCTCTCTGTGTTCTACTGCAGCTAGCACAGCAGCAGCTAAGACAGAACATACCACTGGTTGTGCTTTACCTTTTTTGAGTCTCGCTCCTGTGCGCAGGACAGAGACTCGATCAACAAGTGCTTGGATATTATACCAATAGTTTTGTGCCCAGTCCGTCCCTGGAGGAGATGGCCTGGCACCAAATTCATCCAACAAAGTAAACAAAGCTTGTGTATGATGTCCCATGTTACTTACAAATGTCGGAGTGATCATTCCTAGAGGATGCCCAGCGTAAAGTAAATTTACAAAAGTCTCACCCCTGCACTCTGGGAAGGTTCCTCTTCTGCCAAACCAAAGAAAGTTACAAACACTGGAGTAGTCTCTCTTGAGGGACACCCCTTACAAAATGGTTTCTGAGGTCCTACTCCTTACACCTCGAGAGCACCTAGTGTTTACCAAAGTTACAAGTCTCAAAATTACTTTCCAAACCTCCCAGGTCTTTTACCTACAGGAGTGCCAATTTCCCAGACCCTGGGCCTCGGGAGCACCGTTTTAGCTCAGGTGCATGTGCAAACACACAAGCAAACAAACAAACAAACAAAAGAGTAAGACAGAGTAAGAAAGGTACAGAGGTGTTAGGAAATGTAGAAAGGTATGTTGTTTTATTTTCCTAAAATGATCCAATCATAAGAATTAGCAATTCATGCATTTTTTGGAAACAACACTCTCATTTTACGGGGATCCTGCCGACTATGCCAATAAAGTGTTACGATCCGGTTCAGACCCAGAAAAGCAAAGCAGGCGAAGTCTCTGAGCATAAACCAGAAAGAACTTAGAAGGTTCAAAATATTGCCAGATGTGAGATTAAAACCAAACGAGATTAAATGTCGATGCCAAAAAATTGATGTATTTTATTTGACAGTAAAAGTAGGGCCCAGTTTGGAGCCAATCACCCTTGCAGTGCCTAAAGGGGCTCCAGCAGAGCTGGAGGGGGGCTGGGAGCACCCGGAAGCGGGAGCAGCCAGAGCTGGGAGCACCTGCATCTTGGCCAAGGCAGCTGCCGCCAGGTTTGGTGGTGCCTGAGCAGGGCGGGGACGATGCCAGGGACATCCCGCAGTGACGTCTTCTCTTTTCCGCTGGGCGTGCGCTCGGTCCCAAAGCGCACGCCCATTCTGATCTCAGTCTCACTCCATGTTTAGACACGCTCACAGTCCTGGATTTCATCCCATGCCAGTGGCAGACCCGTGCAGCCCCAGAGCCAATACCAAGGCCAGGCTGAAGGCAAACGCCACATTTAGCCTTCACGCCAATGGTAGCTGTAATGTAAAACCCAGCCCTAACGCCGAGGCCTCTCCTAATTCCAGCCCCTTGCTAAATGCTCAGCCCTAAACCAAATGCAACGGTGTAATAAATGAATTGGTTTCAGGGTGTTGATTTTTACTGTTTGGAGGAGATAGAAAAGAGGGGAGTTGATAGTTGGATAAATGGGCATGTTAACGGAGGATATTGCGAGACTGTCTGGGTGTAATATGGGAGTGTGAGCACTAGGTGGAGACGCAATTGGGGATGTGATGACGTGATGGACTAGAAAATGACCTCATGCAGGTGATGTCAACATCTTGGACCGCTTAGCCAATCATTCGACACCCTCGGGAAATGATTGGACAAAAATGCATCTTGATAAAGACCAATAGAACCCCTGGAAGCGAGCCAATCAGAAGAAGAATCCAAAATCCACCAACTGTGAACGGACAGAGGGCATAAGAACGGACCTGGGACTTTATCCGGGGAGCTCCTGCGGAACTTGGGGTCCGAGGTTGCACCCAGTGGGTCACACTGTCCTTTTTGTGTGCTGCTTTACTCTGGCTTGTCGTGCGGAGCCTGGGCTTATCCTGGGTTCTCGCTCTCAGTTGTTAATGAATAAACAAACGAGTTGGCTTTTCTTTTTTAAAAAAAGTCTCAGCCTCGTTTATAACAACGGTGAGCTCGAAGGCCAAAGCCAGCCCCAACTGCAACTCTTAAGATCAAGCCCAACACCAATCCCAACTGAAGCCCTAAGTCCAGCTTCGAGCCCAGCCCCAGCCCACACTCCAATGCCGCCTTTAGCTCTAACTCCCAAACTCAGCCCCAACTGCTGCCCTAAGGCCAACCATTCATGGAGTTAAGGCCAGTGCCCCAGGTGCACTCCCTAGCCCAAGGCAGGCTCCAAGCTCAAGGCCACCGTTAGCCCTAAGGGCAGGGCCAGCCCTAAGGCCGGCCTGAGCCGCAATGGCAGCCCAAGGCAGCCCAAGTGGGGCTTCAACGCCGACCCCTCCCCCAGCCCGCCCTGATGCCGGCCCTGCCTCCCTGCGCTGCGAGCCAGGCGCTGTCCCCGCGTGTCACAGAGGCCGCGGCCTGTGGAGCAATCAGCGGGCTCGGTGCGGTGCTGGCACTGGCCGTCCCCGAGCCCCCTGCCTCTGGGGCAGTGTCGTCGCCCGGAGACGTCGTGGCCCCGCCGCCTGCGCCGCAGAGTTGTCACAAAGGGCAGCGGCGACATTAGGACTTCCTGGCCAGCCGCTATTTCCAGGCATGATGCTTAAGCATGGATCGGCCGCTTCTGATAGCGTGTCTGTCTTGGGCGAGCGTTTTTGTGATGGCTGTGCAGGCGCGTTGGATACAGCTGCAGGACGCTCTGTTTCCACAGAAAATTTGCGGCCAGCACTGCCAGGCATGGTCACAGGATGCCTGCTAGTAGTGGCTCAGCAGCTCTGAGAGCGCTCTTTGCAGCGTCCAGCGGGGAGTTCAGGGCAGCGTTGAATCGAATGATAGCAATGCAAAAGGATGCAAAGCACAGCGTGTGAACAGGAGCTTTGGAGCCCTCGGCACACAGGATATTTCAGAGGAGAAATCCCCTGGTGCACCTGGCCCCAATAAAGAGCGGCCGCTGCTGAATGCCACACTCCAGTGGCGTTTTAAATGTAATTTTTCTATTTTCTAGGGTTTCATTTTTGCTAAGCTTTGGTAATGCCCGGGGTGTGATGTCATTGACCCGCTGCCTCTCGACCAATCAGATCGCTCCGCTACGTTCTGGCCCCGCCCCTCATTGTTTCCTCACAATGAGGAACCTTGGCGCTCGATTCCCATTGGCTGCCACCTGGGGGGGCGGGGCTTAGGCTGCCTATATAAGGCGGCGGCGGTGGCGGGGCTTCAGTTGCAGTCCCGGCGTGGAGGCGGCAGCAGCGGAGCGGAGCGGGCGGAGAGGAGCGGAAGCCCCGAGGCCGGAGCTCTGGGAGCGGCCCGGCCCTCAGCGCCGCGGCTCTGGAGCCCCGGGCCGGGGCGGGTGTGAGGGGGTGGCTGGGAGGGAGATGGGATGGTTCGCTGCGCCGCTTCTCGCCGCCAATGCGCCTTTTCTCTCTGCCACTTTTCTCAGGTACCTGCGCCGGCCCCTCCAGATGGCAGTGGGAGCGCCAGCAACCCCGGCTCGGCAAAGGCAGGGACGGGCAACTACCGCGGCAACGAGGGACCGCACCCCAGCTCGGCAAAGGCAGGGACGGGCAACTGCCGGGGCAACGAGGGACCGCACCCCAGCTCGGCAAAGGCAGGGACGGGCAACTGCCGGGGCAACGAGGGACCGCACCCCAGCTCGGCAAAGGCAGGGACGGGCAACTGCCGGGGCAACGAGGGACAGCAACCCCGGCTCGGCAAAGGCAGGGCCCCAGCAGCGCCGGGGCAACGAGGGACAAAATCGGAAGAGTTCGGACACCACCCGAAGCCCACCAAAGGTAATACCAGGTAAAACACGGTAATACCAGGTAAAACACGGTAATACCGGCTAATACCATCTAATATTATCTAATACAGGTAAAACACGGTAAAATCAGGTAATACCAGGTAAAATCAGCTAATGCCAGGTAAAACACGGTAAAACAAAATAAAATTGGCAAAAACCACATCAAATGCCTTGAGTGAGCTTTGCTCTCCCAGCGAGTCGCTTGCGATGCAAACAAATCCCCAAGCCCCCGCCTTCCCCGTGGGAGAGGAGGCCGGAGCCCCCCCGGCCTCAGCGGGGGTGAGGAGCACGCATGGCCCGGGGCTGTCTCCGTCCCTCTGCATCCTGGGGGGTCCTGTGGTGTCTTCAGGCCTCTCCTGTCGGGGAACGATCGGGACTGGGGGGATCTCTGTCCAAGTCATGGCGGGGGATACTCGGGGCGGTCACCCCAGGGCTGAGAGGGACGGAGCCCCCCTGGCCCCAGCCCCCACACGCATTTCCCAGGGCGAGAGGGACCAGGATGTGCAGCTGGCGGAAAGGCTGCTCGGCCGCGGTGCTCTCTTGCGCGCCCGGTGCTGCGGCCACGCCTCCCGCTGCCTCTCCCGGCGCCCTCTCCTCGCTGCCGGCCTCAGTGGGCGGCGCCCGCCGCGTTCCCACCGTCATCCTTGCATTATTCTCCTTTTTAAAGGAGCCTCCAAGGCTTTAGCACATTAATAGCTGTCTCATCTCCTGTGGGAGCCGCTTCGATTCTCATTTTACCAGCCTGCTTCAACCTTTCCAAGCCCAGGGCAGTCCCCTCGGAGCCGTCTAGTCTGTGGCTCTTACACCATGTGCTTAAGGCTGTTAAAGCCTGTTGGTCGTATTTTATGCCTTTTTTTGTTAAAAAGCAAGTCCATACCTGTAGTACGGGGTCTTCTGGTGCTGAAACTCTGCGCCCATGCTGGCAATGTCTCCCAATTACAAAAAAGGAAAAAGAAAGAAAAAAAAAAAGAGAAGGGAAGGTCCGTCTGAGCAGCAGCTCACTGTGCTACCTTTAGTGCCGCCGAGATGGGGTGGGGGGAGCGAAGCAGTTGGAAGCGTCTTATCTGCCTCCTCTGACCTTGGGAGCAGTTTGGCTGCAAGGCGGCCGCCCGTCCTCCGAGTTGCAGGCGCGGTGCCCGGTCGCTGCAGCCGAGCCTTGGCCCACTCGCGGTGCTCTCAGCACGGCACGCAGCAGCAGGGGAGGGGTTCCACAACTCACTCGTGGTTCCGCTCCAGGGCTGCAGGTTCGGGGGGTTCTCCTCAGGCGGGCGGCGTCGGCTCCAGGAGGCCTCAGAGTGTCTCGCAGCAGGCAGCGGTGGTGGTGGTGGTGGGGGGGGAGAGGCAAGGGTCAGCCTTCTTCGGTGGTGGTGATTTGAATACAGCGTACAGAGGGGGAGAAGGAAAGGAGTAAGTGTTGTATCATGCATTTAACCCAGCCAATACCAACGATTAGCAATGCAATTCCAGTAGCAATTGTTATTCCAAGTTGTGCTAACCATTTTCCCCACCCTGTGAGCCCAAAATACTTTAGGATGGTAGTGACCCATGAACTATCAAATACTTCTCGCGGTTGCATTGCATGAAACAAATTTCTAGTATGATTACTTATTTCTCTCATCTTAGCTCATGCCTCCTCAGCGGAGCTAGAGGCATTATGAATTGTAATACAACCCTCAGTTTCTGTTCTATTGAACATCCCACAAACTCCTTGTTCTTTTAACAATACCATCTCTAAAGCTAATCTATTTTGCAGGGTCATTTTAGTATTTTGCTGGACTTGGGTGTATAATTCTCCAAATGCATCTTGTGTCCAATTGCTTCATATACTTAATTGCCAGGTAATATCTTCTAATACGAACTGGTGTCTTTTAAAGGTAACATAGGGAGTAAAGAAATTTTCCAGAAATAGAGATACTTTTTGTCCAGTGGTATAGTAATCTGGAATGTCAACTCCTTGAATTGCCCATTCTGCTCTTTGTGTTGCCTTTGAAGAGGGAACACTACGACAGTGACGTTCTTTAGACACTTTGGTGAAAGTAAAAATACGTCTGGGGCAAAGGGAGGGAATTCCAATTCCACACCTAAGTCCAGCATGTTGTTCTAATGACAAATGTGAATAAAATATCTCATCAGAGCATCCCCAAGCCATTCCAAGAGGGGCTATATATTTTGCAGTTTTCCACTTAGTTGCATCTGCATAATCAAGGATGGTGATTTTTGGCTTAGTATTGATTGGAGTCCCACGGACTGGGTAGGGGGTAAAAGGAACTCCACATGGGTTGAGAAGGTATTTGTAGGAGGAGTTACAGGACTCATCTTGATTTCTCCAGCCTTTTGAGAGGTATCCCCAACAAGTACACACATCAGTTCCTAATGTTCGAATTCTAAGTGAAAACCATGTTTCTGGAGGATCTCCTGGTCCTTCTTTGCATGTTATCACCTTTGAGCAATTGAATAGAGGACTATCTTCTTTTGTAGTCTTTTTTAGTCTCTAAATTTACCTTTAAGAACTGTTTGTACAGACCATGCCCACATTAAATGTTGTCAGTCGATTGGGGTTCTATTCGTTATGTTCGGAAGTTGACCACAGCAGGAAGGGTTAAAAACTGTGCTATATTTGCCTTCATCTACATCTGGTGTGTAGAGTGGGTCAAACCGTGGATCCCATGGGTAAACAAGGCAGGGCTGTTTAGCATTATATTCCTCAAAGGTTATTGTCTCAGGGCTGAATTGACTTTTATCTAATTTGATGGCTGGGTGAGGGGATTCAATTTGAGATAAGATGGTTCTATTTACCTTTGGACGCCTAGTTCTACAATATTTCTGGTGCAACTGTCCTTCATGAGGTGCATCAGAAGGTGGGTCATATGTTTGGTAAAGGTTATGTACTATAGGGGTACCTCTGCACTCAACTTGGGCTCCATTTTTCTGACTTGTCCACTGTTCAGGTAGAGGCAATGGAGCTGCCACACTAGTCATATTGAGGACAAAAGATAAATTCAAGGGTACTATGTAAGATGGCAATCCTGGTTCGGCAGAATCAGGTAATGTTACACATACACCTTGATCAGTAGGATTCCATATTTTTGCAAACCCTTTTCCTAATTTCCAGGCAAGGTTCCTTTGATCTAGCTCTGCTAGCTAGCTCTGCTGAGCACATGCACAAGGTAAATAAGCATAAAAATAGAGCTAACATGTTACAATCACAATTACCAGTAAACCGAAGCATAGTTTGTATCTGAGGTTTTTCATGCACAGTCCTGAATATTTTTTTCTCCTGTTGTTCAGTTACCTGTGAAAGACAAGAAAAAGTCTGTCCAGCCCCTTTCAGGGCTAATATTAAAATGTAGGAATAAGCCAGCGAGAGCTTATTTTGTGTTCTTTGCCATAAGCATCGTTTGCTTTCCAGGTATGCATGTTCAAAGGAGTAGTGAGTACCATGGGTACAGCTCCTGCGGTAGGCAGTTCCACCCATACAGGCTGTCCTGGGAAGCGTGCGGGTTTTTGATTACCTGTAGGTTTAGATGTTGCTGGTATCAAGGAGGGAGGCTGCAGATAAAAAGCTGTGAGTCTGGGACATCCATTTACTCCCCATTGCTCATGTACTGTTTTCACAGCATCCCATAGTCGTTCAGTCCAATTAGAATGTTGAGGTTTCAGAAATCGCTTAAGCAGGCCATTTGTTCTCTCGACGATGCCATTTGCTTGTGGATAATGGGGTGTGTGAAATATCCACTGGATCCCTTCTTCTTTGGCCCATTTTTGGACGATGGTCGCTGTGAAATGTGCCCCGTTGTCGGATTGGATAGGTACAGGTTTTGGAAAGAAACTGAACCACATTTTAAGGGCTTCTAATGTGTTTGCACTAGTTGCCCGAGAGAAGGCTCCTGCTTGGACTAGTCCTGACCTGGCTTCTACCGCCACGTGTTGTTTGCCCTCAGACTTTCCAAAAGGTCCAATATCATCTACTTGCCATGTGTCCCACAGTCCCTTTCCTGTCTCTGATATGTGAGGGGGGCTGTTCTAAAGGGTGACGCTCTGATCGGGTCCGGCACTGCTCGCATGAAGATCTGCAGGTACGGCACATTTCCCGAGTCCCCGGCCATCCTCTGCTTGCTGCTTCCTTGTATAGGTCTTGTGCCCCGGTGTGCTGTCGCTTTAAGTGCAACCATTCTAAGAATGGATCCCAGTTTTCTCTTGGAGGTTTTCTACTTAGTGGGGCTAATCTGGCCCTCTCATCTACTTTGGGATTCCAGTGGCTAGTTGGGGTTTCCTTTTCTTGATGAGAGGCTACCCAGCCAACTAAGAAATTCCCCTTTTTTGCTACAGCAAGAATTTCTTGCCATTTTTCCTTTTGCCAAGCAGGCACCCTGTTTACTTCCCAGTCCTTTTTGTCCCAGAAGGGGAGCCATTCAGTACACCCTTTGAACACAGCAAAAGAATCAGTGTAAACATATACAGAGTCTGAGGTTTCAGATGCATGGTTAAATACACTCCAGACTGCTGCCAGTTCTCCCACTTGTGCACTACCTTCCCCTTCTGTTACAATTTGCTTGCCTGTATTTATTTGTAAGGCTACAGCACCACATTTCCAAACCTTACCTTCTCGCTTTGCTGATGCATCCGTAAACCACACATTCTGCAATCGTTCTGAGTACGGGGGAGCAACTTGGATCATAGAAGGTGAAAAGTCAGTGGTGCTATTTAGGGTTACCTCATCTTGTAGAGGAA
Organism: Aphelocoma coerulescens; assembly: GCF_041296385.1. NCBI lineage: Eukaryota > Metazoa > Chordata > Aves > Passeriformes > Corvidae > Aphelocoma > Aphelocoma coerulescens. Next base: position 427,369 of record NW_027183474.1, read on the forward strand.
GATTTTTGCGAGCTCCTTCTGTTACTTGAAAAATGGTGCAATAATGTTCCATTTGAGCATACCGTTTGCAAACAGAGGCACGTTGGGCCACCCCGTCAGGGGGTGGGATTCCTGCCAAAACTGACTTGATGACTTGAAAAGGTTCCCTTAAAATCAGGGGTTGTTTGTGGGTAGTTTTCTCTGCTTCCTGAAAAGCAGTGCTGACCACGAATAAACTTTTTTCCCAGGTAGAATATAGTTTTTCTACATCTTTAAACTGCGTGAGTAAAACCCTATGGGTCTGGTCGGACCATCGGGTCCTTTCTGCCATAAATGTATAGACAGTCCAGAGCTTGCAAATCGCCATTCCATGTGTACTGGATCAGTGGGATGTATAGGACCTAGGGATTGGTATGTGTTAGCTTCAAAAATTAGGAGTTGTAGGGCCTCATCGTGCAAGGGAGTCCAATCCCACTTTGCTTTTTTTCCTAGCAAATCATACAGGGGCCTTGCAATTATTGAAAAGTCAGGAATGTGTTTCCTCCAAAAAATTAGCAGGCCTAAAGCATGCCGCAGGTCTTTTTTAGTCTCTGGGGTTTCAATTTGGTCTCGGTGGCTGAGGGTGTCTGGGGCAATACACACCATTCCTCCTTTCCACCAGATTCCCAAGAATTTTACTTCTAGGGAAGGGAGTTGTACTTTTTCAGGAGGAATACGTAAGCCCGGGGATTCTAGATGTTTAATGATGTTTGTTTGTGTTGTTTGTACAGGTGTAATCTCATCTCCTGCCACCAAAATGCCATCAATGTATTGGTATACTCTTACTCCTGGTGCAGGAGGAATGAGTGACAATTCTTGTGCTAGTGCATGATGTGCTAGAGTGGGTGAGTGTTTGAATCCTTGTGGGAGGCGAGTGAAAGTATATTGCTGGCCCTCCCCCGTGAAAGCAAAACGCTCCTGATCTTGTTCCTGCGAGGGGACCATAAAAAACATGTCCTTGACATCAATAGTGGCCACAATTGGATGAGCTTGTTCTTGTCTAGTAGCTCTCAGCTCAGCAATGTTTGGGACTGCAGCAGTGAGAGGCCCTGTATTTGAGTTAAGCCGCCGATAGTCTCCTGTCAGTCTCCAGTTGCCATTAGGCTTGCGGACTGGCCACACAGGAGCATTGTAAGGGGAATGTGTTGCAATCACTATTCCTTTTTCTTTCAAATGTGCAATAATTGGTGTGATTCCTTCTCTGGCTCCTAAAGGCAAGGGGTAAGGTTTGACATTGGTTACTAGGGAGGGGGGAAGAGCAGGAGCAGAACTTAACAAACACAAATGGGAGGTTTCCTGCCCCAAAGTCCCTATTTTTCCTTCTTCATTGGTCCAAGGCCTTCCCTTTAGGAGGTCCAGACCCAGTGAATTTGTAGGAAATTCACCTGTAATCATTAGGGTGTCAACTGCTTTCTCTTCTGCCGGTAACCAGCGTCTTACCTTTGCTGTCATCTGGGCTTGGGTATTCTCAAAAACATCTGTGACACGTATACTCTTACGTGAGGGAGTGATTCCACGTGAGGAGGCATCTTCAATTTTAAGGGCAGACACCTGAGCACCAGTATCTACTAAAAAAGTTACCGGGGCTTTGTGGGGACCAGTAGGACAGGTTATTAACGGGTCTCCTCTGGAATTGTTAGAAAGGCGCCTGATGTGAATCCACCCTTCGCCCCCTGGCTTACCTTCTGCAAAGATAAGGGTTTTCTGTCACCTTCCCTTTCTTGTGGTTCCTCCAGGGGAGGGGCTGTAGCAGGGACAGCTTTTAATGGTTCCTCTTTTGCTGGCCACTCTTGGATGAATAGTTCTAATTTATTAGTGGGCTGGCCATCCATTAGGGTCCTTGGGACTCCCTTTTGTAAGGCCGCAATCCACAGGGCATTTCTTTTCTCCTTGCGTTCTTCCCCTGTATTTGTTTGTCTACCCAGCCCAGGGGAGAACCTTACCTTTTGGAGTTTTGCTGGGGACAGGGTTTTGCACTCTGTGCGCCGAATTGATCTAGAATCAGTTGTATTTGAAGGAATTGGGCCATATTTTCTCCCGTAATTAATTAATTCTTGTGCCACCTTCCCCCCCAGGTCCAAACCTTCCCTTTTGCCCGGTTAAGACTGAGGGAAATAGCTGCTGCCTCCAAGGTGGCTACAGCTCTTTCTGCAATTGGGAGACTTTCTATTTGTCCTTTTAGCTGCATGCCTATGGGTTTCACAGCTTCAGGGAGGCCTCTGATAAGAGGTATCATTCTCTCAGGATCCACAGGCACGATCACTGGAGATTCACCTCGTGGTGTTAATTTCCTATCATGCATCATTTGTAAACGAGCCGCTTTCTGTACACTTTCTACAGTCTGATTGACATTCCTTACTATAGCCAGGGGATCTCCTCTTTCTGAAGGACTGAGTCTGCCAGCCCAATCAGCAGCTCTCTGGGGAGGGACCAAGGAGCACGGTTATCTCCTGTGGTAAGGAAGACTCCTGCCCCTCCAGTACCCTTCTGCCTCTTTTTCTGAGAACAGAATTTGGTCAGCCCGTGTGAGAGAGAGTCTCCAAACACATTCAGTTTCAGATTCTTTGGGACTTTGGCTATATCCTTCCTTTAGTTTGGCCAATTCAGTAGCTGTAGATGGGATTTCTTTTGTGGTTATGTCAGGTGTGTCGTCGTCTGAAGCCTCATGGGTGTATTCTGTTTTAATGAAGGGACGGAGCGAGGCTGAGGGCTTTTCTGAGTGATTACGCAAGGATTCTAAGTCCGAGAGGGGGTACGCTTCTTTAGATAGTTCCAGCTCTGACTCCTTTTTTCCCTCATTTGCTGATCTTGCAAACAGCTCCTCTCGGAGCACACAGACACTAGCCTTTTCATTCCTTATCTCTTCCTGGAGGAGGTGGGTGTTAGCTCCAGCTGAAATTGCAATGCTTTAACCAAATGCTGTAATGAAGCAGTAACTTCCATATCAGCTTTCTGCTGGTGCTCTCTGTGTTCTACTGCAGCTAGCACAGCAGCAGCTAAGACAGAACATACCACTGGTTGTGCTTTACCTTTTTTGAGTCTCGCTCCTGTGCGCAGGACAGAGACTCGATCAACAAGTGCTTGGATATTATACCAATAGTTTTGTGCCCAGTCCGTCCCTGGAGGAGATGGCCTGGCACCAAATTCATCCAACAAAGTAAACAAAGCTTGTGTATGATGTCCCATGTTACTTACAAATGTCGGAGTGATCATTCCTAGAGGATGCCCAGCGTAAAGTAAATTTACAAAAGTCTCACCCCTGCACTCTGGGAAGGTTCCTCTTCTGCCAAACCAAAGAAAGTTACAAACACTGGAGTAGTCTCTCTTGAGGGACACCCCTTACAAAATGGTTTCTGAGGTCCTACTCCTTACACCTCGAGAGCACCTAGTGTTTACCAAAGTTACAAGTCTCAAAATTACTTTCCAAACCTCCCAGGTCTTTTACCTACAGGAGTGCCAATTTCCCAGACCCTGGGCCTCGGGAGCACCGTTTTAGCTCAGGTGCATGTGCAAACACACAAGCAAACAAACAAACAAACAAAAGAGTGAGACAGAGTAAGAAAGGTACAGAGGTGTTAGGAAATGTAGAAAGGTATGTTGTTTTATTTTCCTAAAATGATCCAATCATAAGAATTAGCAATTCATGCATTTTTTGGAAACAACACTCTCATTTTACGGGGATCCTGCCGACTATGCCAATAAAGTGTTACGATCCGGTTCAGACCCAGAAAAGCAAAGCAGGCGAAGTCTCTGAGCATAAACCAGAAAGAACTTAGAAGGTTCAAAATATTGCCAGATGTGAGATTAAAACCAAACGAGATTAAATGTCGATGCCAAAAAATTGATGTATTTTATTTGACAGTAAAAGTAGGGCCCAGTTTGGAGCCAATCACCCTTGCAGTGCCTAAAGGGGCTCCAGCAGAGCTGGAGGGGGGCTGGGAGCACCCGGAAGCGGGAGCAGCCAGAGCTGGGAGCACCTGCATCTTGGCCAAGGCAGCTGCCGCCAGGTTTGGTGGTGCCTGAGCAGGGCGGGGACGATGCCAGGGACATCCCGCAGTGACGTCTTCTCTTTTCCGCTGGGCGTGCGCTCGGTCCCAAAGCGCACGCCCATTCTGATCTCAGTCTCACTCCATGTTTAGACACGCTCACAGTCCTGGATTTCATCCCATGCCAGTGGCAGACCCGTGCAGCCCCAGAGCCAATACCAAGGCCAGGCTGAAGGCAAACGCCACATTTAGCCTTCACGCCAATGGTAGCTGTAATGTAAAACCCAGCCCTAACGCCGAGGCCTCTCCTAATTCCAGCCCCTTGCTAAATGCTCAGCCCTAAACCAAATGCAACGGTGTAATAAATGAATTGGTTTCAGGGTGTTGATTTTTACTGTTTGGAGGAGATAGAAAAGAGGGGAGTTGATAGTTGGATAAATGGGCATGTTAACGGAGGATATTGCGAGACTGTCTGGGTGTAATATGGGAGTGTGAGCACTAGGTGGAGACGCAATTGGGGATGTGATGACGTGATGGACTAGAAAATGACCTCATGCAGGTGATGTCAACATCTTGGACCGCTTAGCCAATCATTCGACACCCTCGGGAAATGATTGGACAAAAATGCATCTTGATAAAGACCAATAGAACCCCTGGAAGCGAGCCAATCAGAAGAAGAATCCAAAATCCACCAACTGTGAACGGACAGAGGGCATAAGAACGGACCTGGGACTTTATCCGGGGAGCTCCTGCGGAACTTGGGGTCCGAGGTTGCACCCGGAGGGTCACACTGTCCTTTTTGTGTGCTGCTTTACTCTGGCTTGTCGTGCGGAGCCTGGGCTTATCCTGGGTTCTCGCTCTCAGTTGTTAATGAATAAACAAACGAGTTGGCTTTTCTTTTTTAAAAAAAGTCTCAGCCTCGTTTATAACAACGGTGAGCTCGAAGGCCAAAGCCAGCCCCAACTGCAACTCTTAAGATCAAGCCCAACACCAATCCCAACTGAAGCCCTAAGTCCAGCTTCGAGCCCAGCCCCAGCCCACACTCCAATGCCGCCTTTAGCTCTAACTCCCAAACTCAACCCCAACTGCTGCCCTAAGGCCAACCATTCATGGAGTTAAGGCCAGTGCCCCAGGTGCACTCCCTAGCCCAAGGCAGGCTCCAAGCTCAAGGCCACCGTTAGCCCTAAGGGCAGGGCCAGCCCTAAGGCCGGCCTGAGCCGCAATGGCAGCCCAAGGCAGCCCAAGTGGGGCTTCAACGCCGACCCCTCCCCCAGCCCGCCCTGATGCCGGCCCTGCCTCCCTGCGCTGCGAGCCAGGCGCTGTCCCCGCGTGTCACAGAGGCCGCGGCCTGTGGAGCAATCAGCGGGCTCGGTGCGGTGCTGGCACTGGCCGTCCCCGAGCCCCCTGCCTCTGGGGCAGTGTCGTCGCCCGGAGACGTCGTGGCCCCGCCGCCTGCGCCGCAGAGTTGTCACAAAGGGCAGCGGCGACATTAGGACTTCCTGGCCAGCCGCTATTTCCAGGCATGATGCTTAAGCATGGATCGGCCGCTTCTGATAGCGTGTCTGTCTTGGGCGAGCGTTTTTGTGATGGCTGTGCAGGCGCGTTGGATACAGCTGCAGGACGCTCTGTTTCCACAGAAAATTTGCGGCCAGCACTGCCAGGCATGGTCACAGGATGCCTGCTAGTAGTGGCTCAGCAGCTCTGAGACCGCTCTTTGCAGCGTCCAGCGGGGAGTTCAGGGCAGCGTTGAATCGAATGATAGCAATGCAAAAGGATGCAAAGCACAGCGTGTGAACAGGAGCTTTGGAGCCCTCGGCACACAGGATATTTCAGAGGAGAAATCCCCTGGTGCACCTGGCCCCAATAAAGAGCGGCCGCTGCTGAATGCCACACTCCAGTGGCGTTTTAAATGTAATTTTTCTATTTTCTAGGGTTTCATTTTTGCTAAGCTTTGGTAATGCCCGGGGTGTGATGTCATTGACCCGCTGCCTCTCGACCAATCAGATCGCTCCGCTACGTTCTGGCCCCGCCCCTCATTGTTTCCTCACAATGAGGAACCTTGGCGCTCGATTCCCATTGGCTGCCACCTGGGGGGGCGGGGCTTAGGCTGCCTATATAAGGCGGCGGCGGTGGCGGGGCTTCAGTTGCAGTCCCGGCGTGGAGGCGGCAGCAGCGGAGCGGAGCGGGCGGAGAGGAGCGGAAGCCCCGAGGCCGGAGCTCTGGGAGCGGCCCGGCCCTCAGCGCCGCGGCTCTGGAGCCCCGGGCCGGGGCGGGTGTGAGGGGGTGGCTGGGAGGGAGATGGGATGGTTCGCTGCGCCGCTTCTCGCCGCCAATGCGCCTTTTCTCTCTGCCACTTTTCTCAGGTACCTGCGCCGGCCCCTCCAGATGGCAGTGGGAGCGCCAGCAACCCCGGCTCGGCAAAGGCAGGGACGGGCAACTACCGCGGCAACGAGGGACCGCACCCCAGCTCGGCAAAGGCAGGGACGGGCAACTGCCGGGGCAACGAGGGACCGCACCCCAGCTCGGCAAAGGCAGGGACGGGCAACTGCCGGGGCAACGAGGGACCGCACCCCAGCTCGGCAAAGGCAGGGACGGGCAACTGCCGGGGCAACGAGGGACAGCAACCCCGGCTCGGCAAAGGCAGGGCCCCAGCAGCGCCGGGGCAACGAGGGACAAAATCGGAAGAGTTCGGACACCACCCGAAGCCCACCAAAGGTAATACCAGGTAAAACACGGTAATACCAGGTAAAACACGGTAATACCGGCTAATACCATCTAATATTATCTAATACAGGTAAAACACGGTAAAATCAGGTAATACCAGGTAAAATCAGCTAATGCCAGGTAAAACACGGTAAAACAAAATAAAATTGGCAAAAACCACATCAAATGCCTTGAGTGAGCTTTGCTCTCCCAGCGAGTCGCTTGCGATGCAAACAAATCCCCAAGCCCCCGCCTTCCCCGTGGGAGAGGAGGCCGGAGCCCCCCCGGCCTCAGCGGGGGTGAGGAGCACGCATGGCCCGGGGCTGTCTCCGTCCCTCTGCATCCTGGGGGGTCCTGTGGTGTCTTCAGGCCTCTCCTGTCGGGGAACGATCGGGACTGGGGGGATCTCTGTCCAAGTCATGGCGGGGGATACTCGGGGCGGTCACCCCAGGGCTGAGAGGGACGGAGCCCCCCTGGCCCCAGCCCCCACACGCATTTCCCAGGGCGAGAGGGACCAGGATGTGCAGCTGGCGGAAAGGCTGCTCGGCCGCGGTGCTCTCTTGCGCGCCCGGTGCTGCGGCCACGCCTCCCGCTGCCTCTCCCGGCGCCCTCTCCTCGCTGCCGGCCTCAGTGGGCGGCGCCCGCCGCGTTCCCACCGTCATCCTTGCATTATTCTCCTTTTTAAAGGAGCCTCCAAGGCTTTAGCACATTAATAGCTGTCTCATCTCCTGTGGGAGCCGCTTCGATTCTCATTTTACCAGCCTGCTTCAACCTTTCCAAGCCCAGGGCAGTCCCCTCGGAGCCGTCTAGTCTGTGGCTCTTACACCATGTGCTTAAGGCTGTTAAAGCCTGTTGGTCGTATTTTATGCCTTTTTTTGTTAAAAAGCAAGTCCATACCTGTAGTACGGGGTCTTCTGGTGCTGAAACTCTGCGCCCATGCTGGCAATGTCTCCCAATTACAAAAAAGGAAAAAGAAAGAAAAAAAAAAAGAGAAGGGAAGGTCCGTCTGAGCAGCAGCTCACTGTGCTACCTTTAGTGCCGCCGAGATGGGGTGGGGGGAGCGAAGCAGTTGGAAGCGTCTTATCTGCCTCCTCTGACCTTGGGAGCAGTTTGGCTGCAAGGCGGCCGCCCGTCCTCCGAGTTGCAGGCGCGGTGCCCGGTCGCTGCAGCCGAGCCTTGGCCCACTCGCGGTGCTCTCAGCACGGCACGCAGCAGCAGGGGAGGGGTTCCACAACTCACTCGTGGTTCCGCTCCAGGGCTGCAGGTTCGGGGGGTTCTCCTCAGGCGGGCGGCGTCGGCTCCAGGAGGCCTCAGAGTGTCTCGCAGCAGGCAGCGGTGGTGGTGGGGGGGGGGGGGGGAGAGGCAAGGGTCAGCCTTCTTCGGTGGTGGTGATTTGAATACAGCGTACAGAGGGGGAGAAGGAAAGGAGTAAGTGTTGTATCATGCATTTAACCCAGCCAATACCAACGATTAGCAATGCAATTCCAGTAGCAATTGTTATTCCAAGTTGTGCTAACCATTTTCCCCACCCTGTGAGCCCAAAATACTTTAGGATGGTAGTGACCCATGAACTATCAAATACTTCTCGCGGTTGCATTGCATGAAACAAATTTCTAGTATGATTACTTATTTCTCTCATCTTAGCTCATGCCTCCTCAGCGGAGCTAGAGGCATTATGAATTGTAATACAACCCTCAGTTTCTGTTCTATTGAACATCCCACAAACTCCTTGTTCTTTTAACAATACCATCTCTAAAGCTAATCTATTTTGCAGGGTCATTTTAGTATTTTGCTGGACTTGGGTGTATAATTCTCCAAATGCATCTTGTGTCCAATTGCTTCATATACTTAATTGCCAGGTAATATCTTCTAATACGAACTGGTGTCTTTTAAAGGTAACATAGGGAGTAAAGAAATTTTCCAGAAATAGAGATACTTTTTGTCCAGTGGTATAGTAATCTGGAATGTCAACTCCTTGAATTGCCCATTCTGCTCTTTGTGTTGCCTTTGAAGAGGGAACACTACGACAGTGACGTTCTTTAGACACTTTGGTGAAAGTAAAAATACGTCTGGGGCAAAGGGAGGGAATTCCAATTCCACACCTAAGTCCAGCATGTTGTTCTAATGACAAATGTGAATAAAATATCTCATCAGAGCATCCCCAAGCCATTCCAAGAGGGGCTATATATTTTGCAGTTTTCCACTTAGTTGCATCTGCATAATCAAGGATGGTGATTTTTGGCTTAGTATTGATTGGAGTCCCACGGACTGGGTAGGGGGTAAAAGGAACTCCACATGGGTTGAGAAGGTATTTGTAGGAGGAGTTACAGGACTCATCTTGATTTCTCCAGCCTTTTGAGAGGTATCCCCAACAAGTACACACATCAGTTCCTAATGTTCGAATTCTAAGTGAAAACCATGTTTCTGGAGGATCTCCTGGTCCTTCTTTGCATGTTATCACCTTTGAGCAATTGAATAGAGGACTATCTTCTTTTGTAGTCTTTTTTAGTCTCTAAATTTACCTTTAAGAACTGTTTGTACAGAGCATGCCCACATTAAATGTTGTCAGTCGATTGGGGTTCTATTCGTTATGTTCGGAAGTTGACCACAGCAGGAAGGGTTAAAAACTGTGCTATATTTGCCTTCATCTACATCTGGTGTGTAGAGTGGGTCAAACCGTGGATCCCATGGGTAAACAAGGCAGGGCTGTTTAGCATTATATTCCTCAAAGGTTATTGTCTCAGGGCTGAATTGACTTTTATCTAATTTGATGGCTGGGTGAGGGGATTCAATTTGAGATAAGATGGTTCTATTTACCTTTGGACGCCTAGTTCTACAATATTTCTGGTGCAACTGTCCTTCATGAGGTGCATCAGAAGGTGGGTCATATGTTTGGTAAAGCTTATGTACTATAGGGGTACCTCTGCACTCAACTTGGGCTCCATTTTTCTGACTTGTCCACTGTTCAGGTAGAGGCAATGGAGCTGCCACACTAGTCATATTGAGGACAAAAGATAAATTCAAGGGTACTATGTAAGATGGCAATCCTGGTTCGGCAGAATCAGGTAATGTTACACATACACCTTGATCAGTAGGATTCCATATTTTTGCAAACCCTTTTCCTAATTTCCAGGCAAGGTTCCTTTGATCTAGCTCTGCTAGCTAGCTCTGCTGAGCACATGCACAAGGTAAATAAGCATAAAAATAGAGCTAACATGTTCCAATCACAATTACCAGTAAACCGAAGCATAGTTTGTATCTGAGGTTTTTCATGCACAGTCCTGAATATTTTTTTCTCCTGTTGTTCAGTTACCTGTGAAAGACAAGAAAAAGTCTGTCCAGCCCCTTTCAGGGCTAATATTAAAATGTAGGAATAAGCCAGCGAGAGCTTATTTTGTGTTCTTTGCCATAAGCATCGTTTGCTTTCCAGGTATGCATGTTCAAAGGAGTAGTGAGTACCATGGGTACAGCTCCTGCGGTAGGCAGTTCCACCCATACAGGCTGTCCTGGGAAGCGTGCGGGTTTTTGATTACCTGTAGGTTTAGATGTTGCTGGTATCAAGGAGGGAGGCTGCAGATAAAAAGCTGTGAGTCTGGGACATCCATTTACTCCCCATTGCTCATGTACTGTTTTCACAGCATCCCATAGTCGTTCAGTCCAATTAGAATGTTGAGGTTTCAGAAATCGCTTAAGCAGGCCATTTGTTCTCTCGACGATGCCATTTGCTTGTGGATAATGGGGTGTGTGAAATATCCACTGGATCCCTTCTTCTTTGGCCCATTTTTGGACGATGGTCGCTGTGAAATGTGCCCCGTTGTCGGATTGGATAGGTACAGGTTTTGGAAAGAAACTGAACCACATTTTAAGGGCTTCTAATGTGTTTGCACTAGTTGCCCGAGAGAAGGCTCCTGCTTGGACTAGTCCTGACCTGGCTTCTACCGCCACGTGTTGTTTGCCCTCAGACTTTCCAAAAGGTCCAATATCATCTACTTGCCATGTGTCCCACAGTCCCTTTCCTGTCTCTGATATGTGAGGGGGGCTGTTCTAAAGGGTGACGCTCTGATCGGGTCCGGCACTGCTCGCATGAAGATCTGCAGGTACGGCACATTTCCCGAGTCCCCGGCCATCCTCTGCTTGCTGCTTCCTTGTATAGGTCTTGTGCCCCGGTGTGCTGTCGCTTTAAGTGCAACCATTCTAATAATGGATCCCAGTTTTCTCTTGGAGGTTTTCTACTTAGTGGGGCTAATCTGGCCCTCTCATCTACTTTGGGATTCCAGTGGCTAGTTGGGGTTTCCTTTTCTTGATGAGAGGCTACCCAGCCAACTAAAAAATTCCCCTTTTTTGCTACAGCAAGAATTTCTTGCCATTTTTCCTTTTGCCAAGCAGGCACCCTGTTTACTTCCCAGTCCTTTTTGTCCCAGAAGGGGAGCCATTCAGTACACCCTTTGAACACAGCAAAAGAATCAGTGTAAACATATACAGAGTCTGAGGTTTCAGATGCATGGTTAAATACACTCCAGACTGCTGCCAGTTCTCCCACTTGTGCACTACCTTCCCCTTCTGTTACAATTTGCTTGCCTGTATTTATTTGTAAGGCTACAGCACCACATTTCCAAACCTTACCTTCTCGCTTTGCTGATGCATCCGTAAACCACACATTCTGCAATCGTTCTGAGTACGGGGGAGCAACTTGGATCATAGAAGGTGAAAAGTCAGTGGTGCTATTTAGGGTTACCTCATCTTGTAGAGGAAGATTTTTGCGAGCTCCTTCTGTTACTTGAAAAATGGTGCAATAATGTTCCATTTGAGCATACCGTTTGCAAACAGAGGCACGTTGGGCCACCCCGTCAGGGGGTGGGATTCCTGCCAAAACTGACTTGATGACTTGAAAAGGTTCCCTTAAAATCAGGGGTTGTTTGTGGGTAGTTTTCTCTGCTTCCTGAAAAGCAGTGCTGACCACGAATAAACTTTTTTCCCAGGTAGAATATCGTTTTTCTACATCTTTAAACTGCGTGAGTAAAACCCTATGGGTCTGGTCGGACCATCGGGTCCTTTCTGCCATAAATGTATAGACAGTCCAGAGCTTGCAAATCGCCATTCCATGTGTACTGGATCAGTGGGATGTATAGGACCTAGGGATTGGTATGTGTTAGCTTCAAAAATTAGGAGTTGTAGGGCCTCATCGTGCAAGGGAGTCCAATCCCACTTTGCTTTTTTTCCTAGCAAATCATACAGGGGCCTTGCAATTATTGAAAAGTCAGGAATGTGTTTCCTCCAAAAAATTAGCAGGCCTAAAGCATGCCGCAGGTCTTTTTTAGTCTCTGGGGTTTCAATTTGGTCTCGGTGGCTGAGGGTGTCTGGGGCAATACACACCATTCCTCCTTTCCACCAGATTCCCAAGAATTTTACTTCTAGGGAAGGGAGTTGTACTTTTTCAGGAGGAATACGTAAGCCCGGGGATTCTAGATGTTTAATGATGTTTGTTTGTGTTGTTTGTACAGGTGTAATCTCATCTCCTGCCACCAAAATGCCATCAATGTATTGGTATACTCTTACTCCTGGTGCAGGAGGAATGAGTGACAATTCTTGTGCTAGTGCATGATGTGCTAGAGTGGGTGAGTGTTTGAATCCTTGTGGGAGGCGAGTGAAAGTATATTGCTGGCCCTCCCCCGTGAAAGCAAAACGCTCCTGATCTTGTTCCTGCGAGGGGACCATAAAAAACATGTCCTTGACATCAATAGTGGCCACAATTGGATGAGCTTGTTCTTGTCTAGTAGCTCTCAGCTCAGCAATGTTTGGGACTGCAGCAGTGAGAGGCCCTGTATTTGAGTTAAGCCGCCGATAGTCTCCTGTCAGTCTCCAGTTGCCATTAGGCTTGCGGACTGGCCACACAGGAGCATTGTAAGGGGAATGTGTTGCAATCACTATTCCTTTTTCTTTCAAATGTGCAATAATTGGTGTGATTCCTTCTCTGGCTCCTAAAGGCAAGGGGTAAGGTTTGACATTGGTTACTAGGGAGGGGGGAAGAGCAGGAGCAGAACTTAACAAACACAAATGGGAGGTTTCCTGCCCCAAAGTCCCTATTTTTCCTTCTTCATTGGTCCAAGGCCTTCCCTTTAGGAGGTCCAGACCCAGTGAATTTGTAGGAAATTCACCTGTAATCATTAGGGTGTCAACTGCTTTCTCTTCTGCCGGTAACCAGCGTCTTACCTTTGCTGTCATCTGGGCTTGGGTATTCTCAAAAACATCTGTGACACGTATACTCTTACGTGAGGGAGTGATTCCACGTGAGGAGGCATCTTCAATTTTAAGGGCAGACACCTGAGCACCAGTATCTACTAAAAAAGTTACCGGGGCTTTGTGGGGACCAGTAGGACAGGTTATTAACGGGTCTCCTCTGGAATTGTTAGAAAGGCGCCTGATGTGAATCCACCCTTCGCCCCCTGGCTTACCTTCTGCAAAGATAAGGGTTTTCTGTCACCTTCCCTTTCTTGTGGTTCCTCCAGGGGAGGGGCTGTAGCAGGGACAGCTTTTAATGGTTCCTCTTTTGCTGGCCACTCTTGGATGAATAGTTCTAATTTATTAGTGGGCTGGCCATCCATTAGGGTCCTTGGGACTCCCTTTTGTAAGGCCGCAATCCACAGGGCATTTCTTTTCTCCTTGCGTTCTTCCCCTGTATTTGTTTGTCTACCCAGCCCAGGGGAGAACCTTACCTTTTGGAGTTTTGCTGGGGACAGGGTTTTGCACTCTGTGCGCCGAATTGATCTAGAATCAGTTGTATTTGAAGGAATTGGGCCATATTTTCTCCCGTAATTAATTAATTCTTGTGCCACCTTCCCCCCCAGGTCCAAACCTTCCCTTTTGCCCGGTTAAGACTGAGGGAAATAGCTGCTGCCTCCAAGGTGGCTACAGCTCTTTCTGCAATTGGGAGACTTTCTATTTGTCCTTTTAGCTGCATGCCTATGGGTTTCACAGCTTCAGGGAGGCCTCTGATAAGAGGTATCATTCTCTCAGGATCCACAGGCACGATCACTGGAGATTCACCTCGTGGTGTTAATTTCCTATCATGCATCATTTGTAAACGAGCCGCTTTCTGTACACTTTCTACAGTCTGATTGACATTCCTTACTATAGCCAGGGGATCTCCTCTTTCTGAAGGACTGAGTCTGCCAGCCCAATCAGCAGCTCTCTGGGGAGGGACCAAGGAGCACGGTTATCTCCTGTGGTAAGGAAGACTCCTGCCCCTCCAGTACCCTTCTGCCTCTTTTTCTGAGAACAGAATTTGGTCAGCCCGTGTGAGAGAGAGTCTCCAAACACATTCAGTTTCAGATTCTTTGGGACTTTGGCTATATCCTTCCTTTAGTTTGGCCAATTCAGTAGCTGTAGATGGGATTTCTTTTGTGGTTATGTCAGGTGTGTCGTCGTCTGAAGCCTCATGGGTGTATTCTGTTTTAATGAAGGGACGGAGCGAGGCTGAGGGCTTTTCTGAGTGATTACGCAAGGATTCTAAGTCCGAGAGGGGGTACGCTTCTTTAGATAGTTCCAGCTCTGACTCCTTTTTTCCCTCATTTGCTGATCTTGCAAACAGCTCCTCTCGGAGCACACAGACACTAGCCTTTTCATTCCTTATCTCTTCCTGGAGGAGGTGGGTGTTAGCTCCAGCTGAAATGGCAATGCTTTAACCAAATGCTGTAATGAAGCAGTAACTTCCATATCAGCTTTCTGCTGGTGCTCTCTGTGTTCTACTGCAGCTAGCACAGCAGCAGCTAAGACAGAACATACCACTGGTTGTGCTTTACCTTTTTTGAGTCTCGCTCCTGTGCGCAGGACAGAGACTCGATCAACAAGTGCTTGGATATTATACCAATAGTTTTGTGCCCAGTCCGTCCCTGGAGGAGATGGCCTGGCACCAAATTCATCCAACAAAGTAAACAAAGCTTGTGTATGATGTCCCATGTTACTTACAAATGTCGGAGTGATCATTCCTAGAGGATGCCCAGCGTAAAGTAAATTTACAAAAGTCTCACCCCTGCACTCTGGGAAGGTTCCTCTTCTGCCAAACCAAAGAAAGTTACAAACACTGGAGTAGTCTCTCTTGAGGGACACCCCTTACAAAATGGTTTCTGAGGTCCTACTCCTTACACCTCGAGAGCACCTAGTGTTTACCAAAGTTACAAGTCTCAAAATTACTTTCCAAACCTCCCAGGTCTTTTACCTACAGGAGTGCCAATTTCCCAGACCCTGGGCCTCGGGAGCACCGTTTTAGCTCAGGTGCATGTGCAAACACACAAGCAAACAAACAAACAAACAAAAGAGTAAGACAGAGTAAGAAAGGTACAGAGGTGTTAGGAAATGTAGAAAGGTATGTTGTTTTATTTTCCTAAAATGATCCAATCATAAGAATTAGCAATTCATGCATTTTTTGGAAACAACACTCTCATTTTACGGGGATCCTGCCGACTATGCCAATAAAGTGTTACGATCCGGTTCAGACCCAGAAAAGCAAAGCAGGCGAAGTCTCTGAGCATAAACCAGAAAGAACTTAGAAGGTTCAAAATATTGCCAGATGTGAGATTAAAACCAAACGAGATTAAATGTCGATGCCAAAAAATTGATGTATTTTATTTGACAGTAAAAGTAGGGCCCAGTTTGGAGCCAATCACCCTTGCAGTGCCTAAAGGGGCTCCAGCAGAGCTGGAGGGGGGCTGGGAGCACCCGGAAGCGGGAGCAGCCAGAGCTGGGAGCACCTGCATCTTGGCCAAGGCAGCTGCCGCCAGGTTTGGTGGTGCCTGAGCAGGGCGGGGACGATGCCAGGGACATCCCGCAGTGACGTCTTCTCTTTTCCGCTGGGCGTGCGCTCGGTCCCAAAGCGCACGCCCATTCTGATCTCAGTCTCACTCCATGTTTAGACACGCTCACAGTCCTGGATTTCATCCCATGCCAGTGGCAGACCCGTGCAGCCCCAGAGCCAATACCAAGGCCAGGCTGAAGGCAAACGCCACATTTAGCCTTCACGCCAATGGTAGCTGTAATGTAAAACCCAGCCCTAACGCCGAGGCCTCTCCTAATTCCAGCCCCTTGCTAAATGCTCAGCCCTAAACCAAATGCAACGGTGTAATAAATGAATTGGTTTCAGGGTGTTGATTTTTACTGTTTGGAGGAGATAGAAAAGAGGGGAGTTGATAGTTGGATAAATGGGCATGTTAACGGAGGATATTGCGAGACTGTCTGGGTGTAATATGGGAGTGTGAGCACTAGGTGGAGACGCAATTGGGGATGTGATGACGTGATGGACTAGAAAATGACCTCATGCAGGTGATGTCAACATCTTGGACCGCTTAGCCAATCATTCGACACCCTCGGGAAATGATTGGACAAAAATGCATCTTGATAAAGACCAATAGAACCCCTGGAAGCGAGCCAATCAGAAGAAGAATCCAAAATCCACCAACTGTGAACGGACAGAGGGCATAAGAACGGACCTGGGACTTTATCCGGGGAGCTCCTGCGGAACTTGGGGTCCGAGGTTGCACCCGGAGGGTCACACTGTCCTTTTTGTGTGCTGCTTTACTCTGGCTTGTCGTGCGGAGCCTGGGCTTATCCTGGGTTCTCGCTCTCAGTTGTTAATGAATAAACAAACGAGTTGGCTTTTCTTTTTTAAAAAAAGTCTCAGCCTCGTTTATAACAACGGTGAGCTCGAAGGCCAAAGCCAGCCCCAACTGCAACTCTTAAGATCAAGCCCAACACCAATCCCAACTGAAGCCCTAAGTCCAGCTTCGAGCCCAGCCCCAGCCCACACTCCAATGCCGCCTTTAGCTCTAACTCCCAAACTCAGCCCCAACTGCTGCCCTAAGGCCAACCATTCATGGAGTTAAGGCCAGTGCCCCAGGTGCACTCCCTAGCCCAAGGCAGGCTCCAAGCTCAAGGCCACCGTTAGCCCTAAGGGCAGGGCCAGCCCTAAGGCCGGCCTGAGCCGCAATGGCAGCCCAAGGCAGCCCAAGTGGGGCTTCAACGCCGACCCCTCCCCCAGCCCGCCCTGATGCCGGCCCTGCCTCCCTGCGCTGCGAGCCAGGCGCTGTCCCCGCGTGTCACAGAGGCCGCGGCCTGTGGAGCAATCAGCGGGCTCGGTGCGGTGCTGGCACTGGCCGTCCCCGAGCCCCCTGCCTCTGGGGCAGTGTCGTCGCCCGGAGACGTCGTGGCCCCGCCGCCTGCGCCGCAGAGTTGTCACAAAGGGCAGCGGCGACATTAGGACTTCCTGGCCAGCCGCTATTTCCAGGCATGATGCTTAAGCATGGATCGGCCGCTTCTGATAGCGTGTCTGTCTTGGGCGAGCGTTTTTGTGATGGCTGTGCAGGCGCGTTGGATACAGCTGCAGGACGCTCTGTTTCCACAGAAAATTTGCGGCCAGCACTGCCAGGCATGGTCACAGGATGCCTGCTAGTAGTGGCTCAGCAGCTCTGAGACCGCTCTTTGCAGCGTCCAGCGGGGAGTTCAGGGCAGCGTTGAATCGAATGATAGCAATGCAAAAGGATGCAAAGCACAGCGTGTGAACAGGAGCTTTGGAGCCCTCGGCACACAGGATATTTCAGAGGAGAAATCCCCTGGTGCACCTGGCCCCAATAAAGAGCGGCCGCTGCTGAATGCCACACTCCAGTGGCGTTTTAAATGTAATTTTTCTATTTTCTAGGGTTTCATTTTTGCTAAGCTTTGGTAATGCCCGGGGTGTGATGTCATTGACCCGCTGCCTCTCGACCAATCAGATCGCTCCGCTACGTTCTGGCCCCGCCCCTCATTGTTTCCTCACAATGAGGAACCTTGGCGCTCGATTCCCATTGGCTGCCACCTGGGGGGGCGGGGCTTAGGCTGCCTATATAAGGCGGCGGCGGTGGCGGGGCTTCAGTTGCAGTCCCGGCGTGGAGGCGGCAGCAGCGGAGCGGAGCGGGCGGAGAGGAGCGGAAGCCCCGAGGCCGGAGCTCTGGGAGCGGCCCGGCCCTCAGCGCCGCGGCTCTGGAGCCCCGGGCCGGGGCGGGTGTGAGGGGGTGGCTGGGAGGGAGATGGGATGGTTCGCTGCGCCGCTTCTCGCCGCCAATGCGCCTTTTCTCTCTGCCACTTTTCTCAGGTACCTGCGCCGGCCCCTCCAGATGGCAGTGGGAGCGCCAGCAACCCCGGCTCGGCAAAGGCAGGGACGGGCAACTACCGCGGCAACGAGGGACCGCACCCCAGCTCGGCAAAGGCAGGGACGGGCAACTGCCGGGGCAACGAGGGACCGCACCCCAGCTCGGCAAAGGCAGGGACGGGCAACTGCCGGGGCAACGAGGGACCGCACCCCAGCTCGGCAAAGGCAGGGACGGGCAACTGCCGGGGCAACGAGGGACAGCAACCCCGGCTCGGCAAAGGCAGGGCCCCAGCAGCGCCGGGGCAACGAGGGACAAAATCGGAAGAGTTCGGACACCACCCGAAGCCCACCAAAGGTAATACCAGGTAAAACACGGTAATACCAGGTAAAACACGGTAATACCGGCTAATACCATCTAATATTATCTAATACAGGTAAAACACGGTAAAATCAGGTAATACCAGGTAAAATCAGCTAATGCCAGGTAAAACACGGTAAAACAAAATAAAATTGGCAAAAACCACATCAAATGCCTTGAGTGAGCTTTGCTCTCCCAGCGAGTCGCTTGCGATGCAAACAAATCCCCAAGCCCCCGCCTTCCCCGTGGGAGAGGAGGCCGGAGCCCCCCCGGCCTCAGCGGGGGTGAGGAGCACGCATGGCCCGGGGCTGTCTCCGTCCCTCTGCATCCTGGGGGGTCCTGTGGTGTCTTCAGGCCTCTCCTGTCGGGGAACGATCGGGACTGGGGGGATCTCTGTCCAAGTCATGGCGGGGGATACTCGGGGCGGTCACCCCAGGGCTGAGAGGGACGGAGCCCCCCTGGCCCCAGCCCCCACACGCATTTCCCAGGGCGAGAGGGACCAGGATGTGCAGCTGGCGGAAAGGCTGCTCGGCCGCGGTGCTCTCTTGCGCGCCCGGTGCTGCGGCCACGCCTCCCGCTGCCTCTCCCGGCGCCCTCTCCTCGCTGCCGGCCTCAGTGGGCGGCGCCCGCCGCGTTCCCACCGTCATCCTTGCATTATTCTCCTTTTTAAAGGAGCCTCCAAGGCTTTAGCACATTAATAGCTGTCTCATCTCCTGTGGGAGCCGCTTCGATTCTCATTTTACCAGCCTGCTTCAACCTTTCCAAGCCCAGGGCAGTCCCCTCGGAGCCGTCTAGTCTGTGGCTCTTACACCATGTGCTTAAGGCTGTTAAAGCCTGTTGGTCGTATTTTATGCCTTTTTTTGTTAAAAAGCAAGTCCATACCTGTAGTACGGGGTCTTCTGGTGCTGAAACTCTGCGCCCATGCTGGCAATGTCTCCCAATTACAAAAAAGGAAAAAGAAAGAAAAAAAAAAAGAGAAGGGAAGGTCCGTCTGAGCAGCAGCTCACTGTGCTACCTTTAGTGCCGCCGAGATGGGGTGGGGGGAGCGAAGCAGTTGGAAGCGTCTTATCTGCCTCCTCTGACCTTGGGAGCAGTTTGGCTGCAAGGCGGCCGCCCGTCCTCCGAGTTGCAGGCGCGGTGCCCGGTCGCTGCAGCCGAGCCTTGGCCCACTCGCGGTGCTCTCAGCACGGCACGCAGCAGCAGGGGAGGGGTTCCACAACTCACTCGTGGTTCCGCTCCAGGGCTGCAGGTTCGGGGGGTTCTCCTCAGGCGGGCGGCGTCGGCTCCAGGAGGCCTCAGAGTGTCTCGCAGCAGGCAGCGGTGGTGGTGGGGGGGGGGGGGGGAGAGGCAAGGGTCAGCCTTCTTCGGTGGTGGTGATTTGAATACAGCGTACAGAGGGGGAGAAGGAAAGGAGTAAGTGTTGTATCATGCATTTAACCCAGCCAATACCAACGATTAGCAATGCAATTCCAGTAGCAATTGTTATTCCAAGTTGTGCTAACCATTTTCCCCACCCTGTGAGCCCAAAATACTTTAGGATGGTAGTGACCCATGAACTATCAAATACTTCTCGCGGTTGCATTGCATGAAACAAATTTCTAGTATGATTACTTATTTCTCTCATCTTAGCTCATGCCTCCTCAGCGGAGCTAGAGGCATTATGAATTGTAATACAACCCTCAGTTTCTGTTCTATTGAACATCCCACAAACTCCTTGTTCTTTTAACAATACCATCTCTAAAGCTAATCTATTTTGCAGGGTCATTTTAGTATTTTGCTGGACTTGGGTGTATAATTCTCCAAATGCATCTTGTGTCCAATTGCTTCATATACTTAATTGCCAGGTAATATCTTCTAATACGAACTGGTGTCTTTTAAAGGTAACATAGGGAGTAAAGAAATTTTCCAGAAATAGAGATACTTTTTGTCCAGTGGTATAGTAATCTGGAATGTCAACTCCTTGAATTGCCCATTCTGCTCTTTGTGTTGCCTTTGAAGAGGGAACACTACGACAGTGACGTTCTTTAGACACTTTGGTGAAAGTAAAAATACGTCTGGGGCAAAGGGAGGGAATTCCAATTCCACACCTAAGTCCAGCATGTTGTTCTAATGACAAATGTGAATAAAATATCTCATCAGAGCATCCCCAAGCCATTCCAAGAGGGGCTATATATTTTGCAGTTTTCCACTTAGTTGCATCTGCATAATCAAGGATGGTGATTTTTGGCTTAGTATTGATTGGAGTCCCACGGACTGGGTAGGGGGTAAAAGGAACTCCACATGGGTTGAGAAGGTATTTGTAGGAGGAGTTACAGGACTCATCTTGATTTCTCCAGCCTTTTGAGAGGTATCCCCAACAAGTACACACATCAGTTCCTAATGTTCGAATTCTAAGTGAAAACCATGTTTCTGGAGGATCTCCTGGTCCTTCTTTGCATGTTATCACCTTTGAGCAATTGAATAGAGGACTATCTTCTTTTGTAGTCTTTTTTAGTCTCTAAATTTACCTTTAAGAACTGTTTGTACAGAGCATGCCCACATTAAATGTTGTCAGTCGATTGGGGTTCTATTCGTTATGTTCGGAAGTTGACCACAGCAGGAAGGGTTAAAAACTGTGCTATATTTGCCTTCATCTACATCTGGTGTGTAGAGTGGGTCAAACCGTGGATCCCATGGGTAAACAAGGCAGGGCTGTTTAGCATTATATTCCTCAAAGGTTATTGTCTCAGGGCTGAATTGACTTTTATCTAATTTGATGGCTGGGTGAGGGGATTCAATTTGAGATAAGATGGTTCTATTTACCTTTGGACGCCTAGTTCTACAATATTTCTGGTGCAACTGTCCTTCATGAGGTGCATCAGAAGGTGGGTCATATGTTTGGTAAAGCTTATGTACTATAGGGGTACCTCTGCACTCAACTTGGGCTCCATTTTTCTGACTTGTCCACTGTTCAGGTAGAGGCAATGGAGCTGCCACACTAGTCATATTGAGGACAAAAGATAAATTCAAGGGTACTATGTAAGATGGCAATCCTGGTTCGGCAGAATCAGGTAATGTTACACATACACCTTGATCAGTAGGATTCCATATTTTTGCAAACCCTTTTCCTAATTTCCAGGCAAGGTTCCTTTGATCTAGCTCTGCTAGCTAGCTCTGCTGAGCACATGCACAAGGTAAATAAGCATAAAAATAGAGCTAACATGTTCCAATCACAATTACCAGTAAACCGAAGCATAGTTTGTATCTGAGGTTTTTCATGCACAGTCCTGAATATTTTTTTCTCCTGTTGTTCAGTTACCTGTGAAAGACAAGAAAAAGTCTGTCCAGCCCCTTTCAGGGCTAATATTAAAATGTAGGAATAAGCCAGCGAGAGCTTATTTTGTGTTCTTTGCCATAAGCATCGTTTGCTTTCCAGGTATGCATGTTCAAAGGAGTAGTGAGTACCATGGGTACAGCTCCTGCGGTAGGCAGTTCCACCCATACAGGCTGTCCTGGGAAGCGTGCGGGTTTTTGATTACCTGTAGGTTTAGATGTTGCTGGTATCAAGGAGGGAGGCTGCAGATAAAAAGCTGTGAGTCTGGGACATCCATTTACTCCCCATTGCTCATGTACTGTTTTCACAGCATCCCATAGTCGTTCAGTCCAATTAGAATGTTGAGGTTTCAGAAATCGCTTAAGCAGGCCATTTGTTCTCTCGACGATGCCATTTGCTTGTGGATAATGGGGTGTGTGAAATATCCACTGGATCCCTTCTTCTTTGGCCCATTTTTGGACGATGGTCGCTGTGAAATGTGCCCCGTTGTCGGATTGGATAGGTACAGGTTTTGGAAAGAAACTGAACCACATTTTAAGGGCTTCTAATGTGTTTGCACTAGTTGCCCGAGAGAAGGCTCCTGCTTGGACTAGTCCTGACCTGGCTTCTACCGCCACGTGTTGTTTGCCCTCAGACTTTCCAAAAGGTCCAATATCATCTACTTGCCATGTGTCCCACAGTCCCTTTCCTGTCTCTGATATGTGAGGGGGGCTGTTCTAAAGGGTGACGCTCTGATCGGGTCCGGCACTGCTCGCATGAAGATCTGCAGGTACGGCACATTTCCCGAGTCCCCGGCCATCCTCTGCTTGCTGCTTCCTTGTATAGGTCTTGTGCCCCGGTGTGCTGTCGCTTTAAGTGCAACCATTCTAATAATGGATCCCAGTTTTCTCTTGGAGGTTTTCTACTTAGTGGGGCTAATCTGGCCCTCTCATCTACTTTGGGATTCCAGTGGCTAGTTGGGGTTTCCTTTTCTTGATGAGAGGCTACCCAGCCAACTAAAAAATTCCCCTTTTTTGCTACAGCAAGAATTTCTTGCCATTTTTCCTTTTGCCAAGCAGGCACCCTGTTTACTTCCCAGTCCTTTTTGTCCCAGAAGGGGAGCCATTCAGTACACCCTTTGAACACAGCAAAAGAATCAGTGTAAACATATACAGAGTCTGAGGTTTCAGATGCATGGTTAAATACACTCCAGACTGCTGCCAGTTCTCCCACTTGTGCACTACCTTCCCCTTCTGTTACAATTTGCTTGCCTGTATTTATTTGTAAGGCTACAGCACCACATTTCCAAACCTTACCTTCTCGCTTTGCTGATGCATCCGTAAACCACACATTCTGCAATCGTTCTGAGTACGGGGGAGCAACTTGGATCATAGAAGGTGAAAAGTCAGTGGTGCTATTTAGGGTTACCTCATCTTGTAGAGGAAGATTTTTGCGAGCTCCTTCTGTTACTTGAAAAATGGTGCAATAATGTTCCATTTGAGCATACCGTTTGCAAACAGAGGCACGTTGGGCCACCCCGTCAGGGGGTGGGATTCCTGCCAAAACTGACTTGATGACTTGAAAAGGTTCCCTTAAAATCAGGGGTTGTTTGTGGGTAGTTTTCTCTGCTTCCTGAAAAGCAGTGCTGACCACGAATAAACTTTTTTCCCAGGTAGAATATCGTTTTTCTACATCTTTAAACTGCGTGAGTAAAACCCTATGGGTCTGGTCGGACCATCGGGTCCTTTCTGCCATAAATGTATAGACAGTCCAGAGCTTGCAAATCGCCATTCCATGTGTACTGGATCAGTGGGATGTATAGGACCTAGGGATTGGTATGTGTTAGCTTCAAAAATTAGGAGTTGTAGGGCCTCATCGTGCAAGGGAGTCCAATCCCACTTTGCTTTTTTTCCTAGCAAATCATACAGGGGCCTTGCAATTATTGAAAAGTCAGGAATGTGTTTCCTCCAAAAAATTAGCAGGCCTAAAGCATGCCGCAGGTCTTTTTTAGTCTCTGGGGTTTCAATTTGGTCTCGGTGGCTGAGGGTGTCTGGGGCAATACACACCATTCCTCCTTTCCACCAGATTCCCAAGAATTTTACTTCTAGGGAAGGGAGTTGTACTTTTTCAGGAGGAATACGTAAGCCCGGGGATTCTAGATGTTTAATGATGTTTGTTTGTGTTGTTTGTACAGGTGTAATCTCATCTCCTGCCACCAAAATGCCATCAATGTATTGGTATACTCTTACTCCTGGTGCAGGAGGAATGAGTGACAATTCTTGTGCTAGTGCATGATGTGCTAGAGTGGGTGAGTGTTTGAATCCTTGTGGGAGGCGAGTGAAAGTATATTGCTGGCCCTCCCCCGTGAAAGCAAAACGCTCCTGATCTTGTTCCTGCGAGGGGACCATAAAAAACATGTCCTTGACATCAATAGTGGCCACAATTGGATGAGCTTGTTCTTGTCTAGTAGCTCTCAGCTCAGCAATGTTTGGGACTGCAGCAGTGAGAGGCCCTGTATTTGAGTTAAGCCGCCGATAGTCTCCTGTCAGTCTCCAGTTGCCATTAGGCTTGCGGACTGGCCACACAGGAGCATTGTAAGGGGAATGTGTTGCAATCACTATTCCTTTTTCTTTCAAATGTGCAATAATTGGTGTGATTCCTTCTCTGGCTCCTAAAGGCAAGGGGTAAGGTTTGACATTGGTTACTAGGGAGGGGGGAAGAGCAGGAGCAGAACTTAACAAACACAAATGGGAGGTTTCCTGCCCCAAAGTCCCTATTTTTCCTTCTTCATTGGTCCAAGGCCTTCCCTTTAGGAGGTCCAGACCCAGTGAATTTGTAGGAAATTCACCTGTAATCATTAGGGTGTCAACTGCTTTCTCTTCTGCCGGTAACCAGCGTCTTACCTTTGCTGTCATCTGGGCTTGGGTATTCTCAAAAACATCTGTGACACGTATACTCTTACGTGAGGGAGTGATTCCACGTGAGGAGGCATCTTCAATTTTAAGGGCAGACACCTGAGCACCAGTATCTACTAAAAAAGTTACCGGGGCTTTGTGGGGACCAGTAGGACAGGTTATTAACGGGTCTCCTCTGGAATTGTTAGAAAGGCGCCTGATGTGAATCCACCCTTCGCCCCCTGGCTTACCTTCTGCAAAGATAAGGGTTTTCTGTCACCTTCCCTTTCTTGTGGTTCCTCCAGGGGAGGGGCTGTAGCAGGGACAGCTTTTAATGGTTCCTCTTTTGCTGGCCACTCTTGGATGAATAGTTCTAATTTATTAGTGGGCTGGCCATCCATTAGGGTCCTTGGGACTCCCTTTTGTAAGGCCGCAATCCACAGGGCATTTCTTTTCTCCTTGCGTTCTTCCCCTGTATTTGTTTGTCTACCCAGCCCAGGGGAGAACCTTACCTTTTGGAGTTTTGCTGGGGACAGGGTTTTGCACTCTGTGCGCCGAATTGATCTAGAATCAGTTGTATTTGAAGGAATTGGGCCATATTTTCTCCCGTAATTAATTAATTCTTGTGCCACCTTCCCCCCCAGGTCCAAACCTTCCCTTTTGCCCGGTTAAGACTGAGGGAAATAGCTGCTGCCTCCAAGGTGGCTACAGCTCTTTCTGCAATTGGGAGACTTTCTATTTGTCCTTTTAGCTGCATGCCTATGGGTTTCACAGCTTCAGGGAGGCCTCTGATAAGAGGTATCATTCTCTCAGGATCCACAGGCACGATCACTGGAGATTCACCTCGTGGTGTTAATTTCCTATCATGCATCATTTGTAAACGAGCCGCTTTCTGTACACTTTCTACAGTCTGATTGACATTCCTTACTATAGCCAGGGGATCTCCTCTTTCTGAAGGACTGAGTCTGCCAGCCCAATCAGCAGCTCTCTGGGGAGGGACCAAGGAGCACGGTTATCTCCTGTGGTAAGGAAGACTCCTGCCCCTCCAGTACCCTTCTGCCTCTTTTTCTGAGAACAGAATTTGGTCAGCCCGTGTGAGAGAGAGTCTCCAAACACATTCAGTTTCAGATTCTTTGGGACTTTGGCTATATCCTTCCTTTAGTTTGGCCAATTCAGTAGCTGTAGATGGGATTTCTTTTGTGGTTATGTCAGGTGTGTCGTCGTCTGAAGCCTCATGGGTGTATTCTGTTTTAATGAAGGGACGGAGCGAGGCTGAGGGCTTTTCTGAGTGATTACGCAAGGATTCTAAGTCCGAGAGGGGGTACGCTTCTTTAGATAGTTCCAGCTCTGACTCCTTTTTTCCCTCATTTGCTGATCTTGCAAACAGCTCCTCTCGGAGCACACAGACACTAGCCTTTTCATTCCTTATCTCTTCCTGGAGGAGGTGGGTGTTAGCTCCAGCTGAAATGGCAATGCTTTAACCAAATGCTGTAATGAAGCAGTAACTTCCATATCAGCTTTCTGCTGGTGCTCTCTGTGTTCTACTGCAGCTAGCACAGCAGCAGCTAAGACAGAACATACCACTGGTTGTGCTTTACCTTTTTTGAGTCTCGCTCCTGTGCGCAGGACAGAGACTCGATCAACAAGTGCTTGGATATTATACCAATAGTTTTGTGCCCAGTCCGTCCCTGGAGGAGATGGCCTGGCACCAAATTCATCCAACAAAGTAAACAAAGCTTGTGTATGATGTCCCATGTTACTTACAAATGTCGGAGTGATCATTCCTAGAGGATGCCCAGCGTAAAGTAAATTTACAAAAGTCTCACCCCTGCACTCTGGGAAGGTTCCTCTTCTGCCAAACCAAAGAAAGTTACAAACACTGGAGTAGTCTCTCTTGAGGGACACCCCTTACAAAATGGTTTCTGAGGTCCTACTCCTTACACCTCGAGAGCACCTAGTGTTTACCAAAGTTACAAGTCTCAAAATTACTTTCCAAACCTCCCAGGTCTTTTACCTACAGGAGTGCCAATTTCCCAGACCCTGGGCCTCGGGAGCACCGTTTTAGCTCAGGTGCATGTGCAAACACACAAGCAAACAAACAAACAAACAAAAGAGTAAGACAGAGTAAGAAAGGTACAGAGGTGTTAGGAAATGTAGAAAGGTATGTTGTTTTATTTTCCTAAAATGATCCAATCATAAGAATTAGCAATTCATGCATTTTTTGGAAACAACACTCTCATTTTACGGGGATCCTGCCGACTATGCCAATAAAGTGTTACGATCCGGTTCAGACCCAGAAAAGCAAAGCAGGCGAAGTCTCTGAGCATAAACCAGAAAGAACTTAGAAGGTTCAAAATATTGCCAGATGTGAGATTAAAACCAAACGAGATTAAATGTCGATGCCAAAAAATTGATGTATTTTATTTGACAGTAAAAGTAGGGCCCAGTTTGGAGCCAATCACCCTTGCAGTGCCTAAAGGGGCTCCAGCAGAGCTGGAGGGGGGCTGGGAGCACCCGGAAGCGGGAGCAGCCAGAGCTGGGAGCACCTGCATCTTGGCCAAGGCAGCTGCCGCCAGGTTTGGTGGTGCCTGAGCAGGGCGGGGACGATGCCAGGGACATCCCGCAGTGACGTCTTCTCTTTTCCGCTGGGCGTGCGCTCGGTCCCAAAGCGCACGCCCATTCTGATCTCAGTCTCACTCCATGTTTAGACACGCTCACAGTCCTGGATTTCATCCCATGCCAGTGGCAGACCCGTGCAGCCCCAGAGCCAATACCAAGGCCAGGCTGAAGGCAAACGCCACATTTAGCCTTCACGCCAATGGTAGCTGTAATGTAAAACCCAGCCCTAACGCCGAGGCCTCTCCTAATTCCAGCCCCTTGCTAAATGCTCAGCCCTAAACCAAATGCAACGGTGTAATAAATGAATTGGTTTCAGGGTGTTGATTTTTACTGTTTGGAGGAGATAGAAAAGAGGGGAGTTGATAGTTGGATAAATGGGCATGTTAACGGAGGATATTGCGAGACTGTCTGGGTGTAATATGGGAGTGTGAGCACTAGGTGGAGACGCAATTGGGGATGTGATGACGTGATGGACTAGAAAATGACCTCATGCAGGTGATGTCAACATCTTGGACCGCTTAGCCAATCATTCGACACCCTCGGGAAATGATTGGACAAAAATGCATCTTGATAAAGACCAATAGAACCCCTGGAAGCGAGCCAATCAGAAGAAGAATCCAAAATCCACCAACTGTGAACGGACAGAGGGCATAAGAACGGACCTGGGACTTTATCCGGGGAGCTCCTGCGGAACTTGGGGTCCGAGGTTGCACCCGGAGGGTCACACTGTCCTTTTTGTGTGCTGCTTTACTCTGGCTTGTCGTGCGGAGCCTGGGCTTATCCTGGGTTCTCGCTCTCAGTTGTTAATGAATAAACAAACGAGTTGGCTTTTCTTTTTTAAAAAAAGTCTCAGCCTCGTTTATAACAACGGTGAGCTCGAAGGCCAAAGCCAGCCCCAACTGCAACTCTTAAGATCAAGCCCAACACCAATCCCAACTGAAGCCCTAAGTCCAGCTTCGAGCCCAGCCCCAGCCCACACTCCAATGCCGCCTTTAGCTCTAACTCCCAAACTCAGCCCCAACTGCTGCCCTAAGGCCAACCATTCATGGAGTTAAGGCCAGTGCCCCAGGTGCACTCCCTAGCCCAAGGCAGGCTCCAAGCTCAAGGCCACCGTTAGCCCTAAGGGCAGGGCCAGCCCTAAGGCCGGCCTGAGCCGCAATGGCAGCCCAAGGCAGCCCAAGTGGGGCTTCAACGCCGACCCCTCCCCCAGCCCGCCCTGATGCCGGCCCTGCCTCCCTGCGCTGCGAGCCAGGCGCTGTCCCCGCGTGTCACAGAGGCCGCGGCCTGTGGAGCAATCAGCGGGCTCGGTGCGGTGCTGGCACTGGCCGTCCCCGAGCCCCCTGCCTCTGGGGCAGTGTCGTCGCCCGGAGACGTCGTGGCCCCGCCGCCTGCGCCGCAGAGTTGTCACAAAGGGCAGCGGCGACATTAGGACTTCCTGGCCAGCCGCTATTTCCAGGCATGATGCTTAAGCATGGATCGGCCGCTTCTGATAGCGTGTCTGTCTTGGGCGAGCGTTTTTGTGATGGCTGTGCAGGCGCGTTGGATACAGCTGCAGGACGCTCTGTTTCCACAGAAAATTTGCGGCCAGCACTGCCAGGCATGGTCACAGGATGCCTGCTAGTAGTGGCTCAGCAGCTCTGAGACCGCTCTTTGCAGCGTCCAGCGGGGAGTTCAGGGCAGCGTTGAATCGAATGATAGCAATGCAAAAGGATGCAAAGCACAGCGTGTGAACAGGAGCTTTGGAGCCCTCGGCACACAGGATATTTCAGAGGAGAAATCCCCTGGTGCACCTGGCCCCAATAAAGAGCGGCCGCTGCTGAATGCCACACTCCAGTGGCGTTTTAAATGTAATTTTTCTATTTTCTAGGGTTTCATTTTTGCTAAGCTTTGGTAATGCCCGGGGTGTGATGTCATTGACCCGCTGCCTCTCGACCAATCAGATCGCTCCGCTACGTTCTGGCCCCGCCCCTCATTGTTTCCTCACAATGAGGAACCTTGGCGCTCGATTCCCATTGGCTGCCACCTGGGGGGGCGGGGCTTAGGCTGCCTATATAAGGCGGCGGCGGTGGCGGGGCTTCAGTTGCAGTCCCGGCGTGGAGGCGGCAGCAGCGGAGCGGAGCGGGCGGAGAGGAGCGGAAGCCCCGAGGCCGGAGCTCTGGGAGCGGCCCGGCCCTCAGCGCCGCGGCTCTGGAGCCCCGGGCCGGGGCGGGTGTGAGGGGGTGGCTGGGAGGGAGATGGGATGGTTCGCTGCGCCGCTTCTCGCCGCCAATGCGCCTTTTCTCTCTGCCACTTTTCTCAGGTACCTGCGCCGGCCCCTCCAGATGGCAGTGGGAGCGCCAGCAACCCCGGCTCGGCAAAGGCAGGGACGGGCAACTACCGCGGCAACGAGGGACCGCACCCCAGCTCGGCAAAGGCAGGGACGGGCAACTGCCGGGGCAACGAGGGACCGCACCCCAGCTCGGCAAAGGCAGGGACGGGCAACTGCCGGGGCAACGAGGGACCGCACCCCAGCTCGGCAAAGGCAGGGACGGGCAACTGCCGGGGCAACGAGGGACAGCAACCCCGGCTCGGCAAAGGCAGGGCCCCAGCAGCGCCGGGGCAACGAGGGACAAAATCGGAAGAGTTCGGACACCACCCGAAGCCCACCAAAGGTAATACCAGGTAAAACACGGTAATACCAGGTAAAACACGGTAATACCGGCTAATACCATCTAATATTATCTAATACAGGTAAAACACGGTAAAATCAGGTAATACCAGGTAAAATCAGCTAATGCCAGGTAAAACACGGTAAAACAAAATAAAATTGGCAAAAACCACATCAAATGCCTTGAGTGAGCTTTGCTCTCCCAGCGAGTCGCTTGCGATGCAAACAAATCCCCAAGCCCCCGCCTTCCCCGTGGGAGAGGAGGCCGGAGCCCCCCCGGCCTCAGCCGGGGTGAGGAGCACGCATGGCCCGGGGCTGTCTCCGTCCCTCTGCATCCTGGGGGGTCCTGTGGTGTCTTCAGGCCTCTCCTGTCGGGGAACGATCGGGACTGGGGGGATCTCTGTCCAAGTCATGGCGGGGGATACTCGGGGCGGTCACCCCAGGGCTGAGAGGGACGGAGCCCCCCTGGCCCCAGCCCCCACACGCATTTCCCAGGGCGAGAGGGACCAGGATGTGCAGCTGGCGGAAAGGCTGCTCGGCCGCGGTGCTCTCTTGCGCGCCCGGTGCTGCGGCCACGCCTCCCGCTGCCTCTCCCGGCGCCCTCTCCTCGCTGCCGGCCTCAGTGGGCGGCGCCCGCCGCGTTCCCACCGTCATCCTTGCATTATTCTCCTTTTTAAAGGAGCCTCCAAGGCTTTAGCACATTAATAGCTGTCTCATCTCCTGTGGGAGCCGCTTCGATTCTCATTTTACCAGCCTGCTTCAACCTTTCCAAGCCCAGGGCAGTCCCCTCGGAGCCGTCTAGTCTGTGGCTCTTACACCATGTGCTTAAGGCTGTTAAAGCCTGTTGGTCGTATTTTATGCCTTTTTTTGTTAAAAAGCAAGTCCATACCTGTAGTACGGGGTCTTCTGGTGCTGAAACTCTGCGCCCATGCTGGCAATGTCTCCCAATTACAAAAAAGGAAAAAGAAAGAAAAAAAAAAAGAGAAGGGAAGGTCCGTCTGAGCAGCAGCTCACTGTGCTACCTTTAGTGCCGCCGAGATGGGGTGGGGGGAGCGAAGCAGTTGGAAGCGTCTTATCTGCCTCCTCTGACCTTGGGAGCAGTTTGGCTGCAAGGCGGCCGCCCGTCCTCCGAGTTGCAGGCGCGGTGCCCGGTCGCTGCAGCCGAGCCTTGGCCCACTCGCGGTGCTCTCAGCACGGCACGCAGCAGCAGGGGAGGGGTTCCACAACTCACTCGTGGTTCCGCTCCAGGGCTGCAGGTTCGGGGGGTTCTCCTCAGGCGGGCGGCGTCGGCTCCAGGAGGCCTCAGAGTGTCTCGCAGCAGGCAGCGGTGGTGGTGGTGGTGGGGGGGGAGAGGCAAGGGTCAGCCTTCTTCGGTGGTGGTGATTTGAATACAGCGTACAGAGGGGGAGAAGGAAAGGAGTAAGTGTTGTATCATGCATTTAACCCAGCCAATACCAACGATTAGCAATGCAATTCCAGTAGCAATTGTTATTCCAAGTTGTGCTAACCATTTTCCCCACCCTGTGAGCCCAAAATACTTTAGGATGGTAGTGACCCATGAACTATCAAATACTTCTCGCGGTTGCATTGCATGAAACAAATTTCTAGTATGATTACTTATTTCTCTCATCTTAGCTCATGCCTCCTCAGCGGAGCTAGAGGCATTATGAATTGTAATACAACCCTCAGTTTCTGTTCTATTGAACATCCCACAAACTCCTTGTTCTTTTAACAATACCATCTCTAAAGCTAATCTATTTTGCAGGGTCATTTTAGTATTTTGCTGGACTTGGGTGTATAATTCTCCAAATGCATCTTGTGTCCAATTGCTTCATATACTTAATTGCCAGGTAATATCTTCTAATACGAACTGGTGTCTTTTAAAGGTAACATAGGGAGTAAAGAAATTTTCCAGAAATAGAGATACTTTTTGTCCAGTGGTATAGTAATCTGGAATGTCAACTCCTTGAATTGCCCATTCTGCTCTTTGTGTTGCCTTTGAAGAGGGAACACTACGACAGTGACGTTCTTTAGACACTTTGGTGAAAGTAAAAATACGTCTGGGGCAAAGGGAGGGAATTCCAATTCCACACCCAAGTCCAGCATGTTGTTCTAATGACAAATGTGAATAAAATATCTCATCAGAGCATCCCCAAGCCATTCCAAGAGGGGCTATATATTTTGCAGTTTTCCACTTAGTTGCATCTGCATAATCAAGGATGGTGATTTTTGGCTTAGTATTGATTGGAGTCCCACGGACTGGGTAGGGGGTAAAAGGAACTCCACATGGGTTGAGAAGGTATTTGTAGGAGGAGTTACAGGACTCATCTTGATTTCTCCAGCCTTTTGAGAGGTATCCCCAACAAGTACACACATCAGTTCCTAATGTTCGAATTCTAAGTGAAAACCATGTTTCTGGAGGATCTCCTGGTCCTTCTTTGCATGTTATCACCTTTGAGCAATTGAATAGAGGACTATCTTCTTTTGTAGTCTTTTTTAGTCTCTAAATTTACCTTTAAGAACTGTTTGTACAGAGCATGCCCACATTAAATGTTGTCAGTCGATTGGGGTTCTATTCGTTATGTTCGGAAGTTGACCACAGCAGGAAGGGTTAAAAACTGTGCTATATTTGCCTTCATCTACATCTGGTGTGTAGAGTGGGTCAAACCGTGGATCCCATGGGTAAACAAGGCAGGGCTGTTTAGCATTATATTCCTCAAAGGTTATTGTCTCAGGGCTGAATTGACTTTTATCTAATTTGATGGCTGGGTGAGGGGATTCAATTTGAGATAAGATGGTTCTATTTACCTTTGGACGCCTAGTTCTACAATATTTCTGGTGCAACTGTCCTTCATGAGGTGCATCAGAAGGTGGGTCATATGTTTGGTAAAGGTTATGTACTATAGGGGTACCTCTGCACTCAACTTGGGCTCCATTTTTCTGACTTGTCCACTGTTCAGGTAGAGGCAATGGAGCTGCCACACTAGTCATATTGAGGACAAAAGATAAATTCAAGGGTACTATGTAAGATGGCAATCCTGGTTCAGCAGAATCAGGTAATGTTACACATACACCTTGATCAGTAGGATTCCATATTTTTGCAAACCCTTTTCCTAATTTCCAGGCAAGGTTCCTTTGATCTAGCTCTGCTAGCTAGCTCTGCTGAGCACATGCACAAGGTAAATAAGCATAAAAATAGAGCTAACATGTTACAATCACAATTACCAGTAAACCGAAGCATAGTTTGTATCTGAGGTTTTTCATGCACAGTCCTGAATATTTTTTTCTCCTGTTGTTCAGTTACCTGTGAAAGACAAGAAAAAGTCTGTCCAGCCCCTTTCAGGGCTAATATTAAAATGTAGGAAT
Source organism: Aphelocoma coerulescens (assembly GCF_041296385.1). NCBI lineage: Eukaryota > Metazoa > Chordata > Aves > Passeriformes > Corvidae > Aphelocoma > Aphelocoma coerulescens. Next base: position 460,368 of record NW_027183474.1, read on the forward strand.
AAGCCAGCGAGAGCTTATTTTGTGTTCTTTGCCATAAGCATCGTTTGCTTTCCAGGTATGCATGTTCAAAGGAGTAGTGAGTACCATGGGTACAGCTCCTGCGGTAGGCAGTTCCACCCATACAGGCTGTCCTGGGAAGCGTGCGGGTTTTTGATTACCTGTAGGTTTAGATGTTGCTGGTATCAAGGAGGGAGGCTGCAGATAAAAAGCTGTGAGTCTGGGACATCCATTTACTCCCCATTGCTCATGTACTGTTTTCACAGCATCCCATAGTCGTTCAGTCCAATTAGAATGTTGAGGTTTCAGAAATCGCTTAAGCAGGCCATTTGTTCTCTCGACGATGCCATTTGCTTGTGGATAATGGGGTGTGTGAAATATCCACTGGATCCCTTCTTCTTTGGCCCATTTTTGGACGATGGTCGCTGTGAAATGTGCCCCGTTGTCGGATTGGATAGGTACAGGTTTTGGAAAGAAACTGAACCACATTTTAAGGGCTTCTAATGTGTTTGCACTAGTTGCCCGAGAGAAGGCTCCTGCTTGGACTAGTCCTGACCTGGCTTCTACCGCCACGTGTTGTTTGCCCTCAGACTTTCCAAAAGGTCCAATATCATCTACTTGCCATGTGTCCCACAGTCCCTTTCCTGTCTCTGATATGTGAGGGGGGCTGTTCTAAAGGGTGACGCTCTGATCGGGTCCGGCACTGCTCGCATGAAGATCTGCAGGTACGGCACATTTCCCGAGTCCCCGGCCATCCTCTGCTTGCTGCTTCCTTGTATAGGTCTTGTGCCCCGGTGTGCTGTCGCTTTAAGTGCAACCATTCTAATAATGGATCCCAGTTTTCTCTTGGAGGTTTTCTACTTAGTGGGGCTAATCTGGCCCTCTCATCTACTTTGTGATTCCAGTGGCTAGTTGGGGTTTCCTTTTCTTGATGAGAGGCTACCCAGCCAACTAAAAAATTCCCCTTTTTTGCTACAGCAAGAATTTCTTGCCATTTTTCCTTTTGCCAAGCAGGGACCCTGTTTACTTCCCAGTCCTTTTTGTCCCAGAAGGGGAGCCATTCAGTACACCCTTTGAACACAGCAAAAGAATCAGAGTCTGAGGTTTCAGATGCATGGTTAAATACACTCCAGACTGCTGCCAGTTCTCCCACTTGTGCACTACCTTCCCCTTCTGTTACAATTTGCTTGCCTGTATTTATTTGTAAGGCTACAGCACCACATTTCCAAACCTTACCTTCTCGCTTTGCTGATGCATCCGTAAACCACACATTCTGCAATCGTTCTGAGTACGGGGGAGCAACTTGGATCATAGAAGGTGAAAAGTCAGTGGTGCTATTTAGGGTTACCTCATCTTGTAGAGGAAGATTTTTGCGAGCTCCTTCTGTTACTTGAAAAATGGTGCAATAATGTTCCATTTGAGCATACCGTTTGCAAACAGAGGCACGTTGGGCCACCCCGTCAGGGGGTGGGATTCCTGCCAAAACTGACTTGATGACTGGAAAAGGTTCCCTTAAAATCAGGGGTTGTTTGTGGGTAGTTTTCTCTGCTTCCTGAAAAGCAGTGCTGACCACGAATAAACTTTTTTCCCAGGTAGAATATCGTTTTTCTGCATCTTTAAACTGCGTGAGTAAAACCCTATGGGTCTGGTAGGACCATCGGGTCCTTTCTGCCATAAATGTATAGACAGTCCAGAGCTTGCAAATCGCCATTCCATGTGTACTGGATCAGTGGGATGTATAGGACCTAGGGATTGGTATGTGTTAGCTTCAAAAATTAGGAGTTGTAGGGCCTCATCGTGCAAGGGAGTCCAATCCCACTTTGCTTTTTTTCCTAGCAAATCATACAGGGGCCTTGCAATTATTGAAAAGTCAGGAATGTGTTTCCTCCAAAAAATTAGCAGGCCTAAAGCATGCCGCAGGTCTTTTTTAGTCTCTGGGGTTTCAATTTGGTCTCGGTGGCTGAGGGTGTCTGGGGCAATACACACCATTCCTCCTTTCCACCAGATTCCCAAGAATTTTACTTCTAGGGAAGGGAGTTGTACTTTTTCAGGAGGAATACGTAAGCCCGGGGATTCTAGATGTTTAATGATGTTTGTTTGTGTTGTTTGTACAGGTGTAATCTCATCTCCTGCCACCAAAATGCCATCAATGTATTGGTATACTCTTACTCCTGGTGCAGGAGGAATGAGTGACAATTCTTGTGCTAGTGCATGATGTGCTAGAGTGGGTGAGTGTTTGAATCCTTGTGGGAGGCGAGTGAAAGTATATTGCTGGCCCTCCCCCGTGAAAGCAAAACGCTCCTGATCTTGTTCCTGCGAGGGGACCATAAAAAACATGTCCTTGACATCAATAGTGGCCACAATTGGATGAGCTTGTTCTTGTCTAGTAGCTCTCAGCTCAGCAATGTTTGGGACTGCAGCAGTGAGAGGCCCTGTATTTGAGTTAAGCCGCCGATAGTCTCCTGTCAGTCTCCAGTTGCCATTAGGCTTGCGGACTGGCCACACAGGAGCATTGTAAGGGGAATGTGTTGCAATCACTATTCCTTTTTCTTTCAAATGTGCAATAATTGGTGTGATTCCTTCTCTGGCTCCTAAAGGCAAGGGGTAAGGTTTGACATTGGTTACTAGGGAGGGGGGAAGAGCAGGAGCAGAACTTAACAAACACAAATGGGAGGTTTCCTGCCCCAAAGTCCCTATTTTTCCTTCTTCATTGGTCCAAGGCCTTCCCTTTAGGAGGTCCAGACCCAGTGAATTTGTAGGAAATTCACCTGTAATCATTAGGGTGTCAACTGCTTTCTCTTCTGCCGCTAACCAGCGTCTTACCTTTGCTGTCATCTGGGCTTGGCTATTCTCAAAAACATCTGTGACACGTATACTCTTACGTGAGGGAGTGATTCCACGTGAGGAGGCATCTTCAATTTTAAGGGCAGACACCTGAGCACCAGTATCTACTAAAAAAGTTACCGGGGCTTTGTGGGGACCAGTAGGACAGGTTATTAACGGGTCTCCTCTGGAATTGTTAGAAAGGCGCCTGATGTGAATCCACCCTTCGCCCCCTGGCTTACCTTCTGCAAAGATAAGGGTTTTCTGTCACCTTCCCTTTCTTGTGGTTCCTCCAGGGGAGGGGCTGTAGCAGGGACAGCTTTTAATGGTTCCTCTTTTGCTGGCCACTCTTGGATGAATAGTTCTCATTTATTAGCGGGCTGGCCATCCATTAGGGTCCTTGGGACTCCCTTTTGTAAGGCCGCAATCCACAGGGCATTTCTTTTCTCCTTGCGTTCTTCCCCTGTATTTGTTTGTCTACCCAGCCCAGGGGAGAACCTTACCTTTTGGAGTTTTGCTGGGGACAGGGTTTTGCACTCTGTGCGCCGAATTGATCTAGAATCAGTTGTATTTGAAGGAATTGGGCCATATTTTCTCCCGTAATTAATTAATTCTTGTGCCACCTTCCCCCCCAGGTCCAAACCTTCCCTTTTGCCCGGTTAAGACTGAGGGAAATAGCTGCTGCCTCCAAGGTGGCTACAGCTCTTTCTGCAATTGGGAGACTTTCTATTTGTCCTTTTAGCTGCATGCCTATGGGTTTCACAGCTTCAGGGAGGCCTCTGATAAGAGGTATCATTCTCTCAGGATCCACAGGCACGATCACTGGAGATTCACCTCGTGGTGTTAATTTCCTATCATGCATCATTTGTAAACGAGCCGCTTTCTGTACACTTTCTACAGTCTGATTGACATTCCTTACTATAGCCAGGGGATCTCCTCTTTCTGAAGGACTGAGTCTGCCAGCCCAATCAGCAGCTCTCTGGGGAGGGACCAAGGAGCACGGTTATCTCCTGTGGTAAGGAAGACTCCTGCCCCTCCAGTACCCTTCTGCCTCTTTTTCTGAGAACAGAATTTGGTCAGCCCGTGTGAGAGAGAGTCTCCAAACACATTCAGTTTCAGATTCTTTGGGACTTTGGCTATATCCTTCCTTTAGTTTGGCCAATTCAGTAGCTGTAGATGGGATTTCTTTTGTGGTTATGTCAGGTGTGTCGTCGTCTGAAGCCTCATGGGTGTATTCTGTTTTAATGAAGGGACGGAGCGAGGCTGAGGGCTTTTCTGAGTGATTACGCAAGGATTCTAAGTCCGAGAGGGGGTACGCTTCTTTAGATAGTTCCAGCTCTGACTCCTTTTTTCCCTCATTTGCTGATCTTGCAAACAGCTCCTCTCGGAGCACACAGACACTAGCCTTTTCATTCCTTATCTCTTCCTGGAGGAGGTGGGTGTTAGCTCCAGCTGAAATGGCAATGCTTTAACCAAATGCTGTAATGAAGCAGTAACTTCCATATCAGCTTTCTGCTGGTGCTCTCTGTGTTCTACTGCAGCTAGCACAGCAGCAGCTAAGACAGAACATACCACTGGTTGTGCTTTACCTTTTTTGAGTCTCGCTCCTGTGCGCAGGACAGAGACTCGATCAACAAGTGCTTGGATATTATACCAATAGTTTTGTGCCCAGTCCGTCCCTGGAGGAGATGGCCTGGCACCAAATTCATCCAACAAAGTAAACAAAGCTTGTGTATGATGTCCCATGTTACTTACAAATGTCGGAGTGATCATTCCTAGAGGATGCCCAGCGTAAAGTAAATTTACAGAAGTCTCACCCCTGCACTCTGGGAAGGTTCCTCTTCTGCCAAACCAAAGAAAGTTACAAACACTGGAGTAGTCTCTCTTGAGGGACACCCCTTACAAAATGGTTTCTGAGGTCCTACTCCTTACACCTCGAGAGCACCTAGTGTTTACCAAAGTTACAAGTCTCAAAATTACTTTCCAAACCTCCCAGGTCTTTTACCTACAGGAGTGCCAATTTCCCAGACCCTGGGCCTCGGGAGCACCGTTTTAGCTCAGGTGCATGTGCAAACACACAAGCAAACAAACAAACAAATAAAAGAGTAAGACAGAGTAAGAAAGGTAGAGAGGTGTTAGGAAATGTAGAAAGGGACGTTGTTTTATTTTCCTAAAATGATCCAATCATAAGAATTAGCAATTCATGCATTTTTTGGAAACAACACTCTCATTTTACGGGGATCCTGCCGACTATGCCAATAAAGTGTTACGATCCGGTTCAGACCCAGAAAAGCAAAGCAGGCGAAGTCTCTGAGCATAAACCAGAAAGAACTTAGAAGGTTCAAAATATTGCCAGATGTGAGATTAAAACCAAACGAGATTAAATGTCGATGCCAAAAAATTGATGTATTTTATTTGACAGTAAAAGTAGGGCCCAGTTTGGGGCCAATCACCCTTGCAGTGCCTAAAGGGGCTCCAGCAGAGCTGGAGGGGGGCTGGGAGCACCCGGAAGCGGGAGCAGCCAGAGCTGGGAGCACCTGCATCTTGGCCAAGGCAGCTGCCGCCAGGTTTGGTGGTGCCTGAGCAGGGCGGGGACGATGCCAGGGACATCCCGCAGTGACGTCTTCTCTTTTCCGCTGGGCGTGCGCTCGGTCCCAAAGCGCACGCCCATTCTGATCTCAGTCTCACTCCATGTTTAGACACGCTCACAGTCCTGGATTTCATCCCATGCCAGTGGCAGACCCGTGCAGCCCCAGAGCCAATACCAAGGCCAGGCTGAAGGCAAACGCCACATTTAGCCTTCACGCCAATGGTAGCTGTAATGTAAAACCCAGCCCTAACGCCGAGGCCTCTCCTAATTCCAGCCCCTTGCTAAATGCTCAGCCCTAAACCAAATGCAACGGTGTAATAAATGAATTGGTTTCAGGGTGTTGATTTTTACTGTTTGGAGGAGATAGAAAAGAGGGGAGTTGATAGTTGGATAAATGGGCATGTTAACGGAGGATATTGCGAGACTGTCTGGGTGTAATATGGGAGTGTGAGCACTAGGTGGAGACGCAATTGGGGATGTGATGACGTGATGGACTAGAAAATGACCTCATGCAGGTGATGTCAACATCTTGGACCGCTTAGCCAATCATTCGACACCCTCGGGAAATGATTGGACAAAAATGCATCTTGATAAAGACCAATAGAACCCCTGGAAGCGAGCCAATCAGAAGAAGAATCCAAAATCCACCAATTGTGAACGGACAGAGGGCATAAGAACGGACCTGGGACTTTATCCGGGGAGCTCCTGCGGAACTTGGGGTCCGAGGTTGCACCCGGTGGGTCACACTGTCCTTTTTGTGTGCTGCTTTACTCTGGCTTGTCGTGCGGAGCCTGGGCTTATCCTGGGTTCTCGCTCTCAGTTGTTAATGAATAAACAAACGAGTTGGCTTTTCTTTTTTAAAAAAAGTCTCAGCCTCGTTTATAACAACGGTGAGCTCGAAGGCCAAAGCCAGCCCCAACTGCAACTCTTAAGATCAAGCCCAACACCAATCCCAACTGAAGCCCTAAGTCCAGCTTCGAGCCCAGCCCCAGCCCACACTCCAATGCCGCCTTTAGCTCTAACTCCCAAACTCAACCCCAACTGCTGCCCTAAGGCCAACCATTCATGGAGTTAAGGCCAGTGCCCCAGGTGCACTCCCTAGCCCAAGGCAGGCTCCAAGCTCAAGGCCACCGTTAGCCCTAAGGGCAGGGCCAGCCCTAAGGCCGGCCTGAGCCGCAATGGCAGCCCAAGGCAGCCCAAGTGGGGCTTCAACGCCGACCCCTCCCCCAGCCCGCCCTGATGCCGGCCCTGCCTCCCTGCGCTGCGAGCCAGGCGCTGTCCCCGCGTGTCACAGAGGCCGCGGCCTGTGGAGCAATCAGCGGGCTCGGTGCGGTGCTGGCACTGGCCGTCCCCGAGCCCCCTGCCTCTGGGGCAGTGTCGTCGCCCGGAGACGTCGTGGCCCCGCCGCCTGCGCCGCAGAGTTGTCACAAAGGGCAGCGGCGACATTAGGACTTCCTGGCCAGCCGCTATTTCCAGGCATGATGCTTAAGCATGGATCGGCCGCTTCTGATAGCGTGTCTGTCTTGGGCGAGCGTTTTTGTGATGGCTGTGCAGGCGCGTTGGATACAGCTGCAGGACGCTCTGTTTCCACAGAAAATTTGCGGCCAGCACTGCCAGGCATGGTCACAGGATGCCTGCTAGTAGTGGCTCAGCAGCTCTGAGACCGCTCTTTGCAGCGTCCAGCGGGGAGTTCAGGGCAGCGTTGAATCGAATGATAGCAATGCAAAAGGATGCAAAGCACAGCGTGTGAACAGGAGCTTTGGAGCCCTCGGCACACAGGATATTTCAGAGGAGAAATCCCCTGGTGCACCTGGCCCCAATAAAGAGCGGCCGCTGCTGAATGCCACACTCCAGTGGCGTTTTAAATGTAATTTTTCTATTTTCTAGGGTTTCATTTTTGCTAAGCTTTGGTAATGCCCGGGGTGTGATGTCATTGACCCGCTGCCTCTCGACCAATCAGATCGCTCCGCTACGTTCTGGCCCCGCCCCTCATCGTTTCCTCACAATGAGGAACCTTGGCGCTCGATTCCCATTGGCTGCCGCCCGGGGGGGCGGGGCTTAGGCTGCCTATATAAGGCGGCGGCGGTGGCGGGGCTTCAGTTGCAGTCCCGGCGTGGAGGCGGCAGCAGCGGAGCGGAGCGGGCGGAGAGGAGCGGAAGCCCCGAGGCCGGAGCTCTGGGAGCGGCCCGGCCCTCAGCGCCGCGGCCCTGGAGCCCCGGGCCGGGGCGGGTGTGAGGGGGTGGCTGGGAGGGAGATGGGATGGTTCGCTGCGCCGCTTCTCGCCGCCAATGCGCCTTTTCTCTCTGCCACTTTTCTCAGGTACCTGCGCCGGCCCCTCCAGATGGCAGTGGGAGCGCCAGCAACCCCGGCTCGGCAAAGGCAGGGACGGGCAACTACCGCGGCAACGAGGGACCGCACCCCAGCTCGGCAAAGGCAGGGACGGGCAACTGCCGGGGCAGCGAGGGACCGCACCCCAGCTCGGCAAAGGCAGGGACGGGCAACTACCGGGGCAACGAGGGACAGCAACCCCGGCTCGGCAAAGGCAGGGACGGGCAACTACCGGGGCAGCGAGGGACAGCAACCCCGGCTCGGCAAAGGCAGGGCCCCAGCAGCGCCGGGGCAACGAGGGACAACATCGGAAGAGTTCGGACACCACCCGAAGCCCACCAAAGGTAAAATCAGGTAATACCCGGTAATACCAGGTAAAACACGGTAATACCAGGTAAAACACGGTAATACCAGCTAATACCATCTAATATTATCTAATACAGGTAAAACACGGTAAAATCAGGTAATACCAGGTAAAATCAGCTAATGCCAGGTAAAACACGGTAAAACAAAATAAAATTGGCAAAAACCACATCAAATGCCTTGAGTGAGCTTTGCTCTCCCAGCGAGTCGCTTGCGATGCAAACAAATCCCCAAGCCCCCGCCTTCCCCGTGGGAGAGGAGGCCGGAGCCCCCCCGGCCTCAGCCGGGGTGAGGAGCACGCATGGCCCGGGGCTGTCTCCGTCCCTCTGCATCCTGGGGGGTCCTGTGGTGTCTTCAGGCCTCTCCTGTCGGGGAACGATCGGGACTGGGGGGATCTCTGTCCAAGTCATGGCGGGGGATACTCGGGGCGGTCACCCCAGGGCTGAGAGGGACGGAGCCCCCCTGGCCCCAGCCCCCACACGCATTTCCCAGGGCGAGAGGGACCAGGATGTGCAGCTGGCGGAAAGGCTGCTCGGCCGCGGTGCTCTCTTGCGCGCCCGGTGCTGCGGCCACGCCTCCCGCTGCCTCTCCCGGCGCCCTCTCCTCGCTGCCGGCCTCAGTGGGCGGCGCCCGCCGCGTTCCCACCGTCATCCTTGCATTATTCTCCTTTTTAAAGGAGCCTCCAAGGCTTTAGCACATTAATAGCTGTCTCATCTCCTGTGGGAGCCGCTTCGATTCTAATTTTACCAGCCTGCTTCAACCTTTCCAAGCCCAGGGCAGTCCCCTCGGAGCCGTCTAGTCTGTGGCTCTTACACCATGTGCTTAAGGCTGTTAAAGCCTGTTGGTCGTATTTTACGCCTTTTTTTGTTAAAAAGCAAGTCCATACCTGTAGTACGGGGTCTTCTGGTGCTGAAACTCTGCGCCCATGCTGGCAATGTCTCCCAATTACAAAAAAGGAAAAAGAAAGAAAAAAAAAAAGAGAAGGGAAGGTCCGTCTGAGCAGCAGCTCACTGTGCTACCTTTAGTGCCGCCGAGATGGGGTGGGGGGAGCGAAGCAGTTGGAAGCGTCTTATCTGCCTCCTCTGACCTTGGGAGCAGTTTGGCTGCAAGGCGGCCGCCCGTCCTCCGAGTTGCAGGCGCGGTGCCCGGTCGCTGCAGCCGAGCCTTGGCCCACTCGCGGTGCTCTCAGCACGGCACGCAGCAGCAGGGGAGGGGTTCCACAACTCACTCGTGGTTCCGCTCCAGGGCTGCAGGTTCTGGGGGTTCTCCTCAGGCGGGCGGCGTCGGCTCCAGGAGGCCTCAGAGTGTCTCGCAGCAGGCAGCGGTGGTGGGGGGGGGGGGGGGGGGAGAGGCAAGGGTCAGCCTTCTTCGGTGGTGGTGATTTGAATACAGCGTACAGAGGGGGAGAAGGAAAGGAGTAAGTGTTGTATCATGCATTTAACCCAGCCAATACCAACGATTAGCAATGCAATTCCAGTAGCAATTGTTATTCCAAGTTGTGCTAACCATTTTCCCCACCCTGTGAGCCCAAAATACTTTAGGATGGTAGTGACCCATGAACTATCAAATACTTCTCGCGGTTGCATTGCATGAAACAAATTTCTAGTATGATTACTTATTTCTCTCATCTTAGCTCATGCCTCCTCAGCGGAGCTAGAGGCATTATGAATTGTAATACAACCCTCAGTTTCTGTTCTATTGAACATCCCACAAACTCCTTGTTCTTTTAACAATACCATCTCTAAAGCTAATCTATTTTGCAGGGTCATTTTAGTATTTTGCTGGACTTGGGTGTATAATTCTCCAAATGCATCTTGTGTCCAATTGCTTCATATACTTAATTGCCAGGTAATATCTTCTAATACGAACTGGTGTCTTTTAAAGGTAACATAGGGAGTAAAGAAATTTTCCAGAAATAGAGATACTTTTTGTCCAGTGGTATAGTAATCTGGAATGTCAACTCCTTGAATTGCCCATTCTGCTCTTTGTGTTGCCTTTGAAGAGGGAACACTACGACAGTGACGTTCTTTAGACACTTTGGTGAAAGTAAAAATACGTCTGGGGCAAAGGGAGGGAATTCCAATTCCACACCCAAGTCCAGCATGTTGTTCTAATGACAAATGTGAATAAAATATCAGAGCATCCCCAAGCCATTCCAAGAGGGGCTATATATTTTGCAGTTTTCCACTTAGTTGCATCTGCATAATCAAGGATGGTGATTTTTGGCTTAGTATTGATTGGAGTCCCACGGACTGGGTAGGGGGTAAAAGGAACTCCACATGGGTTGAGAAGGTATTTGTAGGAGGAGTTACAGGACTCATCTTGATTTCTCCAGCCTTTTGAGAGGTATCCCCAACAAGTACACACATCAGTTCCTAATGTTCGAATTCTAAGTGAAAACCATGTTTCTGGAGGATCTCCTGGTCCTTCTTTGCATGTTATCACCTTTGAGCAATTGAATAGAGGACTATCTTCTTTTGTAGTCTTTTTTAGTCTCTAAATTTACCTTTAAGAACTGTTTGTACAGACCATGCCCACATTAAATGTTGTCAGTCGATTGGGGTTCTATTCGTTATGTTCGGAAGTTGACCACAGCAGGAAGGGTTAAAAACTGTGCTATATTTGCCTTCATCTACATCTGGTGTGTAGAGTGGGTCAAACCGTGGATCCCATGGGTAAACAAGGCAGGGCTGTTTAGCATTATATTCCTCAAAGGTTATTGTCTCAGGGCTGAATTGACTTTTATCTAATTTGATGGCTGGGTGAGGGGATTCAATTTGAGATAAGATGGTTCTATTTACCTTTGGACGCCTAGTTCTACAATATTTCTGGTGCAACTGTCCTTCATGAGGTGCATCAGAAGGTGGGTCATATGTTTGGTAAAGGTTATGTACTATAGGGGTACCTCTGCACTCAACTTGGGCTCCATTTTTCTGACTTGTCCACTGTTCAGGTAGAGGCAATGGAGCTGCCACACTAGTCATATTGAGGACAAAAGATAAATTCAAGGGTACTATGTAAGATGGCAATCCTGGTTCGGCAGAATCAGGTAATGTTACACATACACCTTGATCAGTAGGATTCCATATTTTTGCAAACCCTTTTCCTAATTTCCAGGCAAGGTTCCTTTGATCTAGCTCTGCTAGCTAGCTCTGCTGAGCACATGCACAAGGTAAATAAGCATAAAAATAGAGCTAACATGTTCCAATCACAATTACCAGTAAACCGAAGCATAGTTTGTATCTGAGGTTTTTCATGCACAGTCCTGAATATTTTTTTCTCCTGTTGTTCAGTTACCTGTGAAAGACAAGAAAAAGTCTGTCCAGCCCCTTTCAGGGCTAATATTAAAATGTAGGAATAAGCCAGCGAGAGCTTATTTTGTGTTCTTTGCCATAAGCATCGTTTGCTTTCCAGGTATGCATGTTCAAAGGAGTAGTGAGTACCATGGGTACAGCTCCTGCGGTAGGCAGTTCCACCCATACAGGCTGTCCTGGGAAGCGTGCGGGTTTTTGATTACCTGTAGGTTTAGATGTTGCTGGTATCAAGGAGGGAGGCTGCAGATAAAAAGCTGTGAGTCTGGGACATCCATTTACTCCCCATTGCTCATGTACTGTTTTCACAGCATCCCATAGTCGTTCAGTCCAATTAGAATGTTGAGGTTTCAGAAATCGCTTAAGCAGGCCATTTGTTCTCTCGACGATGCCATTTGCTTGTGGATAATGGGGTGTGTGAAATATCCACTGGATCCCTTCTTCTTTGGCCCATTTTTGGACGATGCTCGCTGTGAAATGTGCCCCGTTGTCGGATTGGATAGGTACAGGTTTTGGAAAGAAACTGAACCACATTTTAAGGGCTTCTAATGTGTTTGCACTAGTTGCCCGAGAGAAGGCTCCTGCTTGGACTAGTCCTGACCTGGCTTCTACCGCCACGTGTTGTTTGCCCTCAGACTTTCCAAAAGGTCCAATATCATCTACTTGCCATGTGTCCCACAGTCCCTTTCCTGTCTCTGATATGTGAGGGGGGCTGTTCTAAAGGGTGACGCTCTGATCGGGTCCGGCACTGCTCGCATGAAGATCTGCAGGTACGGCACATTTCCCGAGTCCCCGGCCATCCTCTGCTTGCTGCTTCCTTGTATAGGTCTTGTGCCCCGGTGTGCTGTCGCTTTAAGTGCAACCATTCTAATAATGGATCCCAGTTTTCTCTTGGAGGTTTTCTACTTAGTGGGGCTAATCTGGCCCTCTCATCTACTTTGTGATTCCAGTGGCTAGTTGGGGTTTCCTTTTCTTGATGAGAGGCTACCCAGCCAACTAAAAAATTCCCCTTTTTTGCTACAGCAAGAATTTCTTGCCATTTTTCCTTTTGCCAAGCAGGGACCCTGTTTACTTCCCAGTCCTTTTTGTCCCAGAAGGGGAGCCATTCAGTACACCCTTTGAACACAGCAAAAGAATCAGAGTCTGAGGTTTCAGATGCATGGTTAAATACACTCCAGACTGCTGCCAGTTCTCCCACTTGTGCACTACCTTCCCCTTCTGTTACAATTTGCTTGCCTGTATTTATTTGTAAGGCTACAGCACCACATTTCCAAACCTTACCTTCTCGCTTTGCTGATGCATCCGTAAACCACACATTCTGCAATCGTTCTGAGTACGGGGGAGCAACTTGGATCATAGAAGGTGAAAAGTCAGTGGTGCTATTTAGGGTTACCTCATCTTGTAGAGGAAGATTTTTGCGAGCTCCTTCTGTTACTTGAAAAATGGTGCAATAATGTTCCATTTGAGCATACCGTTTGCAAACAGAGGCACGTTGGGCCACCCCGTCAGGGGGTGGGATTCCTGCCAAAACTGACTTGATGACTGGAAAAGGTTCCCTTAAAATCAGGGGTTGTTTGTGGGTAGTTTTCTCTGCTTCCTGAAAAGCAGTGCTGACCACGAATAAACTTTTTTCCCAGGTAGAATATCGTTTTTCTGCATCTTTAAACTGCGTGAGTAAAACCCTATGGGTCTGGTAGGACCATCGGGTCCTTTCTGCCATAAATGTATAGACAGTCCAGAGCTTGCAAATCGCCATTCCATGTGTACTGGATCAGTGGGATGTATAGGACCTAGGGATTGGTATGTGTTAGCTTCAAAAATTAGGAGTTGTAGGGCCTCATCGTGCAAGGGAGTCCAATCCCACTTTGCTTTTTTTCCTAGCAAATCATACAGGGGCCTTGCAATTATTGAAAAGTCAGGAATGTGTTTCCTCCAAAAAATTAGCAGGCCTAAAGCATGCCGCAGGTCTTTTTTAGTCTCTGGGGTTTCAATTTGGTCTCGGTGGCTGAGGGTGTCTGGGGCAATACACACCATTCCTCCTTTCCACCAGATTCCCAAGAATTTTACTTCTAGGGAAGGGAGTTGTACTTTTTCAGGAGGAATACGTAAGCCCGGGGATTCTAGATGTTTAATGATGTTTGTTTGTGTTGTTTGTACAGGTGTAATCTCATCTCCTGCCACCAAAATGCCATCAATGTATTGGTATACTCTTACTCCTGGTGCAGGAGGAATGAGTGACAATTCTTGTGCTAGTGCATGATGTGCTAGAGTGGGTGAGTGTTTGAATCCTTGTGGGAGGCGAGTGAAAGTATATTGCTGGCCCTCCCCCGTGAAAGCAAAACGCTCCTGATCTTGTTCCTGCGAGGGGACCATAAAAAACATGTCCTTGACATCAATAGTGGCCACAATTGGATGAGCTTGTTCTTGTCTAGTAGCTCTCAGCTCAGCAATGTTTGGGACTGCAGCAGTGAGAGGCCCTGTATTTGAGTTAAGCCGCCGATAGTCTCCTGTCAGTCTCCAGTTGCCATTAGGCTTGCGGACTGGCCACACAGGAGCATTGTAAGGGGAATGTGTTGCAATCACTATTCCTTTTTCTTTCAAATGTGCAATAATTGGTGTGATTCCTTCTCTGGCTCCTAAAGGCAAGGGGTAAGGTTTGACATTGGTTACTAGGGAGGGGGGAAGAGCAGGAGCAGAACTTAACAAACACAAATGGGAGGTTTCCTGCCCCAAAGTCCCTATTTTTCCTTCTTCATTGGTCCAAGGCCTTCCCTTTAGGAGGTCCAGACCCAGTGAATTTGTAGGAAATTCACCTGTAATCATTAGGGTGTCAACTGCTTTCTCTTCTGCCGCTAACCAGCGTCTTACCTTTGCTGTCATCTGGGCTTGGCTATTCTCAAAAACATCTGTGACACGTATACTCTTACGTGAGGGAGTGATTCCACGTGAGGAGGCATCTTCAATTTTAAGGGCAGACACCTGAGCACCAGTATCTACTAAAAAAGTTACCGGGGCTTTGTGGGGACCAGTAGGACAGGTTATTAACGGGTCTCCTCTGGAATTGTTAGAAAGGCGCCTGATGTGAATCCACCCTTCGCCCCCTGGCTTACCTTCTGCAAAGATAAGGGTTTTCTGTCACCTTCCCTTTCTTGTGGTTCCTCCAGGGGAGGGGCTGTAGCAGGGACAGCTTTTAATGGTTCCTCTTTTGCTGGCCACTCTTGGATGAATAGTTCTCATTTATTAGCGGGCTGGCCATCCATTAGGGTCCTTGGGACTCCCTTTTGTAAGCCCGCAATCCACAGGGCATTTCTTTTCTCCTTGCGTTCTTCCCCTGTATTTGTTTGTCTACCCAGCCCAGGGGAGAACCTTACCTTTTGGAGTTTTGCTGGGGACAGGGTTTTGCACTCTGTGCGCCGAATTGATCTAGAATCAGTTGTATTTGAAGGAATTGGGCCATATTTTCTCCCGTAATTAATTAATTCTTGTGCCACCTTCCCCCCCAGGTCCAAACCTTCCCTTTTGCCCGGTTAAGACTGAGGGAAATAGCTGCTGCCTCCAAGGTGGCTACAGCTCTTTCTGCAATTGGGAGACTTTCTATTTGTCCTTTTAGCTGCATGCCTATGGGTTTCACAGCTTCAGGGAGGCCTCTGATAAGAGGTATCATTCTCTCAGGATCCACAGGCACGATCACTGGAGATTCACCTCGTGGTGTTAATTTCCTATCATGCATCATTTGTAAACGAGCCGCTTTCTGTACACTTTCTACAGTCTGATTGACATTCCTTACTATAGCCAGGGGATCTCCTCTTTCTGAAGGACTGAGTCTGCCAGCCCAATCAGCAGCTCTCTGGGGAGGGACCAAGGAGCACGGTTATCTCCTGTGGTAAGGAAGACTCCTGCCCCTCCAGTACCCTTCTGCCTCTTTTTCTGAGAACAGAATTTGGTCAGCCCGTGTGAGAGAGAGTCTCCAAACACATTCAGTTTCAGATTCTTTGGGACTTTGGCTATATCCTTCCTTTAGTTTGGCCAATTCAGTAGCTGTAGATGGGATTTCTTTTGTGGTTATGTCAGGTGTGTCGTCGTCTGAAGCCTCATGGGTGTATTCTGTTTTAATGAAGGGACGGAGCGAGGCTGAGGGCTTTTCTGAGTGATTACGCAAGGATTCTAAGTCCGAGAGGGGGTACGCTTCTTTAGATAGTTCCAGCTCTGACTCCTTTTTTCCCTCATTTGCTGATCTTGCAAACAGCTCCTCTCGGAGCACACAGACAGTAGCCTTTTCATTCCTTATCTCTTCCTGGAGGAGGTGGGTGTTAGCTCCAGCTGAAATGGCAATGCTTTAACCAAATGCTGTAATGAAGCAGTAACTTCCATATCAGCTTTCTGCTGGTGCTCTCTGTGTTCTACTGCAGCTAGCACAGCAGCAGCTAAGACAGAACATACCACTGGTTGTGCTTTACCTTTTTTGAGTCTCGCTCCTGTGCGCAGGACAGAGACTCGATCAACAAGTGCTTGGATATTATACCAATAGTTTTGTGCCCAGTCCGTCCCTGGAGGAGATGGCCTGGCACCAAATTCATCCAACAAAGTAAACAAAGCTTGTGTATGATGTCCCATGTTACTTACAAATGTCGGAGTGATCATTCCTAGAGGATGCCCAGCGTAAAGTAAATTTACAGAAGTCTCACCCCTGCACTCTGGGAAGGTTCCTCTTCTGCCAAACCAAAGAAAGTTACAAACACTGGAGTAGTCTCTCTTGAGGGACACCCCTTACAAAATGGTTTCTGAGGTCCTACTCCTTACACCTCGAGAGCACCTAGTGTTTACCAAAGTTACAAGTCTCAAAATTACTTTCCAAACCTCCCAGGTCTTTTACCTACAGGAGTGCCAATTTCCCAGACCCTGGGCCTCGGGAGCACCGTTTTAGCTCAGGTGCATGTGCAAACACACAAGCAAACAAACAAACAAATAAAAGAGTAAGACAGAGTAAGAAAGGTAGAGAGGTGTTAGGAAATGTAGAAAGGGACGTTGTTTTATTTTCCTAAAATGATCCAATCATAAGAATTAGCAATTCATGCATTTTTTGGAAACAACACTCTCATTTTACGGGGATCCTGCCGACTATGCCAATAAAGTGTTACGATCCGGTTCAGACCCAGAAAAGCAAAGCAGGCGAAGTCTCTGAGCATAAACCAGAAAGAACTTAGAAGGTTCAAAATATTGCCAGATGTGAGATTAAAACCAAACGAGATTAAATGTCGATGCCAAAAAATTGATGTATTTTATTTGACAGTAAAAGTAGGGCCCAGTTTGGGGCCAATCACCCTTGCAGTGCCTAAAGGGGCTCCAGCAGAGCTGGAGGGGGGCTGGGAGCACCCGGAAGCGGGAGCAGCCAGAGCTGGGAGCACCTGCATCTTGGCCAAGGCAGCTGCCGCCAGGTTTGGTGGTGCCTGAGCAGGGCGGGGACGATGCCAGGGACATCCCGCAGTGACGTCTTCTCTTTTCCGCTGGGCGTGCGCTCGGTCCCAAAGCGCACGCCCATTCTGATCTCAGTCTCACTCCATGTTTAGACACGCTCACAGTCCTGGATTTCATCCCATGCCAGTGGCAGACCCGTGCAGCCCCAGAGCCAATACCAAGGCCAGGCTGAAGGCAAACGCCACATTTAGCCTTCACGCCAATGGTAGCTGTAATGTAAAACCCAGCCCTAACGCCGAGGCCTCTCCTAATTCCAGCCCCTTGCTAAATGCTCAGCCCTAAACCAAATGCAACGGTGTAATAAATGAATTGGTTTCAGGGTGTTGATTTTTACTGTTTGGAGGAGATAGAAAAGAGGGGAGTTGATAGTTGGATAAATGGGCATGTTAACGGAGGATATTGCGAGACTGTCTGGGTGTAATATCGGAGTGTGAGCACTAGGTGGAGACGCAATTGGGGATGTGATGACGTGATGGACTAGAAAATGACCTCATGCAGGTGATGTCAACATCTTGGACCGCTTAGCCAATCATTCGACACCCTCGGGAAATGATTGGACAAAAATGCATCTTGATAAAGACCAATAGAACCCCTGGAAGCGAGCCAATCAGAAGAAGAATCCAAAATCCACCAATTGTGAACGGACAGAGGGCATAAGAACGGACCTGGGACTTTATCCGGGGAGCTCCTGCGGAACTTGGGGTCCGAGGTTGCACCCGGTGGGTCACACTGTCCTTTTTGTGTGCTGCTTTACTCTGGCTTGTCGTGCGGAGCCTGGGCTTATCCTGGGTTCTCGCTCTCAGTTGTTAATGAATAAACAAACGAGTTGGCTTTTCTTTTTTAAAAAAAGTCTCAGCCTCGTTTATAACAACGGTGAGCTCGAAGGCCAAAGCCAGCCCCAACTGCAACTCTTAAGATCAAGCCCAACACCAATCCCAACTGAAGCCCTAAGTCCAGCTTCGAGCCCAGCCCCAGCCCACACTCCAATGCCGCCTTTAGCTCTAACTCCCAAACTCAACCCCAACTGCTGCCCTAAGGCCAACCATTCATGGAGTTAAGGCCAGTGCCCCAGGTGCACTCCCTAGCCCAAGGCAGGCTCCAAGCTCAAGGCCACCGTTAGCCCTAAGGGCAGGGCCAGCCCTAAGGCCGGCCTGAGCCGCAATGGCAGCCCAAGGCAGCCCAAGTGGGGCTTCAACGCCGACCCCTCCCCCAGCCCGCCCTGATGCCGGCCCTGCCTCCCTGCGCTGCGAGCCAGGCGCTGTCCCCGCGTGTCACAGAGGCCGCGGCCTGTGGAGCAATCAGCGGGCTCGGTGCGGTGCTGGCACTGGCCGTCCCCGAGCCCCCTGCCTCTGGGGCAGTGTCGTCGCCCGGAGACGTCGTGGCCCCGCCGCCTGCGCCGCAGAGTTGTCACAAAGGGCAGCGGCGACATTAGGACTTCCTGGCCAGCCGCTATTTCCAGGCATGATGCTTAAGCATGGATCGGCCGCTTCTGATAGCGTGTCTGTCTTGGGCGAGCGTTTTTGTGATGGCTGTGCAGGCGCGTTGGATACAGCTGCAGGACGCTCTGTTTCCACAGAAAATTTGCGGCCAGCACTGCCAGGCATGGTCACAGGATGCCTGCTAGTAGTGGCTCAGCAGCTCTGAGACCGCTCTTTGCAGCGTCCAGCGGGGAGTTCAGGGCAGCGTTGAATCGAATGATAGCAATGCAAAAGGATGCAAAGCACAGCGTGTGAACAGGAGCTTTGGAGCCCTCGGCACACAGGATATTTCAGAGGAGAAATCCCCTGGTGCACCTGGCCCCAATAAAGAGCGGCCGCTGCTGAATGCCACACTCCAGTGGCGTTTTAAATGTAATTTTTCTATTTTCTAGGGTTTCATTTTTGCTAAGCTTTGGTAATGCCCGGGGTGTGATGTCATTGACCCGCTGCCTCTCGACCAATCAGATCGCTCCGCTACGTTCTGGCCCCGCCCCTCATCGTTTCCTCACAATGAGGAACCTTGGCGCTCGATTCCCATTGGCTGCTGCCCGGGGGGGCGGGGCTTAGGCTGCCTATATAAGGCGGCGGCGGTGGCGGGGCTTCAGTTGCAGTCCCGGCGTGGAGGCGGCAGCAGCGGAGCGGAGCGGGCGGAGAGGAGCGGAAGCCCCGAGGCCGGAGCTCTGGGAGCGGCCCGGCCCTCAGCGCCGCGGCCCTGGAGCCCCGGGCCGGGGCGGGTGTGAGGGGGTGGCTGGGAGGGAGATGGGATGGTTCGCTGCGCCGCTTCTCGCCGCCAATGCGCCTTTTCTCTCTGCCACTTTTCTCAGGTACCTGCGCCGGCCCCTCCAGATGGCAGTGGGAGCGCCAGCAACCCCGGCTCGGCAAAGGCAGGGACGGGCAACTACCGCGGCAACGAGGGACCGCACCCCAGCTCGGCAAAGGCAGGGACGGGCAACTACCGGGGCAACGAGGGACAGCAACCCCGGCTCGGCAAAGGCAGGGACGGGCAACTGCCGGGGCAACGAGGGACAGCAACCCCGGCTCGGCAAAGGCAGGGCCCCAGCAGCGCCGGGGCAACGAGGGACAAAATCGGAAGAGTTCGGACACCACCCGAAGCCCACCAAAGGTAATACCAGGTAAAACACGGTAATACCAGGTAAAACACGGTAATACCAGGTAAAACACGGTAATACCGGCTAATACCATCTAATATTATCTAATACAGGTAAAACACGGTAAAATCAGGTAATACCAGGTAAAATCAGCTAATGCCAGGTAAAACACGGTAAAACAAAATAAAATTGGCAAAAACCACATCAAATGCCTTGAGTGAGCTTTGCTCTCCCAGCGAGTCGCTTGCGATGCAAACAAATCCCCAAGCCTCCGCCTTCCCCGTGGGAGAGGAGGCCAGAGCCCCCCAGGCCTCAGCTGGGGTGAGGAGCACGCATGGCCCGGGGCTGTCTCCGTCCCTCTGCATCCTGGGGGGTCCTGTGGTGTCTTCAGGCCTCTCCTGTCGGGGAACGATCGGGACTGGGGGGATCTCTGTCCAAGTCATGGCGGGGGATACTCGGGGCGGTCACCCCAGGGCTGAGAGGGACGGAGCCCCCCTGGCCCCAGCCCCCACACGCATTTCCCAGGGCGAGAGGGACCAGGATGTGCAGCTGGCGGAAAGGCTGCTCGGCCGCGGTGCTCTCTTGCGCGCCCGGTGCTGCGGCCACGCCTCCCGCTGCCTCTCCCGGCGCCCTCTCCTCGCTGCCGGCCTCAGTGGGCGGCGCCCGCCGCGTTCCCACCGTCATCCTTGCATTATTCTCCTTTTTAAAGGAGCCTCCAAGGCTTTAGCACATTAATAGCTGTCTCATCTCCTGTGGGAGCCGCTTCGATTCTAATTTTACCAGCCTGCTTCAACCTTTCCAAGCCCAGGGCAGTCCCCTCGGAGCCGTCTAGTCTGTGGCTCTTACACCATGTGCTTAAGGCTGTTAAAGCCTGTTGGTCGTATTTTATGCCTTTTTTTGTTAAAAAGCAAGTCCATACCTGTAGTACGGGGTCTTCTGGTGCTGAAACTCTGCGCCCATGCTGGCAATGTCTCCCAATTACAAAAAAGGAAAAAGAAAGAAAAAAAAAAAGAGAAGGGAAGGTCCGTCTGAGCAGCAGCTCACTGTGCTACCTTTAGTGCCGCCGAGATGGGGTGGGGGGAGCGAAGCAGTTGGAAGCGTCTTATCTGCCTCCTCTGACCTTGGGAGCAGTTTGGCTGCAAGGCGGCCGCCCGTCCTCCGAGTTGCAGGCGCGGTGCCCGGTCGCTGCAGCCGAGCCTTGGCCCACTCGCGGTGCTCTCAGCACGGCACGCAGCAGCAGGGGAGGGGTTCCACAACTCACTCGTGGTTCCGCTCCAGGGCTGCAGGTTCGGGGGGTTCTCCTCAGGCGGGCGGCGTCGGCTCCAGGAGGCCTCAGAGTGTCTCGCAGCAGGCAGCGGTGGTGGTGGTGGTGGGGGGGGAGAGGCAAGGGTCAGCCTTCTTCGGTGGTGGTGATTTGAATACAGCGTACAGAGGGGGAGAAGGAAAGGAGTAAGTGTTGTATCATGCATTTAACCCAGCCAATACCAACGATTAGCAATGCAATTCCAGTAGCAATTGTTATTCCAAGTTGTGCTAACCATTTTCCCCACCCTGTGAGCCCAAAATACTTTAGGATGGTAGTGACCCATGAACTATCAAATACTTCTCGCGGTTGCATTGCATGAAACAAATTTCTAGTATGATTACTTATTTCTCTCATCTTAGCTCATGCCTCCTCAGCGGAGCTAGAGGCATTATGAATTGTAATACAACCCTCAGTTTCTGTTCTATTGAACATCCCACAAACTCCTTGTTCTTTTAACAATACCATCTCTAAAGCTAATCTATTTTGCAGGGTCATTTTAGTATTTTGCTGGACTTGGGTGTATAATTCTCCAAATGCATCTTGTGTCCAATTGCTTCATATACTTAATTGCCAGGTAATATCTTCTAATACGAACTGGTGTCTTTTAAAGGTAACATAGGGAGTAAAGAAATTTTCCAGAAATAGAGATACTTTTTGTCCAGTGGTATAGTAATCTGGAATGTCAACTCCTTGAATTGCCCATTCTGCTCTTTGTGTTGCCTTTGAAGAGGGAACACTACGACAGTGACGTTCTTTAGACACTTTGGTGAAAGTAAAAATACGTCTGGGGCAAAGGGAGGGAATTCCAATTCCACACCTAAGTCCAGCATGTTGTTCTAATGACAAATGTGAATAAAATATCTCATCAGAGCATCCCCAAGCCATTCCAAGAGGGGCTATATATTTTGCAGTTTTCCACTTAGTTGCATCTGCATAATCAAGGATGGTGATTTTTGGCTTAGTATTGATTGGAGTCCCACGGACTGGGTAGTGGGTAAAAGGAACTCCACATGGGTTGAGAAGGTATTTGTAGGAGGAGTTACAGGACTCATCTTGATTTCTCCAGCCTTTTGAGAGGTATCCCCAACAAGTACACACATCAGTTCCTAATGTTCGAATTCTAAGTGAAAACCATGTTTCTGGAGGATCTCCTGGTCCTTCTTTGCATCTTATCACCTTTGAGCAATTGAATAGAGGACTATCTTCTTTTGTAGTCTTTTTTAGTCTCTAAATTTACCTTTAAGAACTGTTTGTACAGACCATGCCCACATTAAATGTTGTCAGTCGATTGGGGTTCTATTCGTTATGTTCGGAAGTTGACCACAGCAGGAAGGGTTAAAAACTGTGCTATATTTGCCTTCATCTACATCTGGTGTGTAGAGTGGGTCAAACCGTGGATCCCATGGGTAAACAAGGCAGGGCTGTTTAGCATTATATTCCTCAAAGGTTATTGTCTCAGGGCTGAATTGACTTTTATCTAATTTGATGGCTGGGTGAGGGGATTCAATTTGAGATAAGATGGTTCTATTTACCTTTGGACGCCTAGTTCTACAATATTTCTGGTGCAACTGTCCTTCATGAGGTGCATCAGAAGGTGGGTCATATGTTTGGTAAAGCTTATGTACTATAGGGGTACCTCTGCACTCAACTTGGGCTCCATTTTTCTGACTTGTCCACTGTTCAGGTAGAGGCAATGGAGCTGCCACACTAGTCATATTGAGGACAAAAGATAAATTCAAGGGTACTATGTAAGATGGCAATCCTGGTTCGGCAGAATCAGGTAATGTTACACATACACCTTGATCAGTAGGATTCCATATTTTTGCAAACCCTTTTCCTAATTTCCAGGCAAGGTTCCTTTGATCTAGCTCTGCTAGCTAGCTCTGCTGAGCACATGCACAAGGTAAATAAGCATAAAAATAGAGCTAACATGTTACAATCACAATTACCAGTAAACCGAAGCATAGTTTGTATCTGAGGTTTTTCATGCACAGTCCTGAATATTTTTTTCTCCTGTTGTTCAGTTACCTGTGAAAGACAAGAAAAAGTCTGTCCAGCCCCTTTCAGGGCTAATATTAAAATGTAGGAATAAGCCAGCGAGAGCTTATTTTGTGTTCTTTGCCATAAGCATCGTTTGCTTTCCAGGTATGCATGTTCAAAGGAGTAGTGAGTACCATGGGTACAGCTCCTGCGGTAGGCAGTTCCACCCATACAGGCTGTCCTGGGAAGCGTGCGGGTTTTTGATTACCTGTAGGTTTAGATGTTGCTGGTATCAAGGAGGGAGGCTGCAGATAAAAAGCTGTGAGTCTGGGACATCCATTTACTCCCCATTGCTCATGTACTGTTTTCACAGCATCCCATAGTCGTTCAGTCCAATTAGAATGTTGAGGTTTCAGAAATCGCTTAAGCAGGCCATTTGTTCTCTCGACGATGCCATTTGCTTGTGGATAATGGGGTGTGTGAAATATCCACTGGATCCCTTCTTCTTTGGCCCATTTTTGGACGATGCTCGCTGTGAAATGTGCCCCGTTGTCGGATTGGATAGGTACAGGTTTTGGAAAGAAACTGAACCACATTTTAAGGGCTTCTAATGTGTTTGCACTAGTTGCCCGAGAGAAGGCTCCTGCTTGGACTAGTCCTGACCTGGCTTCTACCGCCACGTGTTGTTTGCCCTCAGACTTTCCAAAAGGTCCAATATCATCTACTTGCCATGTGTCCCACAGTCCCTTTCCTGTCTCTGATATGTGAGGGGGGCTGTTCTAAAGGGTGACGCTCTGATCGGGTCCGGCACTGCTCGCATGAAGATCTGCAGGTACGGCACATTTCCCGAGTCCCCGGCCATCCTCTGCTTGCTGCTTCCTTGTATAGGTCTTGTGCCCCGGTGTGCTGTCGCTTTAAGTGCAACCATTCTAATAATGGATCCCAGTTTTCTCTTGGAGGTTTTCTACTTAGTGGGGCTAATCTGGCCCTCTCATCTACTTTGTGATTCCAGTGGCTAGTTGGGGTTTCCTTTTCTTGATGAGAGGCTACCCAGCCAACTAAAAAATTCCCCTTTTTTGCTACAGCAAGAATTTCTTGCCATTTTTCCTTTTGCCAAGCAGGGACCCTGTTTACTTCCCAGTCCTTTTTGTCCCAGAAGGGGAGCCATTCAGTACACCCTTTGAACACAGCAAAAGAATCAGAGTCTGAGGTTTCAGATGCATGGTTAAATACACTCCAGACTGCTGCCAGTTCTCCCACTTGTGCACTACCTTCCCCTTCTGTTACAATTTGCTTGCCTGTATTTATTTGTAAGGCTACAGCACCACATTTCCAAACCTTACCTTCTCGCTTTGCTGATGCATCCGTAAACCACACATTCTGCAATCGTTCTGAGTACGGGGGAGCAACTTGGATCATAGAAGGTGAAAAGTCAGTGGTGCTATTTAGGGTTACCTCATCTTGTAGAGGAAGATTTTTGCGAGCTCCTTCTGTTACTTGAAAAATGGTGCAATAATGTTCCATTTGAGCATACCGTTTGCAAACAGAGGCACGTTGGGCCACCCCGTCAGGGGGTGGGATTCCTGCCAAAACTGACTTGATGACTGGAAAAGGTTCCCTTAAAATCAGGGGTTGTTTGTGGGTAGTTTTCTCTGCTTCCTGAAAAGCAGTGCTGACCACGAATAAACTTTTTTCCCAGGTAGAATATCGTTTTTCTGCATCTTTAAACTGCGTGAGTAAAACCCTATGGGTCTGGTAGGACCATCGGGTCCTTTCTGCCATAAATGTATAGACAGTCCAGAGCTTGCAAATCGCCATTCCATGTGTACTGGATCAGTGGGATGTATAGGACCTAGGGATTGGTATGTGTTAGCTTCAAAAATTAGGAGTTGTAGGGCCTCATCGTGCAAGGGAGTCCAATCCCACTTTGCTTTTTTTCCTAGCAAATCATACAGGGGCCTTGCAATTATTGAAAAGTCAGGAATGTGTTTCCTCCAAAAAATTAGCAGGCCTAAAGCATGCCGCAGGTCTTTTTTAGTCTCTGGGGTTTCAATTTGGTCTCGGTGGCTGAGGGTGTCTGGGGCAATACACACCATTCCTCCTTTCCACCAGATTCCCAAGAATTTTACTTCTAGGGAAGGGAGTTGTACTTTTTCAGGAGGAATACGTAAGCCCGGGGATTCTAGATGTTTAATGATGTTTGTTTGTGTTGTTTGTACAGGTGTAATCTCATCTCCTGCCACCAAAATGCCATCAATGTATTGGTATACTCTTACTCCTGGTGCAGGAGGAATGAGTGACAATTCTTGTGCTAGTGCATGATGTGCTAGAGTGGGTGAGTGTTTGAATCCTTGTGGGAGGCGAGTGAAAGTATATTGCTGGCCCTCCCCCGTGAAAGCAAAACGCTCCTGATCTTGTTCCTGCGAGGGGACCATAAAAAACATGTCCTTGACATCAATAGTGGCCACAATTGGATGAGCTTGTTCTTGTCTAGTAGCTCTCAGCTCAGCAATGTTTGGGACTGCAGCAGTGAGAGGCCCTGTATTTGAGTTAAGCCGCCGATAGTCTCCTGTCAGTCTCCAGTTGCCATTAGGCTTGCGGACTGGCCACACAGGAGCATTGTAAGGGGAATGTGTTGCAATCACTATTCCTTTTTCTTTCAAATGTGCAATAATTGGTGTGATTCCTTCTCTGGCTCCTAAAGGCAAGGGGTAAGGTTTGACATTGGTTACTAGGGAGGGGGGAAGAGCAGGAGCAGAACTTAACAAACACAAATGGGAGGTTTCCTGCCCCAAAGTCCCTATTTTTCCTTCTTCATTGGTCCAAGGCCTTCCCTTTAGGAGGTCCAGACCCAGTGAATTTGTAGGAAATTCACCTG
Source organism: Aphelocoma coerulescens (assembly GCF_041296385.1). Taxonomy (NCBI): domain Eukaryota; kingdom Metazoa; phylum Chordata; class Aves; order Passeriformes; family Corvidae; genus Aphelocoma; species Aphelocoma coerulescens. The sequence goes on from NW_027183474.1 coordinate 486,006, forward strand.
TAATCATTAGGGTGTCAACTGCTTTCTCTTCTGCCGCTAACCAGCGTCTTACCTTTGCTGTCATCTGGGCTTGGCTATTCTCAAAAACATCTGTGACACGTATACTCTTACGTGAGGGAGTGATTCCACGTGAGGAGGCATCTTCAATTTTAAGGGCAGACACCTGAGCACCAGTATCTACTAAAAAAGTTACCGGGGCTTTGTGGGGACCAGTAGGACAGGTTATTAACGGGTCTCCTCTGGAATTGTTAGAAAGGCGCCTGATGTGAATCCACCCTTCGCCCCCTGGCTTACCTTCTGCAAAGATAAGGGTTTTCTGTCACCTTCCCTTTCTTGTGGTTCCTCCAGGGGAGGGGCTGTAGCAGGGACAGCTTTTAATGGTTCCTCTTTTGCTGGCCACTCTTGGATGAATAGTTCTAATTTATTAGTGGGCTGGCCATCCATTAGGGTCCTTGGGACTCCCTTTTGTAAGCCCGCAATCCACAGGGCATTTCTTTTCTCCTTGCGTTCTTCCCCTGTATTTGTTTGTCTACCCAGCCCAGGGGAGAACCTTACCTTTTGGAGTTTTGCTGGGGACAGGGTTTTGCACTCTGTGCGCCGAATTGATCTAGAATCAGTTGTATTTGAAGGAATTGGGCCATATTTTCTCCCGTAATTAATTAATTCTTGTGCCACCTTCCCCCCCAGGTCCAAACCTTCCCTTTTGCCCGGTTAAGACTGAGGGAAATAGCTGCTGCCTCCAAGGTGGCTACAGCTCTTTCTGCAATTGGGAGACTTTCTATTTGTCCTTTTAGCTGCATGCCTATGGGTTTCACAGCTTCAGGGAGGCCTCTGATAAGAGGTATCATTCTCTCAGGATCCACAGGCACGATCACTGGAGATTCACCTCGTGGTGTTAATTTCCTATCATGCATCATTTGTAAACGAGCCGCTTTCTGTACACTTTCTACAGTCTGATTGACATTCCTTACTATAGCCAGGGGATCTCCTCTTTCTGAAGGACTGAGTCTGCCAGCCCAATCAGCAGCTCTCTGGGGAGGGACCAAGGAGCACGGTTATCTCCTGTGGTAAGGAAGACTCCTGCCCCTCCAGTACCCTTCTGCCTCTTTTTCTGAGAACAGAATTTGGTCAGCCCGTGTGAGAGAGAGTCTCCAAACACATTCAGTTTCAGATTCTTTGGGACTTTGGCTATATCCTTCCTTTAGTTTGGCCAATTCAGTAGCTGTAGATGGGATTTCTTTTGTGGTTATGTCAGGTGTGTCGTCGTCTGAAGCCTCATGGGTGTATTCTGTTTTAATGAAGGGACGGAGCGAGGCTGAGGGCTTTTCTGAGTGATTACGCAAGGATTCTAAGTCCGAGAGGGGGTACGCTTCTTTAGATAGTTCCAGCTCTGACTCCTTTTTTCCCTCATTTGCTGATCTTGCAAACAGCTCCTCTCGGAGCACACAGACAGTAGCCTTTTCATTCCTTATCTCTTCCTGGAGGAGGTGGGTGTTAGCTCCAGCTGAAATTGCAATGCTTTAACCAAATGCTGTAATGAAGCAGTAACTTCCATATCAGCTTTCTGCTGGTGCTCTCTGTGTTCTACTGCAGCTAGCACAGCAGCAGCTAAGACAGAACATACCACTGGTTGTGCTTTACCTTTTTTGAGTCTCGCTCCTGTGCGCAGGACAGAGACTCGATCAACAAGTGCTTGGATATTATACCAATAGTTTTGTGCCCAGTCCGTCCCTGGAGGAGATGGCCTGGCACCAAATTCATCCAACAAAGTAAACAAAGCTTGTGTATGATGTCCCATGTTACTTACAAATGTCGGAGTGATCATTCCTAGAGGATGCCCAGCGTAAAGTAAATTTACAGAAGTCTCACCCCTGCACTCTGGGAAGGTTCCTCTTCTGCCAAACCAAAGAAAGTTACAAACACTGGAGTAGTCTCTCTTGAGGGACACCCCTTACAAAATGGTTTCTGAGGTCCTACTCCTTACACCTCGAGAGCACCTAGTGTTTACCAAAGTTACAAGTCTCAAAATTACTTTCCAAACCTCCCAGGTCTTTTACCTACAGGAGTGCCAATTTCCCAGACCCTGGGCCTCGGGAGCACCGTTTTAGCTCAGGTGCATGTGCAAACACACAAGCAAACAAACAAACAAATAAAAGAGTAAGACAGAGTAAGAAAGGTAGAGAGGTGTTAGGAAATGTAGAAAGGGACGTTGTTTTATTTTCCTAAAATGATCCAATCATAAGAATTAGCAATTCATGCATTTTTTGGAAACAACACTCTCATTTTACGGGGATCCTGCCGACTATGCCAATAAAGTGTTACGATCCGGTTCAGACCCAGAAAAGCAAAGCAGGCGAAGTCTCTGAGCATAAACCAGAAAGAACTTAGAAGGTTCAAAATATTGCCAGATGTGAGATTAAAACCAAACGAGATTAAATGTCGATGCCAAAAAATTGATGTATTTTATTTGACAGTAAAAGTAGGGCCCAGTTTGGGGCCAATCACCCTTGCAGTGCCTAAAGGGGCTCCAGCAGAGCTGGAGGGGGGCTGGGAGCACCCGGAAGCGGGAGCAGCCAGAGCTGGGAGCACCTGCATCTTGGCCAAGGCAGCTGCCGCCAGGTTTGGTGGTGCCTGAGCAGGGCGGGGACGATGCCAGGGACATCCCGCAGTGACGTCTTCTCTTTTCCGCTGGGCGTGCGCTCGGTCCCAAAGCGCACGCCCATTCTGATCTCAGTCTCACTCCATGTTTAGACACGCTCACAGTCCTGGATTTCATCCCATGCCAGTGGCAGACCCGTGCAGCCCCAGAGCCAATACCAAGGCCAGGCTGAAGGCAAACGCCACATTTAGCCTTCACGCCAATGGTAGCTGTAATGTAAAACCCAGCCCTAACGCCGAGGCCTCTCCTAATTCCAGCCCCTTGCTAAATGCTCAGCCCTAAACCAAATGCAACGGTGTAATAAATGAATTGGTTTCAGGGTGTTGATTTTTACTGTTTGGAGGAGATAGAAAAGAGGGGAGTTGATAGTTGGATAAATGGGCATGTTAACGGAGGATATTGCGAGACTGTCTGGGTGTAATATGGGAGTGTGAGCACTAGGTGGAGACGCAATTGGGGATGTGATGACGTGATGGACTAGAAAATGACCTCATGCAGGTGATGTCAACATCTTGGACCGCTTAGCCAATCATTCGACACCCTCGGGAAATGATTGGACAAAAATGCATCTTGATAAAGACCAATAGAACCCCTGGAAGCGAGCCAATCAGAAGAAGAATCCAAAATCCACCAATTGTGAACGGACAGAGGGCATAAGAACGGACCTGGGACTTTATCCGGGGAGCTCCTGCGGAACTTGGGGTCCGAGGTTGCACCCGGTGGGTCACACTGTCCTTTTTGTGTGCTGCTTTACTCTGGCTTGTCGTGCGGAGCCTGGGCTTATCCTGGGTTCTCGCTCTCAGTTGTTAATGAATAAACAAACGAGTTGGCTTTTCTTTTTTAAAAAAAGTCTCAGCCTCGTTTATAACAACGGTGAGCTCGAAGGCCAAAGCCAGCCCCAACTGCAACTCTTAAGATCAAGCCCAACACCAATCCCAACTGAAGCCCTAAGTCCAGCTTCGAGCCCAGCCCCAGCCCACACTCCAATGCCGCCTTTAGCTCTAACTCCCAAACTCAACCCCAACTGCTGCCCTAAGGCCAACCATTCATGGAGTTAAGGCCAGTGCCCCAGGTGCACTCCCTAGCCCAAGGCAGGCTCCAAGCTCAAGGCCACCGTTAGCCCTAAGGGCAGGGCCAGCCCTAAGGCCGGCCTGAGCCGCAATGGCAGCCCAAGGCAGCCCAAGTGGGGCTTCAACGCCGACCCCTCCCCCAGCCCGCCCTGATGCCGGCCCTGCCTCCCTGCGCTGCGAGCCAGGCGCTGTCCCCGCGTGTCACAGAGGCCGCGGCCTGTGGAGCAATCAGCGGGCTCGGTGCGGTGCTGGCACTGGCCGTCCCCGAGCCCCCTGCCTCTGGGGCAGTGTCGTCGCCCGGAGACGTCGTGGCCCCGCCGCCTGCGCCGCAGAGTTGTCACAAAGGGCAGCGGCGACATTAGGACTTCCTGGCCAGCCGCTATTTCCAGGCATGATGCTTAAGCATGGATCGGCCGCTTCTGATAGCGTGTCTGTCTTGGGCGAGCGTTTTTGTGATGGCTGTGCAGGCGCGTTGGATACAGCTGCAGGACGCTCTGTTTCCACAGAAAATTTGCGGCCAGCACTGCCAGGCATGGTCACAGGATGCCTGCTAGTAGTGGCTCAGCAGCTCTGAGACCGCTCTTTGCAGCGTCCAGCGGGGAGTTCAGGGCAGCGTTGAATCGAATGATAGCAATGCAAAAGGATGCAAAGCACAGCGTGTGAACAGGAGCTTTGGAGCCCTCGGCACACAGGATATTTCAGAGGAGAAATCCCCTGGTGCACCTGGCCCCAATAAAGAGCGGCCGCTGCTGAATGCCACACTCCAGTGGCGTTTTAAATGTAATTTTTCTATTTTCTAGGGTTTCATTTTTGCTAAGCTTTGGTAATGCCCGGGGTGTGATGTCATTGACCCGCTGCCTCTCGACCAATCAGATCGCTCCGCTACGTTCTGGCCCCGCCCCTCATCGTTTCCTCACAATGAGGAACCTTGGCGCTCGATTCCCATTGGCTGCCGCCCGGGGGGGCGGGGCTTAGGCTGCCTATATAAGGCGGCGGCGGTGGCGGGGCTTCAGTTGCAGTCCCGGCGTGGAGGCGGCAGCAGCGGAGCGGAGCGGGCGGAGAGGAGCGGAAGCCCCGAGGCCGGAGCTCTGGGAGCGGCCCGGCCCTCAGCGCCGCGGCCCTGGAGCCCCGGGCCGGGGCGGGTGTGAGGGGGTGGCTGGGAGGGAGATGGGATGGTTCGCTGCGCCGCTTCTCGCCGCCAATGCGCCTTTTCTCTCTGCCACTTTTCTCAGGTACCTGCGCCGGCCCCTCCAGATGGCAGTGGGAGCGCCAGCAACCCCGGCTCGGCAAAGGCAGGGACGGGCAACTACCGCGGCAACGAGGGACCGCACCCCAGCTCGGCAAAGGCAGGGACGGGCAACTGCCGGGGCAGCGAGGGACCGCACCCCAGCTCGGCAAAGGCAGGGACGGGCAACTACCGGGGCAACGAGGGACAGCAACCCCGGCTCGGCAAAGGCAGGGACGGGCAACTACCGGGGCAGCGAGGGACAGCAACCCCGGCTCGGCAAAGGCAGGGCCCCAGCAGCGCCGGGGCAACGAGGGACAACATCGGAAGAGTTCGGACACCACCCGAAGCCCACCAAAGGTAAAATCAGGTAATACCCGGTAATACCAGGTAAAACACGGTAATACCAGGTAAAACACGGTAATACCAGCTAATACCATCTAATATTATCTAATACAGGTAAAACACGGTAAAATCAGGTAATACCAGGTAAAATCAGCTAATGCCAGGTAAAACACGGTAAAACAAAATAAAATTGGCAAAAACCACATCAAATGCCTTGAGTGAGCTTTGCTCTCCCAGCGAGTCGCTTGCGATGCAAACAAATCCCCAAGCCCCCGCCTTCCCCGTGGGAGAGGAGGCCGGAGCCCCCCCGGCCTCAGCCGGGGTGAGGAGCACGCATGGCCCGGGGCTGTCTCCGTCCCTCTGCATCCTGGGGGGTCCTGTGGTGTCTTCAGGCCTCTCCTGTCGGGGAACGATCGGGACTGGGGGGATCTCTGTCCAAGTCATGGCGGGGGATACTCGGGGCGGTCACCCCAGGGCTGAGAGGGACGGAGCCCCCCTGGCCCCAGCCCCCACACGCATTTCCCAGGGCGAGAGGGACCAGGATGTGCAGCTGGCGGAAAGGCTGCTCGGCCGCGGTGCTCTCTTGCGCGCCCGGTGCTGCGGCCACGCCTCCCGCTGCCTCTCCCGGCGCCCTCTCCTCGCTGCCGGCCTCAGTGGGCGGCGCCCGCCGCGTTCCCACCGTCATCCTTGCATTATTCTCCTTTTTAAAGGAGCCTCCAAGGCTTTAGCACATTAATAGCTGTCTCATCTCCTGTGGGAGCCGCTTCGATTCTAATTTTACCAGCCTGCTTCAACCTTTCCAAGCCCAGGGCAGTCCCCTCGGAGCCGTCTAGTCTGTGGCTCTTACACCATGTGCTTAAGGCTGTTAAAGCCTGTTGGTCGTATTTTACGCCTTTTTTTGTTAAAAAGCAAGTCCATACCTGTAGTACGGGGTCTTCTGGTGCTGAAACTCTGCGCCCATGCTGGCAATGTCTCCCAATTACAAAAAAGGAAAAAGAAAGAAAAAAAAAAAGAGAAGGGAAGGTCCGTCTGAGCAGCAGCTCACTGTGCTACCTTTAGTGCCGCCGAGATGGGGTGGGGGGAGCGAAGCAGTTGGAAGCGTCTTATCTGCCTCCTCTGACCTTGGGAGCAGTTTGGCTGCAAGGCGGCCGCCCGTCCTCCGAGTTGCAGGCGCGGTGCCCGGTCGCTGCAGCCGAGCCTTGGCCCACTCGCGGTGCTCTCAGCACGGCACGCAGCAGCAGGGGAGGGGTTCCACAACTCACTCGTGGTTCCGCTCCAGGGCTGCAGGTTCTGGGGGTTCTCCTCAGGCGGGCGGCGTCGGCTCCAGGAGGCCTCAGAGTGTCTCGCAGCAGGCAGCGGTGGTGGGGGGGGGGGGGGGGGGAGAGGCAAGGGTCAGCCTTCTTCGGTGGTGGTGATTTGAATACAGCGTACAGAGGGGGAGAAGGAAAGGAGTAAGTGTTGTATCATGCATTTAACCCAGCCAATACCAACGATTAGCAATGCAATTCCAGTAGCAATTGTTATTCCAAGTTGTGCTAACCATTTTCCCCACCCTGTGAGCCCAAAATACTTTAGGATGGTAGTGACCCATGAACTATCAAATACTTCTCGCGGTTGCATTGCATGAAACAAATTTCTAGTATGATTACTTATTTCTCTCATCTTAGCTCATGCCTCCTCAGCGGAGCTAGAGGCATTATGAATTGTAATACAACCCTCAGTTTCTGTTCTATTGAACATCCCACAAACTCCTTGTTCTTTTAACAATACCATCTCTAAAGCTAATCTATTTTGCAGGGTCATTTTAGTATTTTGCTGGACTTGGGTGTATAATTCTCCAAATGCATCTTGTGTCCAATTGCTTCATATACTTAATTGCCAGGTAATATCTTCTAATACGAACTGGTGTCTTTTAAAGGTAACATAGGGAGTAAAGAAATTTTCCAGAAATAGAGATACTTTTTGTCCAGTGGTATAGTAATCTGGAATGTCAACTCCTTGAATTGCCCATTCTGCTCTTTGTGTTGCCTTTGAAGAGGGAACACTACGACAGTGACGTTCTTTAGACACTTTGGTGAAAGTAAAAATACGTCTGGGGCAAAGGGAGGGAATTCCAATTCCACACCCAAGTCCAGCATGTTGTTCTAATGACAAATGTGAATAAAATATCAGAGCATCCCCAAGCCATTCCAAGAGGGGCTATATATTTTGCAGTTTTCCACTTAGTTGCATCTGCATAATCAAGGATGGTGATTTTTGGCTTAGTATTGATTGGAGTCCCACGGACTGGGTAGGGGGTAAAAGGAACTCCACATGGGTTGAGAAGGTATTTGTAGGAGGAGTTACAGGACTCATCTTGATTTCTCCAGCCTTTTGAGAGGTATCCCCAACAAGTACACACATCAGTTCCTAATGTTCGAATTCTAAGTGAAAACCATGTTTCTGGAGGATCTCCTGGTCCTTCTTTGCATGTTATCACCTTTGAGCAATTGAATAGAGGACTATCTTCTTTTGTAGTCTTTTTTAGTCTCTAAATTTACCTTTAAGAACTGTTTGTACAGACCATGCCCACATTAAATGTTGTCAGTCGATTGGGGTTCTATTCGTTATGTTCGGAAGTTGACCACAGCAGGAAGGGTTAAAAACTGTGCTATATTTGCCTTCATCTACATCTGGTGTGTAGAGTGGGTCAAACCGTGGATCCCATGGGTAAACAAGGCAGGGCTGTTTAGCATTATATTCCTCAAAGGTTATTGTCTCAGGGCTGAATTGACTTTTATCTAATTTGATGGCTGGGTGAGGGGATTCAATTTGAGATAAGATGGTTCTATTTACCTTTGGACGCCTAGTTCTACAATATTTCTGGTGCAACTGTCCTTCATGAGGTGCATCAGAAGGTGGGTCATATGTTTGGTAAAGGTTATGTACTATAGGGGTACCTCTGCACTCAACTTGGGCTCCATTTTTCTGACTTGTCCACTGTTCAGGTAGAGGCAATGGAGCTGCCACACTAGTCATATTGAGGACAAAAGATAAATTCAAGGGTACTATGTAAGATGGCAATCCTGGTTCGGCAGAATCAGGTAATGTTACACATACACCTTGATCAGTAGGATTCCATATTTTTGCAAACCCTTTTCCTAATTTCCAGGCAAGGTTCCTTTGATCTAGCTCTGCTAGCTAGCTCTGCTGAGCACATGCACAAGGTAAATAAGCATAAAAATAGAGCTAACATGTTCCAATCACAATTACCAGTAAACCGAAGCATAGTTTGTATCTGAGGTTTTTCATGCACAGTCCTGAATATTTTTTTCTCCTGTTGTTCAGTTACCTGTGAAAGACAAGAAAAAGTCTGTCCAGCCCCTTTCAGGGCTAATATTAAAATGTAGGAATAAGCCAGCGAGAGCTTATTTTGTGTTCTTTGCCATAAGCATCGTTTGCTTTCCAGGTATGCATGTTCAAAGGAGTAGTGAGTACCATGGGTACAGCTCCTGCAGTAGGCAGTTCCACCCATACAGGCTGTCCTGGGAAGCGTGCGGGTTTTTGATTACCTGTAGGTTTAGATGTTGCTGGTATCAAGGAGGGAGGCTGCAGATAAAAAGCTGTGAGTCTGGGACATCCATTTACTCCCCATTGCTCATGTACTGTTTTCACAGCATCCCATAGTCGTTCAGTCCAATTAGAATGTTGAGGTTTCAGAAATCGCTTAAGCAGGCCATTTGTTCTCTCGACGATGCCATTTGCTTGTGGATAATGGGGTGTGTGAAATATCCACTGGATCCCTTCTTCTTTGGCCCATTTTTGGACGATGGTCGCTGTGAAATGTGCCCCGTTGTCGGATTGGATAGGTACAGGTTTTGGAAAGAAACTGAACCACATTTTAAGGGCTTCTAATGTGTTTGCACTAGTTGCCCGAGAGAAGGCTCCTGCTTGGACTAGTCCTGACCTGGCTTCTACCGCCACGTGTTGTTTGCCCTCAGACTTTCCAAAAGGTCCAATATCATCTACTTGCCATGTGTCCCACAGTCCCTTTCCTGTCTCTGATATGTGAGGGGGGCTGTTCTAAAGGGTGACGCTCTGATCGGGTCCGGCACTGCTCGCATGAAGATCTGCAGGTACGGCACATTTCCCGAGTCCCCGGCCATCCTCTGCTTGCTGCTTCCTTGTATAGGTCTTGTGCCCCGGTGTGCTGTCGCTTTAAGTGCAACCATTCTAAGAATGGATCCCAGTTTTCTCTTGGAGGTTTTCTACTTAGTGGGGCTAATCTGGCCCTCTCATCTACTTTGTGATTCCAGTGGCTAGTTGGGGTTTCCTTTTCTTGATGAGAGGCTACCCAGCCAACTAAGAAATTCCCCTTTTTTGCTACAGCAAGAATTTCTTGCCATTTTTCCTTTTGCCAAGCAGGCACCCTGTTTACTTCCCAGTCCTTTTTGTCCCAGAAGGGGAGCCATTCAGTACACCCTTTGAACACAGCAAAAGAATCAGTGTAAACATATACAGAGTCTGAGGTTTCAGATGCATGGTTAAATACACTCCAGACTGCTGCCAGTTCTCCCACTTGTGCACTACCTTCCCCTTCTGTTACAATTTGCTTGCCTGTATTTATTTGTAAGGCTACAGCACCACATTTCCAAACCTTACCTTCTCGCTTTGCTGATGCATCCGTAAACCACACATTCTGCAATCGTTCTGAGTACGGGGGAGCAACTTGGATCATAGAAGGTGAAAAGTCAGTGGTGCTATTTAGGGTTACCTCATCTTGTAGAGGAAGATTTTTGCGAGCTCCTTCTGTTACTTGAAAAATGGTGCAATAATGTTCCATTTGAGCATACCGTTTGCAAACAGAGGCACGTTGGGCCACCCCGTCAGGGGGTGGGATTCCTGCCAAAACTGACTTGATGACTTGAAAAGGTTCCCTTAAAATCAGGGGTTGTTTGTGGGTAGTTTTCTCTGCTTCCTGAAAAGCAGTGCTGACCACGAATAAACTTTTTTCCCAGGTAGAATATAGTTTTTCTACATCTTTAAACTGCGTGAGTAAAACCCTATGGGTCTGGTCGGACCATCGGGTCCTTTCTGCCATAAATGTATAGACAGTCCAGAGCTTGCAAATCGCCATTCCATGTGTACTGGATCAGTGGGATGTATAGGACCTAGGGATTGGTATGTGTTAGCTTCAAAAATTAGGAGTTGTAGGGCCTCATCGTGCAAGGGAGTCCAATCCCACTTTGCTTTTTTTCCTAGCAAATCATACAGGGGCCTTGCAATTATTGAAAAGTCAGGAATGTGTTTCCTCCAAAAAATTAGCAGGCCTAAAGCATGCCGCAGGTCTTTTTTAGTCTCTGGGGTTTCAATTTGGTCTCGGTGGCTGAGGGTGTCTGGGGCAATACACACCATTCCTCCTTTCCACCAGATTCCCAAGAATTTTACTTCTAGGGAAGGGAGTTGTACTTTTTCAGGAGGAATACGTAAGCCCGGGGATTCTAGATGTTTAATGATGTTTGTTTGTGTTGTTTGTACAGGTGTAATCTCATCTCCTGCCACCAAAATGCCATCAATGTATTGGTATACTCTTACTCCTGGTGCAGGAGGAATGAGTGACAATTCTTGTGCTAGTGCATGATGTGCTAGAGTGGGTGAGTGTTTGAATCCTTGTGGGAGGCGAGTGAAAGTATATTGCTGGCCCTCCCCCGTGAAAGCAAAACGCTCCTGATCTTGTTCCTGCGAGGGGACCATAAAAAACATGTCCTTGACATCAATAGTGGCCACAATTGGATGAGCTTGTTCTTGTCTAGTAGCTCTCAGCTCAGCAATGTTTGGGACTGCAGCAGTGAGAGGCCCTGTATTTGAGTTAAGCCGCCGATAGTCTCCTGTCAGTCTCCAGTTGCCATTAGGCTTGCGGACTGGCCACACAGGAGCATTGTAAGGGGAATGTGTTGCAATCACTATTCCTTTTTCTTTCAAATGTGCAATAATTGGTGTGATTCCTTCTCTGGCTCCTAAAGGCAAGGGGTAAGGTTTGACATTGGTTACTAGGGAGGGGGGAAGAGCAGGAGCAGAACTTAACAAACACAAATGGGAGGTTTCCTGCCCCAAAGTCCCTATTTTTCCTTCTTCATTGGTCCAAGGCCTTCCCTTTAGGAGGTCCAGACCCAGTGAATTTGTAGGAAATTCACCTGTAATCATTAGGGTGTCAACTGCTTTCTCTTCTGCCGCTAACCAGCGTCTTACCTTTGCTGTCATCTGGGCTTGGGTATTCTCAAAAACATCTGTGACACGTATACTCTTACGTGAGGGAGTGATTCCACGTGAGGAGGCATCTTCAATTTTAAGGGCAGACACCTGAGCACCAGTATCTACTAAAAAAGTTACCGGGGCTTTGTGGGGACCAGTAGGACAGGTTATTAACGGGTCTCCTCTGGAATTGTTAGAAAGGCGCCTGATGTGAATCCACCCTTCGCCCCCTGGCTTACCTTCTGCAAAGATAAGGGTTTTCTGTCACCTTCCCTTTCTTGTGGTTCCTCCAGGGGAGGGGCTGTAGCAGGGACAGCTTTTAATGGTTCCTCTTTTGCTGGCCACTCTTGGATGAATAGTTCTAATTTATTAGCGGGCTGGCCATCCATTAGGGTCCTTGGGACTCCCTTTTGTAAGGCCGCAATCCACAGGGCATTTCTTTTCTCCTTGCGTTCTTCCCCTGTATTTGTTTGTCTACCCAGCCCAGGGGAGAACCTTACCTTTTGGAGTTTTGCTGGGGACAGGGTTTTGCACTCTGTGCGCCGAATTGATCTAGAATCAGTTGTATTTGAAGGAATTGGGCCATATTTTCTCCCGTAATTAATTAATTCTTGTGCCACCTTCCCCCCCAGGTCCAAACCTTCCCTTTTGCCCGGTTAAGACTGAGGGAAATAGCTGCTGCCTCCAAGGTGGCTACAGCTCTTTCTGCAATTGGGAGACTTTCTATTTGTCCTTTTAGCTGCATGCCTATGGGTTTCACAGCTTCAGGGAGGCCTCTGATAAGAGGTATCATTCTCTCAGGATCCACAGGCACGATCACTGGAGATTCACCTCGTGGTGTTAATTTCCTATCATGCATCATTTGTAAACGAGCCGCTTTCTGTACACTTTCTACAGTCTGATTGACATTCCTTACTATAGCCAGGGGATCTCCTCTTTCTGAAGGACTGAGTCTGCCAGCCCAATCAGCAGCTCTCTGGGGAGGGACCAAGGAGCACGGTTATCTCCTGTGGTAAGGAAGACTCCTGCCCCTCCAGTACCCTTCTGCCTCTTTTTCTGAGAACAGAATTTGGTCAGCCCGTGTGAGAGAGAGTCTCCAAACACATTCAGTTTCAGATTCTTTGGGACTTTGGCTATATCCTTCCTTTAGTTTGGCCAATTCAGTAGCTGTAGATGGGATTTCTTTTGTGGTTATGTCAGGTGTGTCGTCGTCTGAAGCCTCATGGGTGTATTCTGTTTTAATGAAGGGACGGAGCGAGGCTGAGGGCTTTTCTGAGTGATTACGCAAGGATTCTAAGTCCGAGAGGGGGTACGCTTCTTTAGATAGTTCCAGCTCTGACTCCTTTTTTCCCTCATTTGCTGATCTTGCAAACAGCTCCTCTCGGAGCACACAGACACTAGCCTTTTCATTCCTTATCTCTTCCTGGAGGAGGTGGGTGTTAGCTCCAGCTGAAATGGCAATGCTTTAACCAAATGCTGTAATGAAGCAGTAACTTCCATATCAGCTTTCTGCTGGTGCTCTCTGTGTTCTACTGCAGCTAGCACAGCAGCAGCTAAGACAGAACATACCACTGGTTGTGCTTTACCTTTTTTGAGTCTCGCTCCTGTGCGCAGGACAGAGACTCGATCAACAAGTGCTTGGATATTATACCAATAGTTTTGTGCCCAGTCCGTCCCTGGAGGAGATGGCCTGGCACCAAATTCATCCAACAAAGTAAACAAAGCTTGTGTATGATGTCCCATGTTACTTACAAATGTCGGAGTGATCATTCCTAGAGGATGCCCAGCGTAAAGTAAATTTACAAAAGTCTCACCCCTGCACTCTGGGAAGGTTCCTCTTCTGCCAAACCAAAGAAAGTTACAAACACTGGAGTAGTCTCTCTTGAGGGACACCCCTTACAAAATGGTTTCTGAGGTCCTACTCCTTACACCTCGAGAGCACCTAGTGTTTACCAAAGTTACAAGTCTCAAAATTACTTTCCAAACCTCCCAGGTCTTTTACCTACAGGAGTGCCAATTTCCCAGACCCTGGGCCTCGGGAGCACCGTTTTAGCTCAGGTGCATGTGCAAACACACAAGCAAACAAACAAACAAACAAAAGAGTAAGACAGAGTAAGAAAGGTAGAGAGGTGTTAGGAAATGTAGAAAGGTACGTTGTTTTATTTTCCTAAAATGATCCAATCATAAGAATTAGCAATTCATGCATTTTTTGGAAACAACACTCTCATTTTACGGGGATCCTGCCGACTATGCCAATAAAGTGTTACGATCCGGTTCAGACCCAGAAAAGCAAAGCAGGCGAAGTCTCTGAGCATAAACCAGAAAGAACTTAGAAGGTTCAAAATATTGCCAGATGTGAGATTAAAACCAAACGAGATTAAATGTCGATGCCAAAAAATTGATGTATTTTATTTGACAGTAAAAGTAGGGCCCAGTTTGGGGCCAATCACCCTTGCAGTGCCTAAAGGGGCTCCAGCAGAGCTGGAGGGGGGCTGGGAGCACCCGGAAGCGGGAGCAGCCAGAGCTGGGAGCACCTGCATCTTGGCCAAGGCAGCTGCCGCCAGGTTTGGTGGTGCCTGAGCAGGGCGGGGACGATGCCAGGGACATCCCGCAGTGACGTCTTCTCTTTTCCGCTGGGCGTGCGCTCGGTCCCAAAGCGCACGCCCATTCTGATCTCAGTCTCACTCCATGTTTAGACACGCTCACAGTCCTGGATTTCATCCCATGCCAGTGGCAGACCCGTGCAGCCCCAGAGCCAATACCAAGGCCAGGCTGAAGGCAAACGCCACATTTAGCCTTCACGCCAATGGTAGCTGTAATGTAAAACCCAGCCCTAACGCCGAGGCCTCTCCTAATTCCAGCCCCTTGCTAAATGCTCAGCCCTAAACCAAATGCAACGGTGTAATAAATGAATTGGTTTCAGGGTGTTGATTTTTACTGTTTGGAGGAGATAGAAAAGAGGGGAGTTGATAGTTGGATAAATGGGCATGTTAACGGAGGATATTGCGAGACTGTCTGGGTGTAATATGGGAGTGTGAGCACTAGGTGGAGACGCAATTGGGGATGTGATGACGTGATGGACTAGAAAATGACCTCATGCAGGTGATGTCAACATCTTGGACCGCTTAGCCAATCATTCGACACCCTCGGGAAATGATTGGACAAAAATGCATCTTGATAAAGACCAATAGAACCCCTGGAAGCGAGCCAATCAGAAGAAGAATCCAAAATCCACCAATTGTGAACGGACAGAGGGCATAAGAACGGACCTGGGACTTTATCCGGGGAGCTCCTGCGGAACTTGGGGTCCGAGGTTGCACCCAGTGGGTCACACTGTCCTTTTTGTGTGCTGCTTTACTCTGGCTTGTCGTGCGGAGCCTGGGCTTATCCTGGGTTCTCGCTCTCAGTTGTTAATGAATAAACAAACGAGTTGGCTTTTCTTTTTTAAAAAAAGTCTCAGCCTCGTTTATAACAACGGTGAGCTCGAAGGCCAAAGCCAGCCCCAACTGCAACTCTTAAGATCAAGCCCAACACCAATCCCAACTGAAGCCCTAAGTCCAGCTTCGAGCCCAGCCCCAGCCCACACTCCAATGCCGCCTTTAGCTCTAACTCCCAAACTCAGCCCCAACTGCTGCCCTAAGGCCAACCATTCATGGAGTTAAGGCCAGTGCCCCAGGTGCACTCCCTAGCCCAAGGCAGGCTCCAAGCTCAAGGCCACCGTTAGCCCTAAGGGCAGGGCCAGCCCTAAGGCCGGCCTGAGCCGCAATGGCAGCCCAAGGCAGCCCAAGTGGGGCTTCAACGCCGACCCCTCCCCCAGCCCGCCCTGATGCCGGCCCTGCCTCCCTGCGCTGCGAGCCAGGCGCTGTCCCCGCGTGTCACAGAGGCCGCAGCCTGTGGAGCAATCAGCGGGCTCGGTGCGGTGCTGGCACTGGCCGTCCCCGAGCCCCCTGCCTCTGGGGCAGTGTCGTCGCCCGGAGACGTCGTGGCCCCGCCGCCTGCGCCGCAGAGTTGTCACAAAGGGCAGCGGCGACATTAGGACTTCCTGGCCAGCCGCTATTTCCAGGCATGATGCTTAAGCATGGATCGGCCGCTTCTGATAGCGTGTCTGTCTTGGGCGAGCGTTTTTGTGATGGCTGTGCAGGCGCGTTGGATACAGCTGCAGGACGCTCTGTTTCCACAGAAAATTTGCGGCCAGCACTGCCAGGCATGGTCACAGGATGCCTGCTAGTAGTGGCTCAGCAGCTCTGAGACCGCTCTTTGCAGCGTCCAGCGGGGAGTTCAGGGCAGCGTTGAATCGAATGATAGCAATGCAAAAGGATGCAAAGCACAGCGTGTGAACAGGAGCTTTGGAGCCCTCGGCACACAGGATATTTCAGAGGAGAAATCCCCTGGTGCACCTGGCCCCAATAAAGAGCGGCCGCTGCTGAATGCCACACTCCAGTGGCGTTTTAAATGTAATTTTTCTATTTTCTAGGGTTTCATTTTTGCTAAGCTTTGGTAATGCCCGGGGTGTGATGTCATTGACCCGCTGCCTCTCGACCAATCAGATCGCTCCGCTACGTTCTGGCCCCGCCCCTCATCGTTTCCTCACAATGAGGAACCTTGGCGCTCGATTCCCATTGGCTGCTGCCCGGGGGGGCGGGGCTTAGGCTGCCTATATAAGGCGGCGGCGGTGGCGGGGCTTCAGTTGCAGTCCCGGCGTGGAGGCGGCAGCAGCGGAGCGGAGCGGGCGGAGAGGAGCGGAAGCCCCGAGGCCGGAGCTCTGGGAGCGGCCCGGCCCTCAGCGCCGCGGCCCTGGAGCCCCGGGCCGGGGCGGGTGTGAGGGGGTGGCTGGGAGGGAGATGGGATGGTTCGCTGCGCCGCTTCTCGCCGCCAATGCGCCTTTTCTCTCTGCCACTTTTCTCAGGTACCTGCGCCGGCCCCTCCAGATGGCAGTGGGAGCGCCAGCAACCCCGGCTCGGCAAAGGCAGGGACGGGCAACTACCGCGGCAACGAGGGACCGCACCCCAGCTCGGCAAAGGCAGGGACGGGCAACTACCGGGGCAACGAGGGACAGCAACCCCGGCTCGGCAAAGGCAGGGACGGGCAACTGCCGGGGCAACGAGGGACAGCAACCCCGGCTCGGCAAAGGCAGGGCCCCAGCAGCGCCGGGGCAACGAGGGACAAAATCGGAAGAGTTCGGACACCACCCGAAGCCCACCAAAGGTAATACCAGGTAAAACACGGTAATACCAGGTAAAACACGGTAATACCAGGTAAAACACGGTAATACCGGCTAATACCATCTAATATTATCTAATACAGGTAAAACACGGTAAAATCAGGTAATACCAGGTAAAATCAGCTAATGCCAGGTAAAACACGGTAAAACAAAATAAAATTGGCAAAAACCACATCAAATGCCTTGAGTGAGCTTTGCTCTCCCAGCGAGTCGCTTGCGATGCAAACAAATCCCCAAGCCTCCGCCTTCCCCGTGGGAGAGGAGGCCGGAGCCCCCCCGGCCTCAGCGGGGGTGAGGAGCACGCATGGCCCGGGGCTGTCTCCGTCCCTCTGCATCCTGGGGGGTCCTGTGGTGTCTTCAGGCCTCTCCTGTCGGGGAACGATCGGGACTGGGGGGATCTCTGTCCAAGTCATGGCGGGGGATACTCGGGGCGGTCACCCCAGGGCTGAGAGGGACGGAGCCCCCCTGGCCCCAGCCCCCACACGCATTTCCCAGGGCGAGAGGGACCAGGATGTGCAGCTGGCGGAAAGGCTGCTCGGCCGCGGTGCTCTCTTGCGCGCCCGGTGCTGCGGCCACGCCTCCCGCTGCCTCTCCCGGCGCCCTCTCCTCGCTGCCGGCCTCAGTGGGCGGCGCCCGCCGCGTTCCCACCGTCATCCTTGCATTATTCTCCTTTTTAAAGGAGCCTCCAAGGCTTTAGCACATTAATAGCTGTCTCATCTCCTGTGGGAGCCGCTTCGATTCTAATTTTACCAGCCTGCTTCAACCTTTCCAAGCCCAGGGCAGTCCCCTCGGAGCCGTCTAGTCTGTGGCTCTTACACCATGTGCTTAAGGCTGTTAAAGCCTGTTGGTCGTATTTTATGCCTTTTTTTGTTAAAAAGCAAGTCCATACCTGTAGTACGGGGTCTTCTGGTGCTGAAACTCTGCGCCCATGCTGGCAATGTCTCCCAATTACAAAAAAGGAAAAAGAAAGAAAAAAAAAAAGAGAAGGGAAGGTCCGTCTGAGCAGCAGCTCACTGTGCTACCTTTAGTGCCGCCGAGATGGGGTGGGGGGAGCGAAGCAGTTGGAAGCGTCTTATCTGCCTCCTCTGACCTTGGGAGCAGTTTGGCTGCAAGGCGGCCGCCCGTCCTCCGAGTTGCAGGCGCGGTGCCCGGTCGCTGCAGCCGAGCCTTGGCCCACTCGCGGTGCTCTCAGCACGGCACGCAGCAGCAGGGGAGGGGTTCCACAACTCACTCGTGGTTCCGCTCCAGGGCTGCAGGTTCGGGGGGTTCTCCTCAGGCGGGCGGCGTCGGCTCCAGGAGGCCTCAGAGTGTCTCGCAGCAGGCAGCGGTGGTGGTGGTGGTGGGGGGGGAGAGGCAAGGGTCAGCCTTCTTCGGTGGTGGTGATTTGAATACAGCGTACAGAGGGGGAGAAGGAAAGGAGTAAGTGTTGTATCATGCATTTAACCCAGCCAATACCAACGATTAGCAATGCAATTCCAGTAGCAATTGTTATTCCAAGTTGTGCTAACCATTTTCCCCACCCTGTGAGCCCAAAATACTTTAGGATGGTAGTGACCCATGAACTATCAAATACTTCTCGCGGTTGCATTGCATGAAACAAATTTCTAGTATGATTACTTATTTCTCTCATCTTAGCTCATGCCTCCTCAGCGGAGCTAGAGGCATTATGAATTGTAATACAACCCTCAGTTTCTGTTCTATTGAACATCCCACAAACTCCTTGTTCTTTTAACAATACCATCTCTAAAGCTAATCTATTTTGCAGGGTCATTTTAGTATTTTGCTGGACTTGGGTGTATAATTCTCCAAATGCATCTTGTGTCCAATTGCTTCATATACTTAATTGCCAGGTAATATCTTCTAATACGAACTGGTGTCTTTTAAAGGTAACATAGGGAGTAAAGAAATTTTCCAGAAATAGAGATACTTTTTGTCCAGTGGTATAGTAATCTGGAATGTCAACTCCTTGAATTGCCCATTCTGCTCTTTGTGTTGCCTTTGAAGAGGGAACACTACGACAGTGACGTTCTTTAGACACTTTGGTGAAAGTAAAAATACGTCTGGGGCAAAGGGAGGGAATTCCAATTCCACACCTAAGTCCAGCATGTTGTTCTAATGACAAATGTGAATAAAATATCTCATCAGAGCATCCCCAAGCCATTCCAAGAGGGGCTATATATTTTGCAGTTTTCCACTTAGTTGCATCTGCATAATCAAGGATGGTGATTTTTGGCTTAGTATTGATTGGAGTCCCACGGACTGGGTAGTGGGTAAAAGGAACTCCACATGGGTTGAGAAGGTATTTGTAGGAGGAGTTACAGGACTCATCTTGATTTCTCCAGCCTTTTGAGAGGTATCCCCAACAAGTACACACATCAGTTCCTAATGTTCGAATTCTAAGTGAAAACCATGTTTCTGGAGGATCTCCTGGTCCTTCTTTGCATGTTATCACCTTTGAGCAATTGAATAGAGGACTATCTTCTTTTGTAGTCTTTTTTAGTCTCTAAATTTACCTTTAAGAACTGTTTGTACAGACCATGCCCACATTAAATGTTGTCAGTCGATTGGGGTTCTATTCGTTATGTTCGGAAGTTGACCACAGCAGGAAGGGTTAAAAACTGTGCTATATTTGCCTTCATCTACATCTGGTGTGTAGAGTGGGTCAAACCGTGGATCCCATGGGTAAACAAGGCAGGGCTGTTTAGCATTATATTCCTCAAAGGTTATTGTCTCAGGGCTGAATTGACTTTTATCTAATTTGATGGCTGGGTGAGGGGATTCAATTTGAGATAAGATGGTTCTATTTACCTTTGGACGCCTAGTTCTACAATATTTCTGGTGCAACTGTCCTTCATGAGGTGCATCAGAAGGTGGGTCATATGTTTGGTAAAGCTTATGTACTATAGGGGTACCTCTGCACTCAACTTGGGCTCCATTTTTCTGACTTGTCCACTGTTCAGGTAGAGGCAATGGAGCTGCCACACTAGTCATATTGAGGACAAAAGATAAATTCAAGGGTACTATGTAAGATGGCAATCCTGGTTCGGCAGAATCAGGTAATGTTACACATACACCTTGATCAGTAGGATTCCATATTTTTGCAAACCCTTTTCCTAATTTCCAGGCAAGGTTCCTTTGATCTAGCTCTGCTAGCTAGCTCTGCTGAGCACATGCACAAGGTAAATAAGCATAAAAATAGAGCTAACATGTTACAATCACAATTACCAGTAAACCGAAGCATAGTTTGTATCTGAGGTTTTTCATGCACAGTCCTGAATATTTTTTTCTCCTGTTGTTCAGTTACCTGTGAAAGACAAGAAAAAGTCTGTCCAGCCCCTTTCAGGGCTAATATTAAAATGTAGGAATAAGCCAGCGAGAGCTTATTTTGTGTTCTTTGCCATAAGCATCGTTTGCTTTCCAGGTATGCATGTTCAAAGGAGTAGTGAGTACCATGGGTACAGCTCCTGCGGTAGGCAGTTCCACCCATACAGGCTGTCCTGGGAAGCGTGCGGGTTTTTGATTACCTGTAGGTTTAGATGTTGCTGGTATCAAGGAGGGAGGCTGCAGATAAAAAGCTGTGAGTCTGGGACATCCATTTACTCCCCATTGCTCATGTACTGTTTTCACAGCATCCCATAGTCGTTCAGTCCAATTAGAATGTTGAGGTTTCAGAAATCGCTTAAGCAGGCCATTTGTTCTCTCGACGATGCCATTTGCTTGTGGATAATGGGGTGTGTGAAATATCCACTGGATCCCTTCTTCTTTGGCCCATTTTTGGACGATGCTCGCTGTGAAATGTGCCCCGTTGTCGGATTGGATAGGTACAGGTTTTGGAAAGAAACTGAACCACATTTTAAGGGCTTCTAATGTGTTTGCACTAGTTGCCCGAGAGAAGGCTCCTGCTTGGACTAGTCCTGACCTGGCTTCTACCGCCACGTGTTGTTTGCCCTCAGACTTTCCAAAAGGTCCAATATCATCTACTTGCCATGTGTCCCACAGTCCCTTTCCTGTCTCTGATATGTGAGGGGGGCTGTTCTAAAGGGTGACGCTCTGATCGGGTCCGGCACTGCTCGCATGAAGATCTGCAGGTACGGCACATTTCCCGAGTCCCCGGCCATCCTCTGCTTGCTGCTTCCTTGTATAGGTCTTGTGCCCCGGTGTGCTGTCGCTTTAAGTGCAACCATTCTAATAATGGATCCCAGTTTTCTCTTGGAGGTTTTCTACTTAGTGGGGCTAATCTGGCCCTCTCATCTACTTTGTGATTCCAGTGGCTAGTTGGGGTTTCCTTTTCTTGATGAGAGGCTACCCAGCCAACTAAAAAATTCCCCTTTTTTGCTACAGCAAGAATTTCTTGCCATTTTTCCTTTTGCCAAGCAGGGACCCTGTTTACTTCCCAGTCCTTTTTGTCCCAGAAGGGGAGCCATTCAGTACACCCTTTGAACACAGCAAAAGAATCAGAGTCTGAGGTTTCAGATGCATGGTTAAATACACTCCAGACTGCTGCCAGTTCTCCCACTTGTGCACTACCTTCCCCTTCTGTTACAATTTGCTTGCCTGTATTTATTTGTAAGGCTACAGCACCACATTTCCAAACCTTACCTTCTCGCTTTGCTGATGCATCCGTAAACCACACATTCTGCAATCGTTCTGAGTACGGGGGAGCAACTTGGATCATAGAAGGTGAAAAGTCAGTGGTGCTATTTAGGGTTACCTCATCTTGTAGAGGAAGATTTTTGCGAGCTCCTTCTGTTACTTGAAAAATGGTGCAATAATGTTCCATTTGAGCATACCGTTTGCAAACAGAGGCACGTTGGGCCACCCCGTCAGGGGGTGGGATTCCTGCCAAAACTGACTTGATGACTGGAAAAGGTTCCCTTAAAATCAGGGGTTGTTTGTGGGTAGTTTTCTCTGCTTCCTGAAAAGCAGTGCTGACCACGAATAAACTTTTTTCCCAGGTAGAATATCGTTTTTCTGCATCTTTAAACTGCGTGAGTAAAACCCTATGGGTCTGGTAGGACCATCGGGTCCTTTCTGCCATAAATGTATAGACAGTCCAGAGCTTGCAAATCGCCATTCCATGTGTACTGGATCAGTGGGATGTATAGGACCTAGGGATTGGTATGTGTTAGCTTCAAAAATTAGGAGTTGTAGGGCCTCATCGTGCAAGGGAGTCCAATCCCACTTTGCTTTTTTTCCTAGCAAATCATACAGGGGCCTTGCAATTATTGAAAAGTCAGGAATGTGTTTCCTCCAAAAAATTAGCAGGCCTAAAGCATGCCGCAGGTCTTTTTTAGTCTCTGGGGTTTCAATTTGGTCTCGGTGGCTGAGGGTGTCTGGGGCAATACACACCATTCCTCCTTTCCACCAGATTCCCAAGAATTTTACTTCTAGGGAAGGGAGTTGTACTTTTTCAGGAGGAATACGTAAGCCCGGGGATTCTAGATGTTTAATGATGTTTGTTTGTGTTGTTTGTACAGGTGTAATCTCATCTCCTGCCACCAAAATGCCATCAATGTATTGGTATACTCTTACTCCTGGTGCAGGAGGAATGAGTGACAATTCTTGTGCTAGTGCATGATGTGCTAGAGTGGGTGAGTGTTTGAATCCTTGTGGGAGGCGAGTGAAAGTATATTGCTGGCCCTCCCCCGTGAAAGCAAAACGCTCCTGATCTTGTTCCTGCGAGGGGACCATAAAAAACATGTCCTTGACATCAATAGTGGCCACAATTGGATGAGCTTGTTCTTGTCTAGTAGCTCTCAGCTCAGCAATGTTTGGGACTGCAGCAGTGAGAGGCCCTGTATTTGAGTTAAGCCGCCGATAGTCTCCTGTCAGTCTCCAGTTGCCATTAGGCTTGCGGACTGGCCACACAGGAGCATTGTAAGGGGAATGTGTTGCAATCACTATTCCTTTTTCTTTCAAATGTGCAATAATTGGTGTGATTCCTTCTCTGGCTCCTAAAGGCAAGGGGTAAGGTTTGACATTGGTTACTAGGGAGGGGGGAAGAGCAGGAGCAGAACTTAACAAACACAAATGGGAGGTTTCCTGCCCCAAAGTCCCTATTTTTCCTTCTTCATTGGTCCAAGGCCTTCCCTTTAGGAGGTCCAGACCCAGTGAATTTGTAGGAAATTCACCTGTAATCATTAGGGTGTCAACTGCTTTCTCTTCTGCCGCTAACCAGCGTCTTACCTTTGCTGTCATCTGGGCTTGGGTATTCTCAAAAACATCTGTGACACGTATACTCTTACGTGAGGGAGTGATTCCACGTGAGGAGGCATCTTCAATTTTAAGGGCAGACACCTGAGCACCAGTATCTACTAAAAAAGTTACCGGGGCTTTGTGGGGACCAGTAGGACAGGTTATTAACGGGTCTCCTCTGGAATTGTTAGAAAGGCGCCTGATGTGAATCCACCCTTCGCCCCCTGGCTTACCTTCTGCAAAGATAAGGGTTTTCTGTCACCTTCCCTTTCTTGTGGTTCCTCCAGGGGAGGGGCTGTAGCAGGGACAGCTTTTAATGGTTCCTCTTTTGCTGGCCACTCTTGGATGAATAGTTCTAATTTATTAGTGGGCTGGCCATCCATTAGGGTCCTTGGGACTCCCTTTTGTAAGCCCGCAATCCACAGGGCATTTCTTTTCTCCTTGCGTTCTTCCCCTGTATTTGTTTGTCTACCCAGCCCAGGGGAGAACCTTACCTTTTGGAGTTTTGCTGGGGACAGGGTTTTGCACTCTGTGCGCCGAATTGATCTAGAATCAGTTGTATTTGAAGGAATTGGGCCATATTTTCTCCCGTAATTAATTAATTCTTGTGCCACCTTCCCCCCCAGGTCCAAACCTTCCCTTTTGCCCGGTTAAGACTGAGGGAAATAGCTGCTGCCTCCAAGGTGGCTACAGCTCTTTCTGCAATTGGGAGACTTTCTATTTGTCCTTTTAGCTGCATGCCTATGGGTTTCACAGCTTCAGGGAGGCCTCTGATAAGAGGTATCATTCTCTCAGGATCCACAGGCACGATCACTGGAGATTCACCTCGTGGTGTTAATTTCCTATCATGCATCATTTGTAAACGAGCCGCTTTCTGTACACTTTCTACAGTCTGATTGACATTCCTTACTATAGCCAGGGGATCTCCTCTTTCTGAAGGACTGAGTCTGCCAGCCCAATCAGCAGCTCTCTGGGGAGGGACCAAGGAGCACGGTTATCTCCTGTGGTAAGGAAGACTCCTGCCCCTCCAGTACCCTTCTGCCTCTTTTTCTGAGAACAGAATTTGGTCAGCCCGTGTGAGAGAGAGTCTCCAAACACATTCAGTTTCAGATTCTTTGGGACTTTGGCTATATCCTTCCTTTAGTTTGGCCAATTCAGTAGCTGTAGATGGGATTTCTTTTGTGGTTATGTCAGGTGTGTCGTCGTCTGAAGCCTCATGGGTGTATTCTGTTTTAATGAAGGGACGGAGCGAGGCTGAGGGCTTTTCTGAGTGATTACGCAAGGATTCTAAGTCCGAGAGGGGGTACGCTTCTTTAGATAGTTCCAGCTCTGACTCCTTTTTTCCCTCATTTGCTGATCTTGCAAACAGCTCCTCTCGGAGCACACAGACAGTAGCCTTTTCATTCCTTATCTCTTCCTGGAGGAGGTGGGTGTTAGCTCCAGCTGAAATTGCAATGCTTTAACCAAATGCTGTAATGAAGCAGTAACTTCCATATCAGCTTTCTGCTGGTGCTCTCTGTGTTCTACTGCAGCTAGCACAGCAGCAGCTAAGACAGAACATACCACTGGTTGTGCTTTACCTTTTTTGAGTCTCGCTCCTGTGCGCAGGACAGAGACTCGATCAACAAGTGCTTGGATATTATACCAATAGTTTTGTGCCCAGTCCGTCCCTGGAGGAGATGGCCTGGCACCAAATTCATCCAACAAAGTAAACAAAGCTTGTGTATGATGTCCCATGTTACTTACAAATGTCGGAGTGATCATTCCTAGAGGATGCCCAGCGTAAAGTAAATTTACAGAAGTCTCACCCCTGCACTCTGGGAAGGTTCCTCTTCTGCCAAACCAAAGAAAGTTACAAACACTGGAGTAGTCTCTCTTGAGGGACACCCCTTACAAAATGGTTTCTGAGGTCCTACTCCTTACACCTCGAGAGCACCTAGTGTTTACCAAAGTTACAAGTCTCAAAATTACTTTCCAAACCTCCCAGGTCTTTTACCTACAGGAGTGCCAATTTCCCAGACCCTGGGCCTCGGGAGCACCGTTTTAGCTCAGGTGCATGTGCAAACACACAAGCAAACAAACAAACAAATAAAAGAGTAAGACAGAGTAAGAAAGGTAGAGAGGTGTTAGGAAATGTAGAAAGGGACGTTGTTTTATTTTCCTAAAATGATCCAATCATAAGAATTAGCAATTCATGCATTTTTTGGAAACAACACTCTCATTTTACGGGGATCCTGCCGACTATGCCAATAAAGTGTTACGATCCGGTTCAGACCCAGAAAAGCAAAGCAGGCGAAGTCTCTGAGCATAAACCAGAAAGAACTTAGAAGGTTCAAAATATTGCCAGATGTGAGATTAAAACCAAACGAGATTAAATGTCGATGCCAAAAAATTGATGTATTTTATTTGACAGTAAAAGTAGGGCCCAGTTTGGGGCCAATCACCCTTGCAGTGCCTAAAGGGGCTCCAGCAGAGCTGGAGGGGGGCTGGGAGCACCCGGAAGCGGGAGCAGCCAGAGCTGGGAGCACCTGCATCTTGGCCAAGGCAGCTGCCGCCAGGTTTGGTGGTGCCTGAGCAGGGCGGGGACGATGCCAGGGACATCCCGCAGTGACGTCTTCTCTTTTCCGCTGGGCGTGCGCTCGGTCCCAAAGCGCACGCCCATTCTGATCTCAGTCTCACTCCATGTTTAGACACGCTCACAGTCCTGGATTTCATCCCATGCCAGTGGCAGACCCGTGCAGCCCCAGAGCCAATACCAAGGCCAGGCTGAAGGCAAACGCCACATTTAGCCTTCACGCCAATGGTAGCTGTAATGTAAAACCCAGCCCTAACGCCGAGGCCTCTCCTAATTCCAGCCCCTTGCTAAATGCTCAGCCCTAAACCAAATGCAACGGTGTAATAAATGAATTGGTTTCAGGGTGTTGATTTTTACTGTTTGGAGGAGATAGAAAAGAGGGGAGTTGATAGTTGGATAAATGGGCATGTTAACGGAGGATATTGCGAGACTGTCTGGGTGTAATATGGGAGTGTGAGCACTAGGTGGAGACGCAATTGGGGATGTGATGACGTGATGGACTAGAAAATGACCTCATGCAGGTGATGTCAACATCTTGGACCGCTTAGCCAATCATTCGACACCCTCGGGAAATGATTGGACAAAAATGCATCTTGATAAAGACCAATAGAACCCCTGGAAGCGAGCCAATCAGAAGAAGAATCCAAAATCCACCAATTGTGAACGGACAGAGGGCATAAGAACGGACCTGGGACTTTATCCGGGGAGCTCCTGCGGAACTTGGGGTCCGAGGTTGCACCCGGTGGGTCACACTGTCCTTTTTGTGTGCTGCTTTACTCTGGCTTGTCGTGCGGAGCCTGGGCTTATCCTGGGTTCTCGCTCTCAGTTGTTAATGAATAAACAAACGAGTTGGCTTTTCTTTTTTAAAAAAAGTCTCAGCCTCGTTTATAACAACGGTGAGCTCGAAGGCCAAAGCCAGCCCCAACTGCAACTCTTAAGATCAAGCCCAACACCAATCCCAACTGAAGCCCTAAGTCCAGCTTCGAGCCCAGCCCCAGCCCACACTCCAATGCCGCCTTTAGCTCTAACTCCCAAACTCAACCCCAACTGCTGCCCTAAGGCCAACCATTCATGGAGTTAAGGCCAGTGCCCCAGGTGCACTCCCTAGCCCAAGGCAGGCTCCAAGCTCAAGGCCACCGTTAGCCCTAAGGGCAGGGCCAGCCCTAAGGCCGGCCTGAGCCGCAATGGCAGCCCAAGGCAGCCCAAGTGGGGCTTCAACGCCGACCCCTCCCCCAGCCCGCCCTGATGCCGGCCCTGCCTCCCTGCGCTGCGAGCCAGGCGCTGTCCCCGCGTGTCACAGAGGCCGCGGCCTGTGGAGCAATCAGCGGGCTCGGTGCGGTGCTGGCACTGGCCGTCCCCGAGCCCCCTGCCTCTGGGGCAGTGTCGTCGCCCGGAGACGTCGTGGCCCCGCCGCCTGCGCCGCAGAGTTGTCACAAAGGGCAGCGGCGACATTAGGACTTCCTGGCCAGCCGCTATTTCCAGGCATGATGCTTAAGCATGGATCGGCCGCTTCTGATAGCGTGTCTGTCTTGGGCGAGCGTTTTTGTGATGGCTGTGCAGGCGCGTTGGATACAGCTGCAGGACGCTCTGTTTCCACAGAAAATTTGCGGCCAGCACTGCCAGGCATGGTCACAGGATGCCTGCTAGTAGTGGCTCAGCAGCTCTGAGACCGCTCTTTGCAGCGTCCAGCGGGGAGTTCAGGGCAGCGTTGAATCGAATGATAGCAATGCAAAAGGATGCAAAGCACAGCGTGTGAACAGGAGCTTTGGAGCCCTCGGCACACAGGATATTTCAGAGGAGAAATCCCCTGGTGCACCTGGCCCCAATAAAGAGCGGCCGCTGCTGAATGCCACACTCCAGTGGCGTTTTAAATGTAATTTTTCTATTTTCTAGGGTTTCATTTTTGCTAAGCTTTGGTAATGCCCGGGGTGTGATGTCATTGACCCGCTGCCTCTCGACCAATCAGATCGCTCCGCTACGTTCTGGCCCCGCCCCTCATCGTTTCCTCACAATGAGGAACCTTGGCGCTCGATTCCCATTGGCTGCCGCCCGGGGGGGCGGGGCTTAGGCTGCCTATATAAGGCGGCGGCGGTGGCGGGGCTTCAGTTGCAGTCCCGGCGTGGAGGCGGCAGCAGCGGAGCGGAGCGGGCGGAGAGGAGCGGAAGCCCCGAGGCCGGAGCTCTGGGAGCGGCCCGGCCCTCAGCGCCGCGGCCCTGGAGCCCCGGGCCGGGGCGGGTGTGAGGGGGTGGCTGGGAGGGAGATGGGATGGTTCGCTGCGCCGCTTCTCGCCGCCAATGCGCCTTTTCTCTCTGCCACTTTTCTCAGGTACCTGCGCCGGCCCCTCCAGATGGCAGTGGGAGCGCCAGCAACCCCGGCTCGGCAAAGGCAGGGACGGGCAACTACCGCGGCAACGAGGGACCGCACCCCAGCTCGGCAAAGGCAGGGACGGGCAACTGCCGGGGCAGCGAGGGACCGCACCCCAGCTCGGCAAAGGCAGGGACGGGCAACTACCGGGGCAACGAGGGACAGCAACCCCGGCTCGGCAAAGGCAGGGACGGGCAACTACCGGGGCAGCGAGGGACAGCAACCCCGGCTCGGCAAAGGCAGGGCCCCAGCAGCGCCGGGGCAACGAGGGACAACATCGGAAGAGTTCGGACACCACCCGAAGCCCACCAAAGGTAAAATCAGGTAATACCCGGTAATACCAGGTAAAACACGGTAATACCAGGTAAAACACGGTAATACCAGCTAATACCATCTAATATTATCTAATACAGGTAAAACACGGTAAAATCAGGTAATACCAGGTAAAATCAGCTAATGCCAGGTAAAACACGGTAAAACAAAATAAAATTGGCAAAAACCACATCAAATGCCTTGAGTGAGCTTTGCTCTCCCAGCGAGTCGCTTGCGATGCAAACAAATCCCCAAGCCCCCGCCTTCCCCGTGGGAGAGGAGGCCGGAGCCCCCCCGGCCTCAGCCGGGGTGAGGAGCACGCATGGCCCGGGGCTGTCTCCGTCCCTCTGCATCCTGGGGGGTCCTGTGGTGTCTTCAGGCCTCTCCTGTCGGGGAACGATCGGGACTGGGGGGATCTCTGTCCAAGTCATGGCGGGGGATACTCGGGGCGGTCACCCCAGGGCTGAGAGGGACGGAGCCCCCCTGGCCCCAGCCCCCACACGCATTTCCCAGGGCGAGAGGGACCAGGATGTGCAGCTGGCGGAAAGGCTGCTCGGCCGCGGTGCTCTCTTGCGCGCCCGGTGCTGCGGCCACGCCTCCCGCTGCCTCTCCCGGCGCCCTCTCCTCGCTGCCGGCCTCAGTGGGCGGCGCCCGCCGCGTTCCCACCGTCATCCTTGCATTATTCTCCTTTTTAAAGGAGCCTCCAAGGCTTTAGCACATTAATAGCTGTCTCATCTCCTGTGGGAGCCGCTTCGATTCTAATTTTACCAGCCTGCTTCAACCTTTCCAAGCCCAGGGCAGTCCCCTCGGAGCCGTCTAGTCTGTGGCTCTTACACCATGTGCTTAAGGCTGTTAAAGCCTGTTGGTCGTATTTTACGCCTTTTTTTGTTAAAAAGCAAGTCCATACCTGTAGTACGGGGTCTTCTGGTGCTGAAACTCTGCGCCCATGCTGGCAATGTCTCCCAATTACAAAAAAGGAAAAAGAAAGAAAAAAAAAAAGAGAAGGGAAGGTCCGTCTGAGCAGCAGCTCACTGTGCTACCTTTAGTGCCGCCGAGATGGGGTGGGGGGAGCGAAGCAGTTGGAAGCGTCTTATCTGCCTCCTCTGACCTTGGGAGCAGTTTGGCTGCAAGGCGGCCGCCCGTCCTCCGAGTTGCAGGCGCGGTGCCCGGTCGCTGCAGCCGAGCCTTGGCCCACTCGCGGTGCTCTCAGCACGGCACGCAGCAGCAGGGGAGGGGTTCCACAACTCACTCGTGGTTC
Source organism: Aphelocoma coerulescens (assembly GCF_041296385.1). Lineage (NCBI taxonomy): Eukaryota > Metazoa > Chordata > Aves > Passeriformes > Corvidae > Aphelocoma > Aphelocoma coerulescens. The sequence goes on from NW_027183474.1 coordinate 515,461, forward strand.
CGCTCCAGGGCTGCAGGTTCTGGGGGTTCTCCTCAGGCGGGCGGCGTCGGCTCCAGGAGGCCTCAGAGTGTCTCGCAGCAGGCAGCGGTGGTGGTGGTGGTGGGGGGGGAGAGGCAAGGGTCAGCCTTCTTCGGTGGTGGTGATTTGAATACAGCGTACAGAGGGGGAGAAGGAAAGGAGTAAGTGTTGTATCATGCATTTAACCCAGCCAATACCAACGATTAGCAATGCAATTCCAGTAGCAATTGTTATTCCAAGTTGTGCTAACCATTTTCCCCACCCTGTGAGCCCAAAATACTTTAGGATGGTAGTGACCCATGAACTATCAAATACTTCTCGCGGTTGCATTGCATGAAACAAATTTCTAGTATGATTACTTATTTCTCTCATCTTAGCTCATGCCTCCTCAGCGGAGCTAGAGGCATTATGAATTGTAATACAACCCTCAGTTTCTGTTCTATTGAACATCCCACAAACTCCTTGTTCTTTTAACAATACCATCTCTAAAGCTAATCTATTTTGCAGGGTCATTTTAGTATTTTGCTGGACTTGGGTGTATAATTCTCCAAATGCATCTTGTGTCCAATTGCTTCATATACTTAATTGCCAGGTAATATCTTCTAATACGAACTGGTGTCTTTTAAAGGTAACATAGGGAGTAAAGAAATTTTCCAGAAATAGAGATACTTTTTGTCCAGTGGTATAGTAATCTGGAATGTCAACTCCTTGAATTGCCCATTCTGCTCTTTGTGTTGCCTTTGAAGAGGGAACACTACGACAGTGACGTTCTTTAGACACTTTGGTGAAAGTAAAAATACGTCTGGGGCAAAGGGAGGGAATTCCAATTCCACACCTAAGTCCAGCATGTTGTTCTAATGACAAATGTGAATAAAATATCTCATCAGAGCATCCCCAAGCCATTCCAAGAGGGGCTATATATTTTGCAGTTTTCCACTTAGTTGCATCTGCATCATCAAGGATGGTGATTTTTGGCTTAGTATTGATTGGAGTCCCACGGACTGGGTAGTGGGTAAAAGGAACTCCACATGGGTTGAGAAGGTATTTGTAGGAGGAGTTACAGGACTCATCTTGATTTCTCCAGCCTTTTGAGAGGTATCCCCAACAAGTACACACATCAGTTCCTAATGTTCGAATTCTAAGTGAAAACCATGTTTCTGGAGGATCTCCTGGTCCTTCTTTGCATGTTATCACCTTTGAGCAATTGAATAGAGGACTATCTTCTTTTGTAGTCTTTTTTAGTCTCTAAATTTACCTTTAAGAACTGTTTGTACAGACCATGCCCACATTAAATGTTGTCAGTCGATTGGGGTTCTATTCGTTATGTTCGGAAGTTGACCACAGCAGGAAGGGTTAAAAACTGTGCTATATTTGCCTTCATCTACATCTGGTGTGTAGAGTGGGTCAAACCGTGGATCCCATGGGTAAACAAGGCAGGGCTGTTTAGCATTATATTCCTCAAAGGTTATTGTCTCAGGGCTGAATTGACTTTTATCTAATTTGATGGCTGGGTGAGGGGATTCAATTTGAGATAAGATGGTTCTATTTACCTTTGGACGCCTAGTTCTACAATATTTCTGGTGCAACTGTCCTTCATGAGGTGCATCAGAAGGTGGGTCATATGTTTGGTAAAGCTTATGTACTATAGGGGTACCTCTGCACTCAACTTGGGCTCCATTTTTCTGACTTGTCCACTGTTCAGGTAGAGGCAATGGAGCTGCCACACTAGTCATATTGAGGACAAAAGATAAATTCAAGGGTACTATGTAAGATGGCAATCCTGGTTCGGCAGAATCAGGTAATGTTACACATACACCTTGATCAGTAGGATTCCATATTTTTGCAAACCCTTTTCCTAATTTCCAGGCAAGGTTCCTTTGATCTAGCTCTGCTAGCTAGCTCTGCTGAGCACATGCACAAGGTAAATAAGCATAAAAATAGAGCTAACATGTTACAATCACAATTACCAGTAAACCGAAGCATAGTTTGTATCTGAGGTTTTTCATGCACAGTCCTGAATATTTTTTTCTCCTGTTGTTCAGTTACCTGTGAAAGACAAGAAAAAGTCTGTCCAGCCCCTTTCAGGGCTAATATTAAAATGTAGGAATAAGCCAGCGAGAGCTTATTTTGTGTTCTTTGCCATAAGCATCGTTTGCTTTCCAGGTATGCATGTTCAAAGGAGTAGTGAGTACCATGGGTACAGCTCCTGCGGTAGGCAGTTCCACCCATACAGGCTGTCCTGGGAAGCGTGCGGGTTTTTGATTACCTGTAGGTTTAGATGTTGCTGGTATCAAGGAGGGAGGCTGCAGATAAAAAGCTGTGAGTCTGGGACATCCATTTACTCCCCATTGCTCATGTACTGTTTTCACAGCATCCCATAGTCGTTCAGTCCAATTAGAATGTTGAGGTTTCAGAAATCGCTTAAGCAGGCCATTTGTTCTCTCGACGATGCCATTTGCTTGTGGATAATGGGGTGTGTGAAATATCCACTGGATCCCTTCTTCTTTGGCCCATTTTTGGACGATGGTCGCTGTGAAATGTGCCCCGTTGTCGGATTGGATAGGTACAGGTTTTGGAAAGAAACTGAACCACATTTTAAGGGCTTCTAATGTGTTTGCACTAGTTGCCCGAGAGAAGGCTCCTGCTTGGACTAGTCCTGACCTGGCTTCTACCGCCACGTGTTGTTTGCCCTCAGACTTTCCAAAAGGTCCAATATCATCTACTTGCCATGTGTCCCACAGTCCCTTTCCTGTCTCTGATATGTGAGGGGGGCTGTTCTAAAGGGTGACGCTCTGATCGGGTCCGGCACTGCTCGCATGAAGATCTGCAGGTACGGCACATTTCCCGAGTCCCCGGCCATCCTCTGCTTGCTGCTTCCTTGTATAGGTCTTGTGCCCCGGTGTGCTGTCGCTTTAAGTGCAACCATTCTAATAATGGATCCCAGTTTTCTCTTGGAGGTTTTCTACTTAGTGGGGCTAATCTGGCCCTCTCATCTACTTTGTGATTCCAGTGGCTAGTTGGGGTTTCCTTTTCTTGATGAGAGGCTACCCAGCCAACTAAGAAATTCCCCTTTTTTGCTACAGCAAGAATTTCTTGCCATTTTTCCTTTTGCCAAGCAGGCACCCTGTTTACTTCCCAGTCCTTTTTGTCCCAGAAGGGGAGCCATTCAGTACACCCTTTGAACACAGCAAAAGAATCAGTGTAAACATATACAGAGTCTGAGGTTTCAGATGCATGGTTAAATACACTCCAGACTGCTGCCAGTTCTCCCACTTGTGCACTACCTTCCCCTTCTGTTACAATTTGCTTGCCTGTATTTATTTGTAAGGCTACAGCACCACATTTCCAAACCTTACCTTCTCGCTTTGCTGATGCATCCGTAAACCACACATTCTGCAATCGTTCTGAGTACGGGGGAGCAACTTGGATCATAGAAGGTGAAAAGTCAGTGGTGCTATTTAGGGTTACCTCATCTTGTAGAGGAAGATTTTTGCGAGCTCCTTCTGTTACTTGAAAAATGGTGCAATAATGTTCCATTTGAGCATACCGTTTGCAAACAGAGGCACGTTGGGCCACCCCGTCAGGGGGTGGGATTCCTGCCAAAACTGACTTGATGACTTGAAAAGGTTCCCTTAAAATCAGGGGTTGTTTGTGGGTAGTTTTCTCTGCTTCCTGAAAAGCAGTGCTGACCACGAATAAACTTTTTTCCCAGGTAGAATATAGTTTTTCTACATCTTTAAACTGCGTGAGTAAAACCCTATGGGTCTGGTCGGACCATCGGGTCCTTTCTGCCATAAATGTATAGACAGTCCAGAGCTTGCAAATCGCCATTCCATGTGTACTGGATCAGTGGGATGTATAGGACCTAGGGATTGGTATGTGTTAGCTTCAAAAATTAGGAGTTGTAGGGCCTCATCGTGCAAGGGAGTCCAATCCCACTTTGCTTTTTTTCCTAGCAAATCATACAGGGGCCTTGCAATTATTGAAAAGTCAGGAATGTGTTTCCTCCAAAAAATTAGCAGGCCTAAAGCATGCCGCAGGTCTTTTTTAGTCTCTGGGGTTTCAATTTGGTCTCGGTGGCTGAGGGTGTCTGGGGCAATACACACCATTCCTCCTTTCCACCAGATTCCCAAGAATTTTACTTCTAGGGAAGGGAGTTGTACTTTTTCAGGAGGAATACGTAAGCCCGGGGATTCTAGATGTTTAATGATGTTTGTTTGTGTTGTTTGTACAGGTGTAATCTCATCTCCTGCCACCAAAATGCCATCAATGTATTGGTATACTCTTACTCCTGGTGCAGGAGGAATGAGTGACAATTCTTGTGCTAGTGCATGATGTGCTAGAGTGGGTGAGTGTTTGAATCCTTGTGGGAGGCGAGTGAAAGTATATTGCTGGCCCTCCCCCGTGAAAGCAAAACGCTCCTGATCTTGTTCCTGCGAGGGGACCATAAAAAACATGTCCTTGACATCAATAGTGGCCACAATTGGATGAGCTTGTTCTTGTCTAGTAGCTCTCAGCTCAGCAATGTTTGGGACTGCAGCAGTGAGAGGCCCTGTATTTGAGTTAAGCCGCCGATAGTCTCCTGTCAGTCTCCAGTTGCCATTAGGCTTGCGGACTGGCCACACAGGAGCATTGTAAGGGGAATGTGTTGCAATCACTATTCCTTTTTCTTTCAAATGTGCAATAATTGGTGTGATTCCTTCTCTGGCTCCTAAAGGCAAGGGGTAAGGTTTGACATTGGTTACTAGGGAGGGGGGAAGAGCAGGAGCAGAACTTAACAAACACAAATGGGAGGTTTCCTGCCCCAAAGTCCCTATTTTTCCTTCTTCATTGGTCCAAGGCCTTCCCTTTAGGAGGTCCAGACCCAGTGAATTTGTAGGAAATTCACCTGTAATCATTAGGGTGTCAACTGCTTTCTCTTCTGCCGCTAACCAGCGTCTTACCTTTGCTGTCATCTGGGCTTGGGTATTCTCAAAAACATCTGTGACACGTATACTCTTACGTGAGGGAGTGATTCCACGTGAGGAGGCATCTTCAATTTTAAGGGCAGACACCTGAGCACCAGTATCTACTAAAAAAGTTACCGGGGCTTTGTGGGGACCAGTAGGACAGGTTATTAACGGGTCTCCTCTGGAATTGTTAGAAAGGCGCCTGATGTGAATCCACCCTTCGCCCCCTGGCTTACCTTCTGCAAAGATAAGGGTTTTCTGTCACCTTCCCTTTCTTGTGGTTCCTCCAGGGGAGGGGCTGTAGCAGGGACAGCTTTTAATGGTTCCTCTTTTGCTGGCCACTCTTGGATGAATAGTTCTAATTTATTAGTGGGCTGGCCATCCATTAGGGTCCTTGGGACTCCCTTTTGTAAGCCCGCAATCCACAGGGCATTTCTTTTCTCCTTGCGTTCTTCCCCTGTATTTGTTTGTCTACCCAGCCCAGGGGAGAACCTTACCTTTTGGAGTTTTGCTGGGGACAGGGTTTTGCACTCTGTGCGCCGAATTGATCTAGAATCAGTTGTATTTGAAGGAATTGGGCCATATTTTCTCCCGTAATTAATTAATTCTTGTGCCACCTTCCCCCCCAGGTCCAAACCTTCCCTTTTGCCCGGTTAAGACTGAGGGAAATAGCTGCTGCCTCCAAGGTGGCTACAGCTCTTTCTGCAATTGGGAGACTTTCTATTTGTCCTTTTAGCTGCATGCCTATGGGTTTCACAGCTTCAGGGAGGCCTCTGATAAGAGGTATCATTCTCTCAGGATCCACAGGCACGATCACTGGAGATTCACCTCGTGGTGTTAATTTCCTATCATGCATCATTTGTAAACGAGCCGCTTTCTGTACACTTTCTACAGTCTGATTGACATTCCTTACTATAGCCAGGGGATCTCCTCTTTCTGAAGGACTGAGTCTGCCAGCCCAATCAGCAGCTCTCTGGGGAGGGACCAAGGAGCACGGTTATCTCCTGTGGTAAGGAAGACTCCTGCCCCTCCAGTACCCTTCTGCCTCTTTTTCTGAGAACAGAATTTGGTCAGCCCGTGTGAGAGAGAGTCTCCAAACACATTCAGTTTCAGATTCTTTGGGACTTTGGCTATATCCTTCCTTTAGTTTGGCCAATTCAGTAGCTGTAGATGGGATTTCTTTTGTGGTTATGTCAGGTGTGTCGTCGTCTGAAGCCTCATGGGTGTATTCTGTTTTAATGAAGGGACGGAGCGAGGCTGAGGGCTTTTCTGAGTGATTACGCAAGGATTCTAAGTCCGAGAGGGGGTACGCTTCTTTAGATAGTTCCAGCTCTGACTCCTTTTTTCCCTCATTTGCTGATCTTGCAAACAGCTCCTCTCGGAGCACACAGACACTAGCCTTTTCATTCCTTATCTCTTCCTGGAGGAGGTGGGTGTTAGCTCCAGCTGAAATGGCAATGCTTTAACCAAATGCTGTAATGAAGCAGTAACTTCCATATCAGCTTTCTGCTGGTGCTCTCTGTGTTCTACTGCAGCTAGCACAGCAGCAGCTAAGACAGAACATACCACTGGTTGTGCTTTACCTTTTTTGAGTCTCGCTCCTGTGCGCAGGACAGAGACTCGATCAACAAGTGCTTGGATATTATACCAATAGTTTTGTGCCCAGTCCGTCCCTGGAGGAGATGGCCTGGCACCAAATTCATCCAACAAAGTAAACAAAGCTTGTGTATGATGTCCCATGTTACTTACAAATGTCGGAGTGATCATTCCTAGAGGATGCCCAGCGTAAAGTAAATTTACAAAAGTCTCACCCCTGCACTCTGGGAAGGTTCCTCTTCTGCCAAACCAAAGAAAGTTACAAACACTGGAGTAGTCTCTCTTGAGGGACACCCCTTACAAAATGGTTTCTGAGGTCCTACTCCTTACACCTCGAGAGCACCTAGTGTTTACCAAAGTTACAAGTCTCAAAATTACTTTCCAAACCTCCCAGGTCTTTTACCTACAGGAGTGCCAATTTCCCAGACCCTGGGCCTCGGGAGCACCGTTTTAGCTCAGGTGCATGTGCAAACACACAAGCAAACAAACAAACAAACAAAAGAGTAAGACAGAGTAAGAAAGGTAGAGAGGTGTTAGGAAATGTAGAAAGGTACGTTGTTTTATTTTCCTAAAATGATCCAATCATAAGAATTAGCAATTCATGCATTTTTTGGAAACAACACTCTCATTTTACGGGGATCCTGCCGACTATGCCAATAAAGTGTTACGATCCGGTTCAGACCCAGAAAAGCAAAGCAGGCGAAGTCTCTGAGCATAAACCAGAAAGAACTTAGAAGGTTCAAAATATTGCCAGATGTGAGATTAAAACCAAACGAGATTAAATGTCGATGCCAAAAAATTGATGTATTTTATTTGACAGTAAAAGTAGGGCCCAGTTTGGGGCCAATCACCCTTGCAGTGCCTAAAGGGGCTCCAGCAGAGCTGGAGGGGGGCTGGGAGCACCCGGAAGCGGGAGCAGCCAGAGCTGGGAGCACCTGCATCTTGGCCAAGGCAGCTGCCGCCAGGTTTGGTGGTGCCTGAGCAGGGCGGGGACGATGCCAGGGACATCCCGCAGTGACGTCTTCTCTTTTCCGCTGGGCGTGCGCTCGGTCCCAAAGCGCACGCCCATTCTGATCTCAGTCTCACTCCATGTTTAGACACGCTCACAGTCCTGGATTTCATCCCATGCCAGTGGCAGACCCGTGCAGCCCCAGAGCCAATACCAAGGCCAGGCTGAAGGCAAACGCCGCATTTAGCCTTCACGCCAATGGTAGCTGTAATGTAAAACCCAGCCCTAACGCCGAGGCCTCTCCTAATTCCAGCCCCTTGCTAAATGCTCAGCCCTAAACCAAATGCAACGGTGTAATAAATGAATTGGTTTCAGGGTGTTGATTTTTACTGTTTGGAGGAGATAGAAAAGAGGGGAGTTGATAGTTGGATAAATGGGCATGTTAACGGAGGATATTGCGAGACTGTCTGGGTGTAATATCGGAGTGTGAGCACTAGGTGGAGACGCAATTGGGGATGTGATGACGTGATGGACTAGAAAATGACCTCATGCAGGTGATGTCAACATCTTGGACCGCTTAGCCAATCATTCGACACCCTCGGGAAATGATTGGACAAAAATGCATCTTGATAAAGACCAATAGAACCCCTGGAAGCGAGCCAATCAGAAGAAGAATCCAAAATCCACCAACTGTGAACGGACAGAGGGCATAAGAACGGACCTGGGACTTTATCCGGGGAGCTCCTGCGGAACTTGGGGTCCGAGGTTGCACCCGGTGGGTCACACTGTCCTTTTTGTGTGCTGCTTTACTCTGGCTTGTCGTGCGGAGCCTGGGCTTATCCTGGGTTCTCGCTCTCAGTTGTTAATGAATAAACAAACGAGTTGGCTTTTCTTTTTTAAAAAAAGTCTCAGCCTCGTTTATAACAACGGTGAGCTCGAAGGCCAAAGCCAGCCCCAACTGCAACTCTTCAGATCAAGCCCAACACCAATCCCAACTGAAGCCCTAAGTCCAGCTTCGAGCCCAGCCCCAGCCCACACTCCAATGCCGCCTTTAGCTCTAACTCCCAAACTCAGCCCCAACTGCTGCCCTAAGGCCAACCATTCATGGAGTTAAGGCCAGTGCCCCAGGTGCACTCCCTAGCCCAAGGCAGGCTCCAAGCTCAAGGCCACCGTTAGCCCTAAGGGCAGGGCCAGCCCTAAGGCCGGCCTGAGCCGCAATGGCAGCCCAAGGCAGCCCAAGTGGGGCTTCAACGCCGACCCCTCCCCCAGCCCGCCCTGATGCCGGCCCTGCCTCCCTGCGCTGCGAGCCAGGCGCTGTCCCCGCGTGTCACAGAGGCCGCGGCCTGTGGAGCAATCAGCGGGCTCGGTGCGGTGCTGGCACTGGCCGTCCCCGAGCCCCCTGCCTCTGGGGCAGTGTCGTCGCCCGGAGACGTCGTGGCCCCGCCGCCTGCGCCGCAGAGTTGTCACAAAGGGCAGCGGCGACATTAGGACTTCCTGGCCAGCCGCTATTTCCAGGCATGATGCTTAAGCATGGATCGGCCGCTTCTGATAGCGTGTCTGTCTTGGGCGAGCGCTTTTGTGATGGCTGTGCAGGCGCGTTGGATACAGCTGCAGGACGCTCTGTTTCCACAGAAAATTTGCGGCCAGCACTGCCAGGCATGGTCACAGGATGCCTGCTAGTAGTGGCTCAGCAGCTCTGAGACCGCTCTTTGCAGCGTCCAGCGGGGAGTTCAGGGCAGCGTTGAATCGAATGATAGCAATGCAAAAGGATGCAAAGCACAGCGTGTGAACAGGAGCTTTGGAGCCCTCGGCACACAGGATATTTCAGAGGAGAAATCCCCTGGTGCACCTGGCCCCAATAAAGAGCGGCCGCTGCTGAATGCCACACTCCAGTGGCGTTTTAAATGTAATTTTTCTATTTTATAGGGTTTCATTTTTGCTAAGCTTTGGTAATGCCCGGGGTGTGATGTCATTGACCCGCTGCCTCTCGACCAATCAGATCGCTCCGCTACGTTCTGGCCCCGCCCCTCATTGTTTCCTCACAATGAGGAACCTTGGCGCTCGATTCCCATTGGCTGCCGCCCGGGGGGGCGGGGCTTAGGCTGCCTATATAAGGCGGCGGCGGTGGCGGGGCTTCAGTTGCAGTCCCGGCGTGGAGGCGGCAGCAGCGGAGCGGAGCGGGCGGAGAGGAGCGGAAGCCCCGAGGCCGGAGCTCTGGGAGCGGCCCGGCCCTCAGCGCCGCGGCCCTGGAGCCCCGGGCCGGGGCGGGTGTGAGGGGGTGGCTGGGAGGGAGATGGGATGGTTCGCTGCGCCGCTTCTCGCCGCCAATGCGCCTTTTCTCTCTGCCACTTTTCTCAGGTACCTGCGCCGGCCCCTCCAGATGGCAGTGGGAGCGCCAGCAACCCCGGCTCGGCAAAGGCAGGGACGGGCAACTACCGCGGCAACGAGGGACCGCACCCCAGCTCGGCAAAGGCAGGGACGGGCAACTGCCGGGGCAACGAGGGACAGCAACCCCGGCTCGGCAAAGGCAGGGACGGGCAACTGCCGGGGCAACGAGGGACCGCACCCCAGCTCGGCAAAGGCAGGGCCCCAGCAGCGCCGGGGCAACGAGGGACAAAATCGGAAGAGTTCGGACACCACCCGAAGCCCACCAAAGGTAATACCAGGTAAAACACGGTAATACCAGGTAAAACACGGTAATACCAGGTAAAACACGGTAATACCGGCTAATACCATCTAATATTATCTAATACAGGTAAAACACGGTAAAATCAGGTAATACCAGGTAAAATCAGCTAATGCCAGGTAAAACACGGTAAAACAAAATAAAATTGGCAAAAACCACATCAAATGCCTTGAGTGAGCTTTGCTCTCCCAGCGAGTCGCTTGCGATGCAAACAAATCCCAAAGCCCCCGCCTTCCCCGTGGGAGAGGAGGCCGGAGCCCCCCCGGCCTCAGCGGGGGTGAGGAGCACGCATGGCCCGGGGCTGTCTCCGTCCCTCTGCATCCTGGGGGGTCCTGTGGTGTCTTCAGGCCTCTCCTGTCGGGGAACGATCGGGACTGGGGGGATCTCTGTCCAAGTCATGGCGGGGGATACTCGGGGCGGTCACCCCAGGGCTGAGAGGGACGGAGCCCCCCTGGCCCCAGCCCCCACACGCATTTCCCAGGGCGAGAGGGACCAGGATGTGCAGCTGGCGGAAAGGCTGCTCGGCCGCGGTGCTCTCTTGCGCGCCCGGTGCTGCGGCCACGCCTCCCGCTGCCTCTCCCGGCGCCCTCTCCTCGCTGCCGGCCTCAGTGGGCGGCGCCCGCCGCGTTCCCACCGTCATCCTTGCATTATTCTCCTTTTTAAAGGAGCCTCCAAGGCTTTAGCACATTAATAGCTGTCTCATCTCCTGTGGGAGCCGCTTCGATTCTCATTTTACCAGCCTGCTTCAACCTTTCCAAGCCCAGGGCAGTCCCCTCGGAGCCGTCTAGTCTGTGGCTCTTACACCATGTGCTTAAGGCTGTTAAAGCCTGTTGGTCGTATTTTATGCCTTTTTTTGTTAAAAAGCAAGTCCATACCTGTAGTACGGGGTCTTCTGGTGCTGAAACTCTGCGCCCATGCTGGCAATGTCTCCCAATTACAAAAAAGGAAAAAGAAAGAAAAAAAAAAAGAGAAGGGAAGGTCCGTCTGAGCAGCAGCTCACTGTGCTACCTTTAGTGCCGCCGAGATGGGGTGGGGGGAGCGAAGCAGTTGGAAGCGTCTTATCTGCCTCCTCTGACCTTGGGAGCAGTTTGGCTGCAAGGCGGCCGCCCGTCCTCCGAGTTGCAGGCGCGGTGCCCGGTCGCTGCAGCCGAGCCTTGGCCCACTCGCGGTGCTCTCAGCACGGCACGCAGCAGCAGGGGAGGGGTTCCACAACTCACTCGTGGTTCCGCTCCAGGGCTGCAGGTTCGGGGGGTTCTCCTCAGGCGGGCGGCGTCGGCTCCAGGAGGCCTCAGAGTGTCTCGCAGCAGGCAGCGGTGGTGGTGGTGGTGGTGGGGGGGGAGAGGCAAGGGTCAGCCTTCTTCGGTGGTGGTGATTTGAATACAGCGTACAGAGGGGGAGAAGGAAAGGAGTAAGTGTTGTATCATGCATTTAACCCAGCCAATACCAACGATTAGCAATGCAATTCCAGTAGCAATTGTTATTCCAAGTTGTGCTAACCATTTTCCCCACCCTGTGAGCCCAAAATACTTTAGGATGGTAGTGACCCATGAACTATCAAATACTTCTCGCGGTTGCATTGCATGAAACAAATTTCTAGTATGATTACTTATTTCTCTCATCTTAGCTCATGCCTCCTCAGCGGAGCTAGAGGCATTATGAATTGTAATACAACCCTCAGTTTCTGTTCTATTGAACATCCCACAAACTCCTTGTTCTTTTAACAATACCATCTCTAAAGCTAATCTATTTTGCAGGGTCATTTTAGTATTTTGCTGGACTTGGGTGTATAATTCTCCAAATGCATCTTGTGTCCAATTGCTTCATATACTTAATTGCCAGGTAATATCTTCTAATACGAACTGGTGTCTTTTAAAGGTAACATAGGGAGTAAAGAAATTTTCCAGAAATAGAGATACTTTTTGTCCAGTGGTATAGTAATCTGGAATGTCAACTCCTTGAATTGCCCATTCTGCTCTTTGTGTTGCCTTTGAAGAGGGAACACTACGACAGTGACGTTCTTTAGACACTTTGGTGAAAGTAAAAATACGTCTGGGGCAAAGGGAGGGAATTCCAATTCCACACCTAAGTCCAGCATGTTGTTCTAATGACAAATGTGAATAAAATATCTCATCAGAGCATCCCCAAGCCATTCCAAGAGGGGCTATATATTTTGCAGTTTTCCACTTAGTTGCATCTGCATAATCAAGGATGGTGATTTTTGGCTTAGTATTGATTGGAGTCCCACGGACTGGGTAGGGGGTAAAAGGAACTCCACATGGGTTGAGAAGGTATTTGTAGGAGGAGTTACAGGACTCATCTTGATTTCTCCAGCCTTTTGAGAGGTATCCCCAACAAGTACACACATCAGTTCCTAATGTTCGAATTCTAAGTGAAAACCATGTTTCTGGAGGATCTCCTGGTCCTTCTTTGCATGTTATCACCTTTGAGCAATTGAATAGAGGACTATCTTCTTTTGTAGTCTTTTTTAGTCTCTAAATTTACCTTTAAGAACTGTTTGTACAGACCATGCCCACATTAAATGTTGTCAGTCGATTGGGGTTCTATTCGTTATGTTCGGAAGTTGACCACAGCAGGAAGGGTTAAAAACTGTGCTATATTTGCCTTCATCTACATCTGGTGTGTAGAGTGGGTCAAACCGTGGATCCCATGGGTAAACAAGGCAGGGCTGTTTAGCATTATATTCCTCAAAGGTTATTGTCTCAGGGCTGAATTGACTTTTATCTAATTTGATGGCTGGGTGAGGGGATTCAATTTGAGATAAGATGGTTCTATTTACCTTTGGACGCCTAGTTCTACAATATTTCTGGTGCAACTGTCCTTCATGAGGTGCATCAGAAGGTGGGTCATATGTTTGGTAAAGGTTATGTACTATAGGGGTACCTCTGCACTCAACTTGGGCTCCATTTTTCTGACTTGTCCACTGTTCAGGTAGAGGCAATGGAGCTGCCACACTAGTCATATTGAGGACAAAAGATAAATTCAAGGGTACTATGTAAGATGGCAATCCTGGTTCAGCAGAATCAGGTAATGTTACACATACACCTTGATCAGTAGGATTCCATATTTTTGCAAACCCTTTTCCTAATTTCCAGGCAAGGTTCCTTTGATCTAGCTCTGCTAGCTAGCTCTGCTGAGCACATGCACAAGGTAAATAAGCATAAAAATAGAGCTAACATGTTACAATCACAATTACCAGTAAACCGAAGCATAGTTTGTATCTGAGGTTTTTCATGCACAGTCCTGAATATTTTTTTCTCCTGTTGTTCAGTTACCTGTGAAAGACAAGAAAAAGTCTGTCCAGCCCCTTTCAGGGCTAATATTAAAATGTAGGAATAAGCCAGCGAGAGCTTATTTTGTGTTCTTTGCCATAAGCATCGTTTGCTTTCCAGGTATGCATGTTCAAAGGAGTAGTGAGTACCATGGGTACAGCTCCTGCGGTAGGCAGTTCCACCCATACAGGCTGTCCTGGGAAGCGTGCGGGTTTTTGATTACCTGTAGGTTTAGATGTTGCTGGTATCAAGGAGGGAGGCTGCAGATAAAAAGCTGTGAGTCTGGGACATCCATTTACTCCCCATTGCTCATGTACTGTTTTCACAGCATCCCATAGTCGTTCAGTCCAATTAGAATGTTGAGGTTTCAGAAATCGCTTAAGCAGGCCATTTGTTCTCTCGACGATGCCATTTGCTTGTGGATAATGGGGTGTGTGAAATATCCACTGGATCCCTTCTTCTTTGGCCCATTTTTGGACGATGGTCGCTGTGAAATGTGCCCCGTTGTCGGATTGGATAGGTACAGGTTTTGGAAAGAAACTGAACCACATTTTAAGGGCTTCTAATGTGTTTGCACTAGTTGCCCGAGAGAAGGCTCCTGCTTGGACTAGTCCTGACCTGGCTTCTACCGCCACGTGTTGTTTGCCCTCAGACTTTCCAAAAGGTCCAATATCATCTACTTGCCATGTGTCCCACAGTCCCTTTCCTGTCTCTGATATGTGAGGGGGGCTGTTCTAAAGGGTGACGCTCTGATCGGGTCCGGCACTGCTCGCATGAAGATCTGCAGGTACGGCACATTTCCCGAGTCCCCGGCCATCCTCTGCTTGCTGCTTCCTTGTATAGGTCTTGTGCCCCGGTGTGCTGTCGCTTTAAGTGCAACCATTCTAATAATGGATCCCAGTTTTCTCTTGGAGGTTTTCTACTTAGTGGGGCTAATCTGGCCCTCTCATCTACTTTGTGATTCCAGTGGCTAGTTGGGGTTTCCTTTTCTTGATGAGAGGCTACCCAGCCAACTAAGAAATTCCCCTTTTTTGCTACAGCAAGAATTTCTTGCCATTTTTCCTTTTGCCAAGCAGGCACCCTGTTTACTTCCCAGTCCTTTTTGTCCCAGAAGGGGAGCCATTCAGTACACCCTTTGAACACAGCAAAAGAATCAGTGTAAACATATACAGAGTCTGAGGTTTCAGATGCATGGTTAAATACACTCCAGACTGCTGCCAGTTCTCCCACTTGTGCACTACCTTCCCCTTCTGTTACAATTTGCTTGCCTGTATTTATTTGTAAGGCTACAGCACCACATTTCCAAACCTTACCTTCTCGCTTTGCTGATGCATCCGTAAACCACACATTCTGCAATCGTTCTGAGTACGGGGGAGCAACTTGGATCATAGAAGGTGAAAAGTCAGTGGTGCTATTTAGGGTTACCTCATCTTGTAGAGGAAGATTTTTGCGAGCTCCTTCTGTTACTTGAAAAATGGTGCAATAATGTTCCATTTGAGCATACCGTTTGCAAACAGAGGCACGTTGGGCCACCCCGTCAGGGGGTGGGATTCCTGCCAAAACTGACTTGATGACTTGAAAAGGTTCCCTTAAAATCAGGGGTTGTTTGTGGGTAGTTTTCTCTGCTTCCTGAAAAGCAGTGCTGACCACGAATAAACTTTTTTCCCAGGTAGAATATAGTTTTTCTACATCTTTAAACTGCGTGAGTAAAACCCTATGGGTCTGGTCGGACCATCGGGTCCTTTCTGCCATAAATGTATAGACAGTCCAGAGCTTGCAAATCGCCATTCCATGTGTACTGGATCAGTGGGATGTATAGGACCTAGGGATTGGTATGTGTTAGCTTCAAAAATTAGGAGTTGTAGGGCCTCATCGTGCAAGGGAGTCCAATCCCACTTTGCTTTTTTTCCTAGCAAATCATACAGGGGCCTTGCAATTATTGAAAAGTCAGGAATGTGTTTCCTCCAAAAAATTAGCAGGCCTAAAGCATGCCGCAGGTCTTTTTTAGTCTCTGGGGTTTCAATTTGGTCTCGGTGGCTGAGGGTGTCTGGGGCAATACACACCATTCCTCCTTTCCACCAGATTCCCAAGAATTTTACTTCTAGGGAAGGGAGTTGTACTTTTTCAGGAGGAATACGTAAGCCCGGGGATTCTAGATGTTTAATGATGTTTGTTTGTGTTGTTTGTACAGGTGTAATCTCATCTCCTGCCACCAAAATGCCATCAATGTATTGGTATACTCTTACTCCTGGTGCAGGAGGAATGAGTGACAATTCTTGTGCTAGTGCATGATGTGCTAGAGTGGGTGAGTGTTTGAATCCTTGTGGGAGGCGAGTGAAAGTATATTGCTGGCCCTCCCCCGTGAAAGCAAAACGCTCCTGATCTTGTTCCTGCGAGGGGACCATAAAAAACATGTCCTTGACATCAATAGTGGCCACAATTGGATGAGCTTGTTCTTGTCTAGTAGCTCTCAGCTCAGCAATGTTTGGGACTGCAGCAGTGAGAGGCCCTGTATTTGAGTTAAGCCGCCGATAGTCTCCTGTCAGTCTCCAGTTGCCATTAGGCTTGCGGACTGGCCACACAGGAGCATTGTAAGGGGAATGTGTTGCAATCACTATTCCTTTTTCTTTCAAATGTGCAATAATTGGTGTGATTCCTTCTCTGGCTCCTAAAGGCAAGGGGTAAGGTTTGACATTGGTTACTAGGGAGGGGGGAAGAGCAGGAGCAGAACTTAACAAACACAAATGGGAGGTTTCCTGCCCCAAAGTCCCTATTTTTCCTTCTTCATTGGTCCAAGGCCTTCCCTTTAGGAGGTCCAGACCCAGTGAATTTGTAGGAAATTCACCTGTAATCATTAGGGTGTCAACTGCTTTCTCTTCTGCCACTAACCAGCGTCTTACCTTTGCTGTCATCTGGGCTTGGGTATTCTCAAAAACATCTGTGACACGTATACTCTTACGTGAGGGAGTGATTCCACGTGAGGAGGCATCTTCAATTTTAAGGGCAGACACCTGAGCACCAGTATCTACTCAAAAAGTTACCGGGGCTTTGTGGGGACCAGTAGGACAGGTTATTAACGGGTCTCCTCTGGAATTGTTAGAAAGGCGCCTGATGTGAATCCACCCTTCGCCCCCTGGCTTACCTTCTGCAAAGATAAGGGTTTTCTGTCACCTTCCCTTTCTTGTGGTTCCTCCAGGGGAGGGGCTGTAGCAGGGACAGCTTTTAATGGTTCCTCTTTTGCTGGCCACTCTTGGATGAATAGTTCTAATTTATTAGTGGGCTGGCCATCCATTAGGGTCCTTGGGACTCCCTTTTGTAAGGCCGCAATCCACAGGGCATTTCTCTTCTCCTTGCGTTCTTCCCCTGTATTTGTTTGTCTACCCAGCCCAGGGGAGAACCTTACCTTTTGGAGTTTTGCTGGGGACAGGGTTTTGCACTCTGTGCGCCGAATTGATCTAGAATCAGTTGTATTTGAAGGAATTGGGCCATATTTTCTCCCGTAATTAATTAATTCTTGTGCCACCTTCCCCCCCAGGTCCAAACCTTCCCTTTTGCCCGGTTAAGACTGAGGGAAATAGCTGCTGCCTCCAAGGTGGCTACAGCTCTTTCTGCAATTGGGAGACTTTCTATTTGTCCTTTTAGCTGCATGCCTATGGGTTTCACAGCTTCAGGGAGGCCTCTGATAAGAGGTATCATTCTCTCAGGATCCACAGGCACGATCACTGGAGATTCACCTCGTGGTGTTAATTTCCTATCATGCATCATTTGTAAACGAGCCGCTTTCTGTACACTTTCTACAGTCTGATTGACATTCCTTACTATAGCCAGGGGATCTCCTCTTTCTGAAGGACTGAGTCTGCCAGCCCAATCAGCAGCTCTCTGGGGAGGGACCAAGGAGCACGGTTATCTCCTGTGGTAAGGAAGACTCCTGCCCCTCCAGTACCCTTCTGCCTCTTTTTCTGAGAACAGAATTTGGTCAGCCCGTGTGAGAGAGAGTCTCCAAACACATTCAGTTTCAGATTCTTTGGGACTTTGGCTATATCCTTCCTTTAGTTTGGCCAATTCAGTAGCTGTAGATGGGATTTCTTTTGTGGTTATGTCAGGTGTGTCGTCGTCTGAAGCCTCATGGGTGTATTCTGTTTTAATGAAGGGACGGAGCGAGGCTGAAGGCTTTTCTGAGTGATTACGCAAGGATTCTAAGTCCGAGAGGGGGTACGCTTCTTTAGATAGTTCCAGCTCTGACTCCTTTTTTCCCTCATTTGCTGATCTTGCAAACAGCTCCTCTCGGAGCACACAGACACTAGCCTTTTCATTCCTTATCTCTTCCTGGAGGAGGTGGGTGTTAGCTCCAGCTGAAATTGCAATGCTTTAACCAAATGCTGTAATGAAGCAGTAACTTCCATATCAGCTTTCTGCTGGTGCTCTCTGTGTTCTACTGCAGCTAGCACAGCAGCAGCTAAGACAGAACATACCACTGGTTGTGCTTTACCTTTTTTGAGTCTCGCTCCTGTGCGCAGGACAGAGACTCGATCAACGAGTGCTTGGATATTATACCAATAGTTTTGTGCCCAGTCCGTCCCTGGAGGAGATGGCCTGGCACCAAATTCATCCAACAAAGTAAACAAAGCTTGTGTATGATGTCCCATGTTACTTACAAATGTCGGAGTGATCATTCCTAGAGGATGCCCAGCGTAAAGTAAATTTACAAAAGTCTCACCCCTGCACTCTGGGAAGGTTCCTCTTCTGCCAAACCAAAGAAAGTTACAAACACTGGAGTAGTCTCTCTTGAGGGACACCCCTTACAAAATGGTTTCTGAGGTCCTACTCCTTACACCTCGAGAGCACCTAGTGTTTACCAAAGTTACAAGTCTCAAAATTACTTTCCAAACCTCCCAGGTCTTTTACCTACAGGAGTGCCAATTTCCCAGACCCTGGGCCTCGGGAGCACCGTTTTAGCTCAGGTGCATGTGCAAACACACAAGCAAACAAACAAACAAACAAAAGAGTAAGACAGAGTAAGAAAGGTAGAGAGGTGTTAGGAAATGTAGAAAGGTACGTTGTTTTATTTTCCTAAAATGATCCAATCATAAGAATTAGCAATTCATGCATTTTTTGGAAACAACACTCTCATTTTAGGGGGATCCTGCCGACTATGCCAATAAAGTGTTACGATCCGGTTCAGACCCAGAAAAGCAAAGCAGGCGAAGTCTCTGAGCATAAACCAGAAAGAACTTAGAAGGTTCAAAATATTGCCAGATGTGAGATTAAAACCAAACGAGATTAAATGTCGATGCCAAAAAATTGATGTATTTTATTTGACAGTAAAAGTAGGGCCCAGTTTGGGGCCAATCACCCTTGCAGTGCCTAAAGGGGCTCCAGCAGAGCTGGAGGGGGGCTGGGAGCACCCGGAAGCGGGAGCAGCCAGAGCTGGGAGCACCTGCATCTTGGCCAAGGCAGCTGCCGCCAGGTTTGGTGGTGCCTGAGCAGGGCGGGGACGATGCCAGGGACATCCCGCAGTGACGTCTTCTCTTTTCCGCTGGGCGTGCGCTCGGTCCCAAAGCGCACGCCCATTCTGATCTCAGTCTCACTCCATGTTTAGACACGCTCACAGTCCTGGATTTCATCCCATGCCAGTGGCAGACCCGTGCAGCCCCAGAGCCAATACCAAGGCCAGGCTGAAGGCAAACGCCGCATTTAGCCTTCACGCCAATGGTAGCTGTAATGTAAAACCCAGCCCTAACGCCGAGGCCTCTCCTAATTCCAGCCCCTTGCTAAATGCTCAGCCCTAAACCAAATGCAACGGTGTAATAAATGAATTGGTTTCAGGGTGTTGATTTTTACTGTTTGGAGGAGATAGAAAAGAGGGGAGTTGATAGTTGGATAAATGGGCATGTTAACGGAGGATATTGCGAGACTGTCTGGGTGTAATATCGGAGTGTGAGCACTAGGTGGAGACGCAATTGGGGATGTGATGACGTGATGGACTAGAAAATGACCTCATGCAGGTGATGTCAACATCTTGGACCGCTTAGCCAATCATTCGACACCCTCGGGAAATGATTGGACAAAAATGCATCTTGATAAAGACCAATAGAACCCCTGGAAGCGAGCCAATCAGAAGAAGAATCCAAAATCCACCAATTGTGAACGGACAGAGGGCATAAGAACGGACCTGGGACTTTATCCGGGGAGCTCCTGCGGAACTTGGGGTCCGAGGTTGCACCCAGTGGGTCACACTGTCCTTTTTGTGTGCTGCTTTACTCTGGCTTGTCGTGCGGAGCCTGGGCTTATCCTGGGTTCTCGCTCTCAGTTGTTAATGAATAAACAAACGAGTTGGCTTTTCTTTTTTAAAAAAAGTCTCAGCCTCGTTTATAACAACGGTGAGCTCGAAGGCCAAAGCCAGCCCCAACTGCAACTCTTAAGATCAAGCCCAACACCAATCCCAACTGAAGCCCTAAGTCCAGCTTCGAGCCCAGCCCCAGCCCACACTCCAATGCCGCCTTTAGCTCTAACTCCCAAACTCAGCCCCAACTGCTGCCCTAAGGCCAACCATTCATGGAGTTAAGGCCAGTGCCCCAGGTGCACTCCCTAGCCCAAGGCAGGCTCCAAGCTCAAGGCCACCGTTAGCCCTAAGGGCAGGGCCAGCCCTAAGGCCGGCCTGAGCCGCAATGGCAGCCCAAGGCAGCCCAAGTGGGGCTTCAACGCCGACCCCTCCCCCAGCCCGCCCTGATGCCGGCCCTGCCTCCCTGCGCTGCGAGCCAGGCGCTGTCCCCGCGTGTCACAGAGGCCGCGGCCTGTGGAGCAATCAGCGGGCTCGGTGCGGTGCTGGCACTGGCCGTCCCCGAGCCCCCTGCCTCTGGGGCAGTGTCGTCGCCCGGAGACGTCGTGGCCCCGCCGCCTGCGCCGCAGAGTTGTCACAAAGGGCAGCGGCGACATTAGGACTTCCTGGCCAGCCGCTATTTCCAGGCATGATGCTTAAGCATGGATCGGCCGCTTCTGATAGCGTGTCTGTCTTGGGCGAGCGTTTTTGTGATGGCTGTGCAGGCGCGTTGGATACAGCTGCAGGACGCTCTGTTTCCACAGAAAATTTGCGGCCAGCACTGCCAGGCATGGTCACAGGATGCCTGCTAGTAGTGGCTCAGCAGCTCTGAGACCGCTCTTTGCAGCGTCCAGCGGGGAGTTCAGGGCAGCGTTGAATCGAATGATAGCAATGCAAAAGGATGCAAAGCACAGCGTGTGAACAGGAGCTTTGGAGCCCTCGGCACACAGGATATTTCAGAGGAGAAATCCCCTGGTGCACCTGGCCCCAATAAAGAGCGGCCGCTGCTGAATGCCACACTCCAGTGGCGTTTTAAATGTAATTTTTCTATTTTCTAGGGTTTCATTTTTGCTAAGCTTTGGTAATGCCCGGGGTGTGATGTCATTGACCCGCTGCCTCTCGACCAATCAGATCGCTCCGCTACGTTCTGGCCCCGCCCCTCATTGTTTCCTCACAATGAGGAACCTTGGCGCTCGATTCCCATTGGCTGCCGCCCGGGGGGGCGGGGCTTAGGCTGCCTATATAAGGCGGCGGCGGTGGCGGGGCTTCAGTTGCAGTCCCGGCGTGGAGGCGGCAGCAGCGGAGCGGAGCGGGCGGAGAGGAGCGGAAGCCCCGAGGCCGGAGCTCTGGGAGCGGCCCGGCCCTCAGCGCCGCGGCCCTGGAGCCCCGGGCCGGGGCGGGTGTGAGGGGGTGGCTGGGAGGGAGATGGGATGGTTCGCTGCGCCGCTTCTCGCCGCCAATGCGCCTTTTCTCTCTGCCACTTTTCTCAGGTACCTGCGCCGGCCCCTCCAGATGGCAGTGGGAGCGCCAGCAACCCCGGCTCGGCAAAGGCAGGGACGGGCAACTACCGCGGCAACGAGGGACCGCACCCCAGCTCGGCAAAGGCAGGGACGGGCAACTGCCGGGGCAACGAGGGACCGCACCCCAGCTCGGCAAAGGCAGGGACGGGCAACTGCCGGGGCAACGAGGGACAGCAACCCCGGCTCGGCAAAGGCAGGGCCCCAGCAGCGCCGGGGCAACGAGGGACAAAATCGGAAGAGTTCGGACACCACCCGAAGCCCACCAAAGGTAATACCAGGTAAAACACGGTAATACCAGGTAAAACACGGTAATACCAGGTAAAACACGGTAATACCGGCTAATACCATCTAATATTATCTAATACAGGTAAAACACGGTAAAATCAGGTAATACCAGGTAAAATCAGCTAATGCCAGGTAAAACACGGTAAAACAAAATAAAATTGGCAAAAACCACATCAAATGCCTTGAGTGAGCTTTGCTCTCCCAGCGAGTCGCTTGCGATGCAAACAAATCCCCAAGCCCCCGCCTTCCCCGTGGGAGAGGAGGCCGGAGCCCCCCCGGCCTCAGCGGGGGTGAGGAGCACGCATGGCCCGGGGCTGTCTCCGTCCCTCTGCATCCTGGGGGGTCCTGTGGTGTCTTCAGGCCTCTCCTGTCGGGGAACGATCGGGACTGGGGGGATCTCTGTCCAAGTCATGGCGGGGGATACTCGGGGCGGTCACCCCAGGGCTGAGAGGGACGGAGCCCCCCTGGCCCCAGCCCCCACACGCATTTCCCAGGGCGAGAGGGACCAGGATGTGCAGCTGGCGGAAAGGCTGCTCGGCCGCGGTGCTCTCTTGCGCGCCCGGTGCTGCGGCCACGCCTCCCGCTGCCTCTCCCGGCGCCCTCTCCTCGCTGCCGGCCTCAGTGGGCGGCGCCCGCCGCGTTCCCACCGTCATCCTTGCATTATTCTCCTTTTTAAAGGAGCCTCCAAGGCTTTAGCACATTAATAGCTGTCTCATCTCCTGTGGGAGCCGCTTCGATTCTAATTTTACCAGCCTGCTTCAACCTTTCCAAGCCCAGGGCAGTCCCCTCGGAGCCGTCTAGTCTGTGGCTCTTACACCATGTGCTTAAGGCTGTTAAAGCCTGTTGGTCGTATTTTATGCCTTTTTTTGTTAAAAAGCAAGTCCATACCTGTAGTACGGGGTCTTCTGGTGCTGAAACTCTGCGCCCATGCTGGCAATGTCTCCCAATTACAAAAAAGGAAAAAGAAAGAAAAAAAAAAAGAGAAGGGAAGGTCCGTCTGAGCAGCAGCTCACTGTGCTACCTTTAGTGCCGCCGAGATGGGGTGGGGGGAGCGAAGCAGTTGGAAGCGTCTTATCTGCCTCCTCTGACCTTGGGAGCAGTTTGGCTGCAAGGCGGCCGCCCGTCCTCCGAGTTGCAGGCGCGGTGCCCGGTCGCTGCAGCCGAGCCTTGGCCCACTCGCGGTGCTCTCAGCACGGCACGCAGCAGCAGGGGAGGGGTTCCACAACTCACTCGTGGTTCCGCTCCAGGGCTGCAGGTTCGGGGGGTTCTCCTCAGGCGGGCGGCGTCGGCTCCAGGAGGCCTCAGAGTGTCTCGCAGCAGGCAGCGGTGGTGGTGGTGGTGGGGGGGGAGAGGCAAGGGTCAGCCTTCTTCGGTGGTGGTGATTTGAATACAGCGTACAGAGGGGGAGAAGGAAAGGAGTAAGTGTTGTATCATGCATTTAACCCAGCCAATACCAACGATTAGCAATGCAATTCCAGTAGCAATTGTTATTCCAAGTTGTGCTAACCATTTTCCCCACCCTGTGAGCCCAAAATACTTTAGGATGGTAGTGACCCATGAACTATCAAATACTTCTCGCGGTTGCATTGCATGAAACAAATTTCTAGTATGATTACTTATTTCTCTCATCTTAGCTCATGCCTCCTCAGCGGAGCTAGAGGCATTATGAATTGTAATACAACCCTCAGTTTCTGTTCTATTGAACATCCCACAAACTCCTTGTTCTTTTAACAATACCATCTCTAAAGCTAATCTATTTTGCAGGGTCATTTTAGTATTTTGCTGGACTTGGGTGTATAATTCTCCAAATGCATCTTGTGTCCAATTGCTTCATATACTTAATTGCCAGGTAATATCTTCTAATACGAACTGGTGTCTTTTAAAGGTAACATAGGGAGTAAAGAAATTTTCCAGAAATAGAGATACTTTTTGTCCAGTGGTATAGTAATCTGGAATGTCAACTCCTTGAATTGCCCATTCTGCTCTTTGTGTTGCCTTTGAAGAGGGAACACTACGACAGTGACGTTCTTTAGACACTTTGGTGAAAGTAAAAATACGTCTGGGGCAAAGGGAGGGAATTCCAATTCCACACCTAAGTCCAGCATGTTGTTCTAATGACAAATGTGAATAAAATATCTCATCAGAGCATCCCCAAGCCATTCCAAGAGGGGCTATATATTTTGCAGTTTTCCACTTAGTTGCATCTGCATAATCAAGGATGGTGATTTTTGGCTTAGTATTGATTGGAGTCCCACGGACTGGGTAGGGGGTAAAAGGAACTCCACATGGGTTGAGAAGGTATTTGTAGGAGGAGTTACAGGACTCATCTTGATTTCTCCAGCCTTTTGAGAGGTATCCCCAACAAGTACACACATCAGTTCCTAATGTTCGAATTCTAAGTGAAAACCATGTTTCTGGAGGATCTCCTGGTCCTTCTTTGCATGTTATCACCTTTGAGCAATTGAATAGAGGACTATCTTCTTTTGTAGTCTTTTTTAGTCTCTAAATTTACCTTTAAGAACTGTTTGTACAGACCATGCCCACATTAAATGTTGTCAGTCGATTGGGGTTCTATTCGTTATGTTCGGAAGTTGACCACAGCAGGAAGGGTTAAAAACTGTGCTATATTTGCCTTCATCTACATCTGGTGTGTAGAGTGGGTCAAACCGTGGATCCCATGGGTAAACAAGGCAGGGCTGTTTAGCATTATATTCCTCAAAGGTTATTGTCTCAGGGCTGAATTGACTTTTATCTAATTTGATGGCTGGGTGAGGGGATTCAATTTGAGATAAGATGGTTCTATTTACCTTTGGACGCCTAGTTCTACAATATTTCTGGTGCAACTGTCCTTCATGAGGTGCATCAGAAGGTGGGTCATATGTTTGGTAAAGGTTATGTACTATAGGGGTACCTCTGCACTCAACTTGGGCTCCATTTTTCTGACTTGTCCACTGTTCAGGTAGAGGCAATGGAGCTGCCACACTAGTCATATTGAGGACAAAAGATAAATTCAAGGGTACTATGTAAGATGGCAATCCTGGTTCGGCAGAATCAGGTAATGTTACACATACACCTTGATCAGTAGGATTCCATATTTTTGCAAACCCTTTTCCTAATTTCCAGGCAAGGTTCCTTTGATCTAGCTCTGCTAGCTAGCTCTGCTGAGCACATGCACAAGGTAAATAAGCATAAAAATAGAGCTAACATGTTACAATCACAATTACCAGTAAACCGAAGCATAGTTTGTATCTGAGGTTTTTCATGCACAGTCCTGAATATTTTTTTCTCCTGTTGTTCAGTTACCTGTGAAAGACAAGAAAAAGTCTGTCCAGCCCCTTTCAGGGCTAATATTAAAATGTAGGAATAAGCCAGCGAGAGCTTATTTTGTGTTCTTTGCCATAAGCATCGTTTGCTTTCCAGGTATGCATGTTCAAAGGAGTAGTGAGTACCATGGGTACAGCTCCTGCGGTAGGCAGTTCCACCCATACAGGCTGTCCTGGGAAGCGTGCGGGTTTTTGATTACCTGTAGGTTTAGATGTTGCTGGTATCAAGGAGGGAGGCTGCAGATAAAAAGCTGTGAGTCTGGGACATCCATTTACTCCCCATTGCTCATGTACTGTTTTCACAGCATCCCATAGTCGTTCAGTCCAATTAGAATGTTGAGGTTTCAGAAATCGCTTAAGCAGGCCATTTGTTCTCTCGACGATGCCATTTGCTTGTGGATAATGGGGTGTGTGAAATATCCACTGGATCCCTTCTTCTTTGGCCCATTTTTGGACGATGGTCGCTGTGAAATGTGCCCCGTTGTCGGATTGGATAGGTACAGGTTTTGGAAAGAAACTGAACCACATTTTAAGGGCTTCTAATGTGTTTGCACTAGTTGCCCGAGAGAAGGCTCCTGCTTGGACTAGTCCTGACCTGGCTTCTACCGCCACGTGTTGTTTGCCCTCAGACTTTCCAAAAGGTCCAATATCATCTACTTGCCATGTGTCCCACAGTCCCTTTCCTGTCTCTGATATGTGAGGGGGGCTGTTCTAAAGGGTGACGCTCTGATCGGGTCCGGCACTGCTCGCATGAAGATCTGCAGGTACGGCACATTTCCCGAGTCCCCGGCCATCCTCTGCTTGCTGCTTCCTTGTATAGGTCTTGTGCCCCGGTGTGCTGTCGCTTTAAGTGCAACCATTCTAAGAATGGATCCCAGTTTTCTCTTGGAGGTTTTCTACTTAGTGGGGCTAATCTGGCCCTCTCATCTACTTTGTGATTCCAGTGGCTAGTTGGGGTTTCCTTTTCTTGATGAGAGGCTACCCAGCCAACTAAGAATTTCCCCTTTTTTGCTACAGCAAGAATTTCTTGCCATTTTTCCTTTTGCCAAGCAGGCACCCTGTTTACTTCCCAGTCCTTTTTGTCCCAGAAGGGGAGCCATTCAGTACACCCTTTGAACACAGCAAAAGAATCAGTGTAAACATATACAGAGTCTGAGGTTTCAGATGCATGGTTAAATACACTCCAGACTGCTGCCAGTTCTCCCACTTGTGCACTACCTTCCCCTTCTGTTACAATTTGCTTGCCTGTATTTATTTGTAAGGCTACAGCACCACATTTCCAAACCTTACCTTCTCGCTTTGCTGATGCATCCGTAAACCACACATTCTGCAATCGTTCTGAGTACGGGGGAGCAACTTGGATCATAGAAGGTGAAAAGTCAGTGGTGCTATTTAGGGTTACCTCATCTTGTAGAGGAAGATTTTTGCGAGCTCCTTCTGTTACTTGAAAAATGGTGCAATAATGTTCCATTTGAGCATACCGTTTGCAAACAGAGGCACGTTGGGCCACCCCGTCAGGGGGTGGGATTCCTGCCAAAACTGACTTGATGACTTGAAAAGGTTCCCTTAAAATCAGGGGTTGTTTGTGGGTAGTTTTCTCTGCTTCCTGAAAAGCAGTGCTGACCACGAATAAACTTTTTTCCCAGGTAGAATATAGTTTTGCTACATCTTTAAACTGCGTGAGTAAAACCCTATGGGTCTGGTCGGACCATCGGGTCCTTTCTGCCATAAATGTATAGACAGTCCAGAGCTTGCAAATCGCCATTCCATGTGTACTGGATCAGTGGGATGTATAGGACCTAGGGATTGGTATGTGTTAGCTTCAAAAATTAGGAGTTGTAGGGCCTCATCGTGCAAGGGAGTCCAATCCCACTTTGCTTTTTTTCCTAGCAAATCATACAGGGGCCTTGCAATTATTGAAAAGTCAGGAATGTGTTTCCTCCAAAAAATTAGCAGGCCTAAAGCATGCCGCAGGTCTTTTTTAGTCTCTGGGGTTTCAATTTGGTCTCGGTGGCTGAGGGTGTCTGGGGCAATACACACCATTCCTCCTTTCCACCAGATTCCCAAGAATTTTACTTCTAGGGAAGGGAGTTGTACTTTTTCAGGAGGAATACGTAAGCCCGGGGATTCTAGATGTTTAATGATGTTTGTTTGTGTTGTTTGTACAGGTGTAATCTCATCTCCTGCCACCAAAATGCCATCAATGTATTGGTATACTCTTACTCCTGGTGCAGGAGGAATGAGTGACAATTCTTGTGCTAGTGCATGATGTGCTAGAGTGGGTGAGTGTTTGAATCCTTGTGGGAGGCGAGTGAAAGTATATTGCTGGCCCTCCCCCGTGAAAGCAAAATGTCGTGGGAAAAGGGGTTTCTTATCAACAAGGTGTCCAACAGGACACAAGCCAGAGCAGACTGGAATGAGGAAACCATCGCCGCGGGGTGTGTTGTTCCCACGAGAGAAGATGACCAATCATGAGTTCAGGTTTTGCAATATGTATAAGCTGTTTAAGTGTTGTATAAATAAGAGATGAAAAGACAATAAAATCGAGGCTTGCCGATCATGAAATCATGAGCTCGTCTCCCGCGCCTTTCCCGACATCTGATGCCCGAACAGAAGGCACGTCAGTTACCCCCCCCTACCCCCACTTCCACAAGGAAAGGTGCGTTGGGTTCAGGTCCTGCAGCTAGAGGGACGGCAATAAGAGCGGAGGACAACTGTGTTCCCGTCTCCGTGCCCGAACGACCACACCGGTGGGTTCGCTGATACGTGCTGCCGAAGCCTGGAGGGCTAGCCACGGTACCGTAAGTATGGATAGGCAAGCAGCACAGGATTTATTTAAAGCTTTTCTTCTTAAGCGTCACTTTAAAGCTTTTAACTTAGAAAAAGACCTCCCTTCCCTACTAACTCACTGGCGTTCCTATGGTTTCTTTAACGACCCTCACAGCATTCACGAGTTAGCAGAATGGCGGAGGTACGGGGATGAACTTTTTAGCCTTGTTTTAGACGATGATAAGTCAGCCAAGAAAATAAGCAAACTTTGGAAAGCAGTTCATAATGAGCTACTGTTAGTGCAGGCAGAGAAGCGAGCAGTCATAGGCATTAAGATAGCGCATTCCCGTAACCAAGATAATGACTCCTCGGTTTTCCCTACAGCCCCAAACCCCCCCGCCTTTGCCACTATTGAGATTCCTCCAGAGCCACCCCCCGCTGACAGTCAATCCCCCGAGCTGCCTACCCCCCTGCCTGCTCCCCCGCCTTCTGCTTCAATCGCCGCTTCTGCATTAACCCCCTCACGCCCGCCGCTGCCGCCCGACCCCTCTAATGCCACGGAGCCTGTCCCTGGGGCAGAATCTGACCCGGCGGAGGCTATGGCAGCAAGGAGGAGAGAGTTGTGGCAGGCGCTTGCCCGAGACGGCATGGAAAGGGGAGATTCCGAACTCCTAGCAGCGGCACAAGAAGCGATGGCTTTCCCTGTTGTTTTCACTACTAATGCACAAGGGGGCCAGAATGCGCAGTTTGCCCATCTCGACTGGAAACTCCTGTCCCAGCTGAGAGCAACAGTCAGTAACTTTGGGGTGTCTAGTGAACCAGCTAAGCAGATGTTAGATTATCTTTTAAATGCCCACATTCTTCTGCCTGCCGATATCCTGGCCATCACGAAACTCATTTACACCCCCTCTCAGAGATTGCTTTTTGAGGCAAGGTGGAGAGAGGAAGCGGCAAGTAGCACTAACCTCCCCAGACCCCAAGGGGACCCCTTAACAGGCCTTACTGTAGATGAGCTTATGGGACAGGGCCCATATCTCAGAGTTGAAGCTCAAGCTGGACTAGGGCCACATAAACTTAGGGAGGCAATGGCAGTAGCTAAGAGAGCAATGGATAAAGTCAGGACATCGGGAGGGACCCCCCTATATATGAGCATCAAGCAGGGTCGTGATGAATCGTTAAGCTCCTTTGTTGATAAGGTTATGGATGCTATCTCTAGGGCAGGGATACCCGATCATATGCAAGATGCTATCTTAAGACAGTGCATTTTGCAAAATAGCAATCCTGCCACTAGATCTCTGATTACCTCTATACCTGGTGATTGGACCACTCAGGCATTACTAGATAAAGCTGCGACCTTGCCCACAGGTGCTCAAGCCTTTTTAGTCCACGTGTTAGAAAAGCTGGGGGAGGGATTGAAGGAACAAGCAGCTAGTGCTCAGACGCAGGTAATGGCCGCCCTTGCTCCCCTCCAAGCAGCAGCCACGCGCCCCTGGTTGCCTCCAGAGGGAAACAGAATGAGATGCTATCGATGTGGCCAGTCGGGCCACCTTCATCGGGAGTGCTCAGCATCCGGAGTTTGGTGCAACAAATGCCAATCCAACACGCATAACTCGAATGCCTGCCGTAACAAGAAGCAGGGAAACTCCCGGAGCAGCGCGTCCAGCAGCCGCGCAGGGACACAAGTAGCAGCTGCAAACCCTTGCCCTGCCTCCAGCCAGCAACAAGTGGCAGCCTCGGCCTGGACTTGGCAGCCTCAGTAGACTGTGATCTCCTGACGTCTGAAATCCATAACATCCCTACAGGACTAACAGGACCCATCTGCCTCAATGGTACACCAGTAGGAGGCTTGATTCTTGGCCGATCATCTGCCACTGCCCTAGGACTGTTCGTTCAACCAGGCGTGGTGGACGCTGACTCACAAGGTGATATCTTCATACTGGCTTATACTGTTCATCCACCTGTAAGGATTCCTAAAGGCCAAAGACTAGCTCAATTTGTACCTTTGCCTCAAGCCACACAAGGCATGCAACCCTTGCAGGCTCAACCAAACGCTCATACAGGCTGCGGCTCAACTGGGGAACTAACCTTGCTCACCATCGATCTTAATAGCCGTCCACGGAAGCCGTGTGCCCTAACCTACAAAGGAGAAACAATCACGTTACAGAGCCTCCTAGACACAGGGGCAGACTCCAGCATTGTCGATGTGAACACATGGCCCTCACATTGGCCTCTTCTGCCAGCAATGACAGCCATCACTGGTGTCGGAGGAATGAAACTAGCACACAAATCTCCGCTGATAACTGTAGAAATTGAGGGCAAGAAAACTACCGCAACTTTTTCTATCGCCCCTCTACCCCCCACAGTTGACTGCCTCCTCAGAAGAGATGTATTGGCCCAAATGGGTTTTGTGCTTACCGATGATCGCCATTTCTGCTAAGGGCCGTTGCTTGGAATTTCCCGCTGCCACTAAGATGGACTGACAATAACCCTGTAGTGGTTAAGCAATGGCCTTTAAAACGGGAAAATCTGCTTCAAGCACACGCTCTAGTCAATGAGCAGCTTCAACAAGGACATCTTAAGCCGTCGACAAGCCCATGGAACACCCCAATTTTTGTCATCCAAAAGAAAAATGGCACGTTTCGTCTGCTACAAGACCTTCGAACTGTCAATGCTCGTATGGAGCCTATGGGAGCGCTGCAGCCAGGACTCCCTAATCCAGCAATGTTGCCACAAGATTGGCCTCTTCTTATTATTGACTTGAAAGATTGCTTTTTCACAATTCCACTACATCCAGATGATACGAAGCAATTTGCCTTTTCATTGCCTGCTCTTAATCGTGGTGAACCAGACAAACGTTTTGAGTGGACCGTATTGCCGCAGGGAATGCGCAACTCTCCCACCATATGTCAATTGTATGTCGATGCAGCGTTGCAACCACTGCGACAAAAGTTACCTCAGACCATCATTTATCATTATATGGATGATATTTTGTTTGCGCAGAAGGAGCCTTTTGACCAAACAGAAATTCAGCTTATTACCTCCTCTCTTCAAGAATGGTCTTTAGTAATAGCTGCTAACAAAATTCAAATATCCTCCCTGTGGAAGTATTTAGGATGGGTCATCACCAATCAAAGAGTGAAGCCTCAAAAACTACATATCCAAGCCTCAATCACCACTTTAAATGACGCTCAAAAACTGTTAGGTGATCTGCAGTGGTTAAAGCCAATAGTAGGAATCCCCAATGTTCTTTTAGACCAGCTCCGTCCCTTACTAAAAGGATCAGATCCATGCACACCGGTACACCTAACGCCGCAGCAGCAAGAAGCTCTACAACAAATCACCACCTGTATCACAGACGGTTTTGTTTCGCGTCTCAATCCAGACATTCCCCTCTCTCTTACTATTTGGAATTCTGAAACTCACCTCCTCGGCGCAATTACGCAGCTAAAGAAAACGGGGGAGCTGACGGTTTTAGAATGGATATCACCACAGTTGCAGCAACGAAAAACTATTACCACAAAACTTGAAAATTTGGCTAATTTAATTAAGAAAGGACGTTTGCGCATTTTGGAAATTGGAGGACAAGAACCTGAGTGCATCAATCTCCCAATGGAAAAACCTGCCTTGGACTGGTACTTGCTAAATTCTTCATTACTCACGGAAGCCCTGTTGTCCTCAGGAGCCAAAATTCAGACCGGTCCCCTGTTTCCCAAGGCATTACAGTGGATAGGAGTATGGAACTGGATTTCAAAACCCTTGCGAGAAGATAAGCCTGTCCACAATGCCATTACTGCATTCACAGACGCCGGAAAAAGGACAAGGAAAGCAGCTCGAGCTCATCGCAATATAGAGAGATTAAGCTGCTGGGTAGTGAAGCAAGCAAATGGAACAAGTAGAGTACTGTCCGCGCTTGCAGATGATTTAAGCACAGTCCAACATGCTGTATTACAAAATAGAGCTGCTATTGATTTTCTGTTGTTAGCTCATGGACACGGGTGTGAAGAATTTGAGGGACTATGCTGCATGGATCTAAATGATCATTCTCGCTCTATTCATGCAGAGATTCAACAGCTTATAAATCACTCTCAAAAAATTAAGGAAGATACAGGTTTCTTTGGCCTAGATGGGCTGGTCAGTGAACTGGGATTGGGTGGTTGGGTAAAAAGCATGGTAAAAACATTGTTTCTCTTATTGATCATGGTTTTGGTAGGATTAGTCCTGTTCAGCTGCGCTCTAACTTGTATCAAGAGGGTACTCCTAAAAACAACAACTCTGAGCATGATAGCACATAAAGAAAACGGAGGAAGTGTAGAGAGCTTATCTGAGGAATGGCTGCGCAGCAGAGGACATGATAAGATAGAGCCTTGCAGGATGTAGGAGTCAGCCTGTCGTGGGAAAAGGGGTTTCTTATCAACAGGGTGTCCAACAGGACACAAGCCAGAGCAGACTGGAATGAAGAAACCATCACTGCGGGGTGTGTTGTTCCCACGAGAGAAGATGACCAATCATGAGCTCAGGTTTTGCAATATGTATGAGCTGTTTAAGTGTTGTATAAATAAGAGATGAAAAGACAATAAAATCGAGGCTTGCCGATCATGAAATCATGAGCTCGTCTCCCGCGCCTTTCCCGACATTGGACGTCACACCCCAAAGGGAGAGACCCAGAGCAGGGACTGGGACAGACAACCGGAATTCCTGTAGAATAGGTGGGCTCAGGTGGACACGTTCTGACAACACAAGATTGTGGCCCCAGTCTGCCTGGCTTCACAGCCCCACAACACTCAGATCCTCCCAAATATTCCTCTGAACCCCAAATTCAACCCCAAATTCCGGTAATATGGTGCCGCTTTAGATCTCTTTGTTTAATTTCTTTATTTCTACCTCAATTTTGGTTGTTTCAGTGGGATTAACACAGAAATTACTTAGGCTGCAGAAGATCTCCAAGATCATCCAGGGTTGCTTGATACCACCAGAAAAAACAATTGGACAGAGCAGATGAAAATTTTAGAGTGTAAAGGTAAAAAATCAGCTCTTCCCAATGAATTTCCAATGTTGATCTGAGTCCCGATGGATGTTCCTGCCCCTGCGTTCACCCAGGTGCCTACAGGGATCCAGGAGAACGTGGAGAGCACCAGCCAGGGGTCTTCCCAACACGGATCACAGGGAATGTGGGTCACCAGGGCTCTGCCAAACGTGGCTCCTCTGATGGGAGATGGAGCTGGAGCAGAGGACAAAGCTCTTCCCACAGTCGGGGCACTCGCAGGGCTTCCCTTAGCGGTGCCTCTGTTGGTGTCTGGTCAAGTGAGAGCTCCTGGAGAAGCTCTTCCCACACTCAAGACACTCGTAGGGCCTCTCCCCGGTGTGGATGCGCCAGTGGACGATCAAGGAGGACCTCTCTGAGAAGCTCTTCCCACACTCGGAACACTCGTAGGGCCTCTCCCCGGTGTGGATGCGCCGGTGCATGACGAGGGCTGAGTTTTGCTTGAAGCCCTTCCTGCATTCGGGGCAGCGGAAGGGCCTCTCATCCGTGTGAATCCGCTCGTGCAGGAGGAGAGTGGAGCTGGTCTGAAACCTCTTCCCACACTGGGGACACTCGTAGGGCCTCTCCCCAGTGTGGATGCGCCGGTGGCGGTTCAGGTCAGAGCTGTACCTGAAGCTCTTCCCACATTCCCCACACTCGTAGGGCCTCTCCCCAGTGTGCATCCTCTGGTGGTTGATCAGGTGGGAGCTCTGGCTGAAGCTCTTCCCACATTCCCCACACTCATAGGGCCTCTCCCCAGTGTGGATCCTCTGGTGATTGATCAGGTAGGACCTCTGGCTGAAGCTCTTCCCACATTCCCCACACTCATAGGGCCTCTCCCCAGTGTGCATCCTCTGGTGGTTGATCAGGCTGGAGCTCTGGCTGAAGCTCTTCCCACATTCCCCACACTCATAGGGCTTCTCCCCAGTGTGGATCCTCTGGTGGTTGATCAGGTGGGAGCTCCGCCTGAAGCTCTTCCCACATTCCCCACACGTGTGGGGCTTCTCCCCATCGTGAAGCTGCTCATGAACCACCAGCTCTGACCTCTGGCTGCATCTCCGGCTGCCTTCCCGGCACAGGGTGGGTCTTTCCTCCTCAGGGCACCCTGGGCTGCGTTTGCAGCCCCTCCTCCTGCGGGATCTCCGGGGCTTTTCCTCCCCATTGGATTCCTGAGCTGTGGAGCCGCTCAAAACGGCCTCTTCCACCAGGTTCTGCCGCGGGGATTTGTCCTCCCTGGGCTCCGTCCTCAGCTCCTTGTCTGGGGAGGAAGGACAAGGAGAGGATGGGATTTGCCTCCGTGCCACAGGGAAGGGGAAGGAGATCCCCCCAGTCCGTCCCCGGCAGGACGGCGTCGGCAGCGGGGTTGTCCTGCAGCCGGGGGCGATGCTGGGCTGGGAGATGGAGCAGGAGAGAGGGGGAAAGGGGCACTGACTTCCTCCTCACCTGCCTGGGGGTCCCGGGGCATCTTCCTCTTCCTCGCAGCCTCCTCCTCCATCTGGCCAAGGGTTGGGAATGGGAAATCCTGGTTTATGGAGAAACAAGGGATGAGTGTGTTGGGTTGGGGCTTCCTCCTGCCCAAGTCCACCTCTAGAAGTCACCGGGTACCTGGTGTCCATAAAACCAACAAAAAATCAAGAATGACTCCAAAACGGCCTCCAGGAGTTCCCCCTTTCCAGTCTCCTCACTTTGGGGTTCTGGGGGTCCCCCTTGTCAGGGCTGCTGGGGGTCCCGGGGGTCCTGGGGATCCCCCTCTCTGGGGTCCTGCTTAGGGATGCTGGGGGGTTTTGGGGGTCCCAAAGGTCCCTTTTTTCCTGATTCTGCTTTGGCTCCCAGAGGTCCCAGGGTCCCCTTTTCAGCCTCCCTCCACTCCAGGCACTTGGGGCTCCCCCCTCTCCTCACCGCCCCTTTTAGGGCTGAGGGGTCCCAGCCCTGTCTCATCTCCAGGCCCCCCCACCTTTCCAGGCTCTTGGGGGCCCCCAGCTCTGGTATCGTCCCTCTCTGCTCTCCCCACTCCAGGGGTCCTGTGTTCCAGCCCCCAGCTCTCCTGGGGATCCCCAAACCCAATGTCCAACCCCGCCAGGACCGGGCGATCCTCACATGGACCCCCCAAGACCCCCAAGGGGCAATTATGGCTCAGCTTTGGAGTCCTGCAAGATCCACATATCCCCTCTGGCCCAAAAATCCCTCCCAGGGACATGCAAGGACATCTGGGGCTCGATTCCAGAATCTGCAAGCTCCAAACACCCCTCCAAAAAAACCCCTCCTGGTGACCCCCGATAGATTTGGGGTGAGCTCCCCCTCCCCGCTCACCTGCAGGATGGGGGGGAAGATGCTACCGGGGCTGGGGGTGCTGCGGACACAGTGGGCGGGCGGTGGAACCTCGTGGTTCTCCAGCTCCTCCTCCTCCTCTCTCCCTACTCTTCCTCCCGCTCCTCCTCCACTCCCACCCTGCCCCCCCTTTCCCACCCCCTCTGCCCCACGGCTGCCGCAGCACCGGCTGCTGTGTGGGGGGAGCCCCCGATCAGCCCAGGGATGGACAGGGGGGTTGGGGACCCCCCCAGTGCGGATCCCTCCCTTCCCCAGAGCCCCAGGGAATCGCTCCAGGGCTCAGGTGCTGGGGGACAGGGCTGCACCCCCATGGAACCGCTCTTCTGCTGTCCCAACCCCACCTTTCCCTCTGTCTTGGGGTGACCTTATGATGTGTATCCCATATCGCTGCCTATGCCCAGAAATTAATTCCTGTGCCTTTCTATGCCTCTAAACTGAGCCTGAGAGGGGGAAGGAAAAAACTGAGCAAAACTTTTTCAGGGCAGTTTGCAGCTTGTTCAAGCTCACACACAGATAGCAATTGGTTTCCCAGCTGTGGCAGGGGAGGGGGGAAGCACCCGGCTGGCTGCGCCCAGAACAGTTTCTTTTTTGGCCAGTTGTTCAGCTGCTTGTTCTCCGGAGAGAAACTGAGAGCTGAATTTTTCCTCCCCTGGAAAATCCCCTTTTCTACTGGACTGCTTGATTGCTTTAACATCAGAGCACATCGGGAGGACTTTCCACCGGGCACAGAGGGCCTGGGCCTGGGCCAAGCCCCAGCTCCGAGGAGACCAAAGGGAGGACTCTAAAACTTTCCTAGGTTCTTTTCCTCCACAGCGACAGATTTTATTATTTAGCATTATTTTTCTTTCCTGTGTTTTTGGTAAATAAATAGTTTTATCTCCTTCACTTTCCTTCGAGGAAAATTTATTTTTTCCCCGAACCTGGAGGGGGAGGGGTGGTTGTGCCTTCTCTCAGAGGATATATTTCTAAATTTGGCCAAACCAGAACACCCTCCCCTCTCCTCCCCTTTCTCAGCGTTCCCCCAATCCACAGCCCCATTCCAGCTCAATTTGGGTGTCCCATCCCCACCCCGCTTTGCTTGGGGGTCCCAGCCCCCTCTTCCCCTCCTCCTTCTGCACCTTCCCCATCCCCAATCCCCACCTCCCCTCCCCCGGCCTTGGTTTTGGGGGTTCCAGGCCCCTCCTGCTCCCTTTGGGGGTTCCATTCCCCATTTCGCTCAATTTGGGGTCCCAGACCCGCCCCCCTTCTCACCGCTCACCCCGCGCCCGGGGGGGCTCCCAGCACCACCAGTGCCACCAGTGCGGCCCCAGCTGCCCCCACACGCCCCATGCCCAGCGCCGGGCGCTGCCGACAGCCCCAAAGCAGCCGCGCTGTGCCCTGGGGGGTCCCCAGAGCGGCCCCGCCCCGCACGGCACTGGGAGCACCAGTCCGGACCAGTGCGGAGCGCGGGCGGGCGGCATCAGCCGTGCCCGGGCAGGGCCGGGCCCCGCGGGGCTCCCGCCCGCACTCGGCCCCCGCCGGGACAGCGCGGGGGGGCCCGGCCTGGCCGCCCCCACCTCCCCCTCCCCAAATTCCGCTCCGGGGGGCGCTGGGGGCGGGGGGGGCTCAGCTGGGGCCAGAGGTGCCGGAGCCACGTGTCCCCCGCTGCCAGCACCGCCCCCTCAGGATTAGGGGTGCCCCAAAACTCCCTCGGAGCTGGCGGATACCCCGCGGGCCCCTGAGGACTGGGGTCCCCCCGGCCTCATCATCCCCAACCTTCGTCTGCCTCATCCCAGGCCCCATCCCGCCCATCCCCCTCCGCCACACTTCATCCCACACCCCAATCCACATCCCACCCTTCCCGGGCCCCATCCCGCCCCATCCCATTTCTCCCGGCAGCCGCCACCGGGACCCCCAAAACCCCGCGTGCCGGGGGCTCCCCAATATCCCCCAAGGGGCATTTGCGACTCACATTCGGAGCCCTGCAAGACCCAAACATCCGCCTCCCCTCCCCCGCCCCACCAAACCCCCCTTCCCCAGGAACCAACAAAGATATTTGGGGCTCGGTGCTGGAGTCCTCCAAGCTCCAAAAATCCCCTCTCCCAAAACAACCCCAGGCACCGCCCAAGATATTTGGGGCGAGCTGCCCCTCCCCGGTCACCTGCGGGATGGGGGGAGCGGTGTTCCCGAGGCCCAGAGCTGCGGGCACAGAGAGCGATGGATGCACATGGAGGCTCCTCTTCCTTCCTCCTCTGTCCCGCCTCTTCCTCCCGCCCTCCCCCTTTATCCCTCCTCTTCCTCCCGCTCCTGCTCCTCCAGCCGTCCTCCGTCCAGCAGCTCCGCTGCCGCCCCCAAACCTCGGGCTGGAGCGGGGGGTCTGGGACACAGCCCCGTGCTGGGGGGCAGAGCCGCTGCTGGGGCCATCGCTGTGTCCAGGGCATCCTTTGTGGCCCTCGTGCAGCTCCAGGCTCCCGAGGGCTCCCCGAGGCTTTCTGTGGCTGTCCCTGCTCCCCAAATCTGTCGCGTTTAATGCCCGAGCGCGGCAGCCCCGTGCCCTGTGGCAGCAGCCGGTGCCGGGACACAGCCCCGGGAGCTGCGCTAATGCCCGGCCGTGCCCAGGAGGGACTGAGGGGAGGGGACTTCATAAGGATCCCCCCTCTGCGCCCCTGGCTGCGCACGGAAAGGTTCCTTAGTGCATGGCAGCGATTTTCCGGGGTTTCTGGGTGCCACGGGTCGGCGGAGACGCCTCTCGGTGCGGCTCTTTGATCGGATTTTCTTCTTTCCTCGGCGTTTTCTCTCGTTCCCAGCTCGCCCGTCCCGCCGAGCGGCTCCTTCAAGGGCCCAGGTCGGCACCGAGCCCTCGGGGCGGCTCCAAAGGGCCCCGCCCGCCGCCGCTGCCCGAGGCCTCCCCGCTGCTGCCGGGGATCGGACACCGCAGGCGGCCCCGGCCCCTTCCTCTTCTTCCTCTTCTTCCTCTTCTTCCTCTTCCTCTTCTTCCTCTTCTTCCTCTTCTTCCTCTTCTTCCTCTTCTTCCTCTTCTTCCTCCTCGCTGCTGCCGGGATTCAGCCCCCGCCGCCGCCCGGCTCCTTCTGCCGCTCCTGCCCGGCACGAAGCGGCGCTGCCGCTGACGGGGCCGGAGCGCGGCTGCCCCGCGACTGCCCCGCGCCTCAGGGCCGGGCCGGGGAGTGACCGCACGGGTGGGGAGGGACCCCCCGCTGGCCAGGGCAGGGACTGACCCCATGGGAGGGACCCCCCGCTGGCCAGGGCAGGGACTGACCCCATGGGAGGGACCCCCGCTGGCCAGGGCAGGGACTGACCCCATGGGAGGGACCCCCGCTGGCCAGGGCAGGGTCTGACCCCATGGGAGGGACCCCCCGCTGGCCAGGGCAGGGACTGACCCCATGGCAGGGACCCCGCGCCGGAGCAGGGAAGGATTCCTGTCCCCGAGGGGAAGCAGCGGCACGAACTGAGCGCGACTCCCATCCCTTCTCCCTGCCCCGCTGGGCACAGCAGGGAGGAGCCGGGCATAAAGTGAACTCCGGCAAGGAGAAAGAGGTCGGGGGAAGGTTCTGTTCCAGGGTTTATTTTCCTCCTCACTCTCCTGTTCTGATCCGCTCCGTCCCAAATCCAGTTCATTCCCCACGTCGGGGCTCTTGTGGCCGCGATGGCGATCCCTCAGTGACCTCTCCCTGCCCTTAGCCCGAGCCACGAGGACTCGGATCTGTTCCAGTTCCGTGCAATTCACGGGCATTTGGGGCAGCCGGAGCGAAGCAGCTGGAAACCACAGCGGGCTCGAGAGGGACTCAAGCAGGGCAGGAGCCGGGGCTGCCCCGAGGGAGCTCTCCCGACGCGAACCTTGCCGGGCTCTTTGGACGGGAATTGCGGGGAATGTTTCCATCCATCGCTACAAAGCAGAGTCACAAGTGGAGCTGAGCTTTCAGCTTGAAATGAGGG
The DNA here is from genome assembly GCF_041296385.1 of Aphelocoma coerulescens. Taxonomy (NCBI): domain Eukaryota; kingdom Metazoa; phylum Chordata; class Aves; order Passeriformes; family Corvidae; genus Aphelocoma; species Aphelocoma coerulescens. The sequence continues at coordinate 554,446 of NW_027183474.1, forward strand.
AATCGAACGTGTGCGTGGGGACTGCTGGAACCTCAAGGTGTCCCTTGATCCTTTAGTTTCGGAAATATTCAGCCCCTCAGCAGCGATGTCTCTCCCAGCCCACCGGCTCCTGGCTCAGACCCAGCTCGGAGAAGAACTGCAAAGTCGCAACAGAATCAGCTCTGGCATTATTTTCTTTTTTCCCCATAGTTATTTTATGCTATTTCACTGTAAAATCTATTTTACTTTAGGTTTTTTTCCCTTTTTCCCTTCTATTACATCGTTTATGTTTTCTATTCCCCTCACGCAACCTTTGTTCCCCACCCGGAGGTTTTATGTTGTAACAATGGACTCCTTGCTTCTATGAGCTAGCCTGCTTTTTGCAGAGGTGTCTTTGGTTCCAACAAGGCCCCGCTGTGTCTCAGTGCACCCTGGCTTCCATGCGCATCTGGAGTATCACAAAGGCTCCTTGGTTGCACCAGGTCCTGCTGTGTCACAATGGATCCTGTGCTCCATGAGGCCCTCCAAAGTCATCATGGAGCCTTGCTTCCATGAGGTTCCATGATGTGCCAGTGGTCATCTTGGTTCCAGGAGTTTCCTTAGTGTCACAATGCTCTCCATGCTTCCATGATTCCCCACAATGTCCCAATGCTCTCCATGCTTCCATTAGGCCCTGCTTTGCCACAATGGTGCCCTTGTTTCCATGAGGCCCCGCTGTGTCACAATGGACGTATGGTTCCATGATGCTCCGTGGTGTCACCATGGTCTTCTTGAATCCGCAGTGTAACCATGGACCATTGGTTCCATGCGGCCTGGCCGTGTCACAATGGGCTCCTTGATTCCATGATTCCCCACGGTATCACACTGGAGCCTTGTTTCTAGGAGGTTCTGTACTGTCACAATTGTCTCCTTGATGCCATCAGCCCCTGCAGTGTCACAATGGCTCCTTGGTTCCATGAGGAACACAAAAGCTTTGCAGAAACATTGAGCCACAGCTGCTGAACACAGCTGGCAACATCTGCTTGCATCAAAAGAGGGCTTCAAGCTGAGAATGGCACCAGCAGCTTCCATCTGCAACAGAGACCCAGGGAAAGGACAGGCACAGAGAATTCAGTGGAAAGACTCAGAGAATTCTGCTCCCAGAGATCATTCTGGCCCATGACACGGCTGCCCTGGCTGTGAGGATGGCTCTGCTGCCGTTCCTGCCTTGGGGGAGGATGTGCTGCAGAGCGGGGCTGCCCTGGGCACCGTCAGAGGGACAGGGCAGGACGGCTCCTGCTGCCAGGGCCGGCTGCAGGCTCTGAAGGTGGGCAGCAGCCAGGGGTGCCCAGGGCTGTCCTGCAGAGCAGCTCCTGCAGCCCTGAGGGCTCTTTGCCAGGCCAGGGCATCTGCCACCTGCCAGGGGCAGCTCTCAGCCTGCCTGGGAGCTCCCCATGGGCTGTGGGGAGCAGTTGGAGGTGGAAGGAGCGGCCCCCCTCAGGGCAGACTCCTCCTGCTGGGGAGGTGGTGCTGCATGGCCAGGGCTGCTCTCAGCTTTCTCCTCAAGGGAAGGGAAAGGGGCTCTCAGGTTTGTCTGTGTCACTGAGACTCCTGCACTGCCACCCTGGGGATCAGCAGCTCTGCCTCAGATCTCCCTCAGGAAGTGCCTCCTCACACTCCTCTGCCTGCAGACAGCACCAGCAGCACCTTGGCTTGCAGCATCTCCCTCTGTCTGAGCTGCCCTTCAGGCCCTGCTGCCAGGGAGATGCCCCTGGGCACTGCCCTGTGCTGGGAGGGCTCTGCAGGGCAGGGCTGAGCCCCCAGGGCTGGGCTGGGCTCTGGCAGCACTGGCAGGGACAAGCCTTGGACACAGAGGAACAGCTGCCAGGAGGCACAACTGCAGGCAGCAGAGAGCCAGAGCAACCACAGCTGCACAGGGAAAGGGAGAAGGGTTTAGAGCAATGGTTTTGAAATTGGAGCCTTCAAAAAGTCACTTTATTTTTCATTTTAAGTACAATCACTCGGAAATAGAGGGAGGTGAAACGAGCAAAGGGCATCTGTGTGGGGACCAGCAGCTCCGACTGCACTGGGGCACAGGTGTCCCTTTCTGGCGCTTTCACGTGTCGGAGGAAATTAACTTTAAGGGATGGGACTATGCAACTACACGAATTCATTGTTTAAAATAACAAACGCACCAGTCGAGGCGTGAGATTTTACAACACCTCCGAGTAATGGCGACTCGTCCCAAGATTTAGGGTTACACCGTAATTTATAACTTTCTAATCCAATAGATAATTAAAACGACACTTTGTTTTAGATTAATGACCTATCACCTGTGGCACTCCTCACTGCAATGCAGCTGTGTCTTGACCAAGAACTTCTCATGTCACGTACACACAGATGTCCCTCTTATACCATCTAAATTCTTAACTTAAACTATATAAAATCACACGATTCTATTTTAAAACCCTTCACCAAAACACCCAGTGTACAATTTTACTTACAATGATAGGAACACAAGTTTGGAATCCTGTTGCTTAAAGTCCTCAAATCGCTGTCAATTAAGCCAGAGCTGGTCACTTCCAGGGTTGTAAATCAAAGCCTCCTTTAATTGCAGGAGTTTCTACTCCTCTGTCTCCCCCACTCCTGGACACTCTGGGTGCCCCTTGGACATTCTGGGTGCCCCCTGGACACTCTGGGTGCTTCTTGGACACTCTGGGTGCTACCCGGACGTGCTGGATGCTCTCTGGACACTCTGGGTGCTCCAAGGACACTTTGGGTGCTCCAAGGACACTCTGCGTGCCCCTGGACACTCTGGGTGCCCCTTGGACACTCTGGGTGCTACCCGGACGTGCTGGATGCTCTCTGGACACTCTGGGCGCTCTAAGGACACTCTGGGTGCTCCTTGGACTCACTGGGTGCTCCCAGGACAATCTGGGTGTCCCCTGGACACTCTGGGTGCTCTCAGGACACTCTGGGTGCTCCTTGGACACTCTGGGTGCTCTCAGGACACTCTGGGTGCTTCTTGGACACTCTGGGTGCCCCTTGGACACTCTGGGTGCTACCCGGACGTGCTGGATGCTCTCTGGACACTCTGGGCGCTCTCAGGACACTCTGGGTGCTCCTTGGACTCACTGGGTGCTCTCAGGACACTCAGGGTGCTCTCCGGACACTCTGGGTGCTCTCAGGACACTCTGGGTGCTCCTTGGACAGTCTGGGTGCTCTCTGGACATGCTGGGTGCTCCCCGGACACTCTGGGTGCTCTCTGGACATGCTGGGTGCTCCCCGGACGTGCTGGATGCTCTCTGGACACTCTGGGAGCTCTCAGGACACTCTGGGTGCTCCTTGGACTCACTGGGTGCTCCCAGGACAATCTGGGTGTCCCCTGGACACTCTGGGTGCTCTCAGGACACTCTGGGTGCTCTCCGGACACTCTGGGTGCTCCTTGGACAGTCTGGGTGCTCTCTGGACATGCTGGGTGCTCCCCGGACACTCTGGGTGCTTGTGGACAGTCTGGGTGCCTTCTGGACACTCTGGGTGCCCTCAGGATGCTCTGGGTGCCCCTTGGACACTCTGGGCGCCTTCTGGACACTCTGGGTGCTCTCTGGACACTCTGGGTGCCCTCTGGACACTCTGGGTGCTCTCAAAAAACTCTGGGTGCTCCTGAACTCTGGGTGCCCTCCGGACACTCTGGGTGCTCTCAGGACACTTTGGGTGCTCCTTGGACGCTCTGGGTGCTCCTTGGAAACTCTGGGTGCTCCTTGGACACTCTGGGTGCTCCCTGGACACTCTGGGTGCTCCCCGGACACTCTGGTTGCCCTCTGGACACTCTGGGTGCTCTCAGGACACACTGGGTGCTCCTGGACATTCTGGGTGCTCCCCGGACACTCTGGGAGCCCTCTGGACACTCTGGGTGCTCTCAGGACACTCTGGGTGCCCCTTGGACACTCTGGGTGCTCTCAGGACACTCTGGGTGCTCCTGGACATTCTGGGTGCTCCTGGACATTCTGGGTGCCCCTTGGACACTCTGGGTGCCCTCTGGACACTCTGGGCGCTCCTGGACACTCTGGGTGCCCCCTGGACACTCTGGGTTCCCCCGGACACTCTGGGTGCTCTCCGGATGCTCTGGGTGCTCTCTGGACATTCTGGGTGGCCCCTGGACACTCTGGGTGCCCCCGGACACTCTGGGTCCCCTCTGGACACTCTGGGTGCTCTCCGGACGCTCTGGGTGCTCCCTGGACACTCTGGGTGCTCTCTGGACACGCTGGGTGCTCTCCGGACAGAGGAATTCGGGAAAGGAGCCTGGAAAAACCGAGGCAATCAAAGATGGCGCCGCGCACACGCCTCGATGTATCCCAGCATGCCTCGCGCTCCGCAGGGCGCGGGCGGTGTTATGTGCCTCGGTATATCCCAGCATCCCCCGCGGCACCGCCGCCATTCCCGGCAGCCCCCGCGCCGCTCTCAGCCGCTGCCGCCGCCGCCGCTCCGGTGGGTGCCGGGATCACGGGCGGGGCGGGGGGGGGGGGGGTCCCACCGGGATCGGGATCCTCGGGAAGGGCCCGGGGTCTTCCGGGAAGGGCCCGGGATCCGCCGGGATCCGCCCTGAGCCGCGGTGCCGCCCGCAGGTCCCGGATCCCCCCGCGCCCGGCAGAGGAAATGGTGAGGGAACAACTCCGCTCCCCCTCCCCCCCCCCCCCCCCCGCGGCGGGAATGGAACCGGCCGGGCCCGGAGAGCGCCCCCCCCCCATCTCCCCATTCCCCAATCCCCCAGTGCCCTCCCAGTTCATCCCAGTTCATCCCAGTTCATCCCAGTGTCCTCCCAGTTCAGCCCAGTGACCTCCCAGTGACCTCCCAGTTCAGCCCAGTGCCCTCCCAGTTCATCCCAGTTCATCCCAGTGCCCTCCCAGTTCAGCCCAGTGACCTCCCAGTGACCTCCCAGTTCAGCCCAGTGACCTCCCAGTGACCTCCCAGTTCAGCCCAGTGCCCTCCCAGTTCATCCCAGTTCATCCCAGTGCCCTCCCAGTTCAGCCCAGTGACCTCCCAGTGACCTCCCAGTTCAGCCCAGTGACCTCCCAGTTCATCCCAGTTCAGCCCAGTGACCTCCCAGTTCAGCCCAGTGCATCCCAGTGCCCCCCCAGTTCATCCCAGTGCCCTCCCAGTTCATCCCAGTCCCCTCCCAGTCCCTCCCAGTCCCTCCCAATCCCTTCCAGTCCCTCCCAGTGCTCCCAGTTCCCTCCCAGTCCCTCCCAGTGCTCCCAGTTCCCTCCCAGTCCCTCCCAGTGCTCCCAGTCCCTCCCAGTGCTCCCAGTTCCTTCCCAGTCCCTCCTAGTTTCCTCCCAGTCCCTCCCAGTGCTCCCAGTTCCTTCCCAGTCCATCCCAGTCCCTCCCAATCCCCTCCCAGTTCCCTCCCAGTCCCTCCCAGTTTCCTCCCAGTCCCTCCCAGTGCTCCCAGTTCCTTCCCAGTCCCTCCCAGTCCCTCCCAGTCTCCTCCCAGTTCCTTCCCAGTCCCTCCCAGTCCCTCCCAGTCTCCTCCCAGTTCCTTCCCAGTCCTTCCCAGTCCCTCCCAGTCCCTCCCAGTCCCTCCCAGTCCCCTCCCAGTCCCCTCCCAGTCCCTCCCTTCCCCTCCCAGTTCCTTCCCAGTCCCTCCCAGTCCCTCCCAGTCCCTCCCAGTCCCTCCCAGTCCCCTCCCAGTCCCTCCCAGTGCCCTCCCAGTGCCCTCCCAGTCCCTCCCAGTGCTCCCAGTCCCTCCCAGTCCCTCCCAGTCCCTCCCAGTCCCTCCCAGTCCCCTCCCAGTCCCCTCCCAGTCCCTCCCAGTGCTCCCAGTCCCTCCCAGTCCCCTCCCAGTCCCCTCCCAGTCCCTCCCAGTGCCCTCCCAGTGCCCTCCCAGTCCCTCCCAGTCCCTCCCAGTTCCCTCCCAGTCCCTCCCAGTGCTCCCAGTCCCTCCCAGTCCCCTCCCAGTCCCCTCCCAGTCCCTCCCAGTGCCCTCCCAGTGCCCTCCCAGTCCCTCCCAGTCCCTCCCAGTTCCCTCCCAGTCCCTCCCAGTTCCCTCCCAGTCCCTCCCAGTCCCTCCCAGTTCCTCCCAGTTCCTTCCCAGTCCCCTCCCAGTCCCCTCCCAGTCCCTCCCAGTCACTCCCAGTTCCTCCCAGTCCCCTCCCAGTCCCTCCCAGTTCCCTCCCAGTCCCTCCCAGTCCCTTCCAGTTCCTCCCAGTTCCTTCCCAGTCCCCTCCCAGTCCCCTCCCAGTCCCTCCCAGTCACTCCCAGTTCCTCCCAGTCCCCTCCCAGTCCCCTCCCAGTTCCCTCCCAATTCCCTCCCAGTCCCTCCCAGTCCCTCCCAGTTCCCTCCCAATCCCCTCCCAGTCCCTCCCAGTCCCCTCCCAGTCCCTCCCAGTGCCCTCCCAGTGCCCTCCCAGTCCCTCCCAGTGCTCCCAGTTCCATCCCAGTCCCCTCCCAGTCCCTCCCAGTCCCTCCCAGTGCCCTCCCAGTTCCTTCCCAGTCCCTCCCAGTCCCTCCCTTCCCCTCCCAGTCCCTCCCAGTCCCTCCCAGTGCCCTCCCAGTGCCCTCCCAGTCCCTCCCAGTCCCTCCCAGTCCCTCCCAGTGCTCCCAGTTCCTTCCCAGTCCCTCCCAGTCCCTCCCAATTCCCTCCCAGTCCCCTCCCAGTCCCTCCCAGTCCCTCCCAGTCCCTCCCAGTGCCCTCCCAGTGCCCTCCCAGTCCCTCCCAGTGCTCCCAGTTCCTTCCCAGTCCCTCCCAGTCCCTCCCAATTCCCTCCCAGTCCCCTCCCAGTCCCTCCCAGTCCCTCCCAGTTCCTCCCAGTCCCCTCCCAGTTCCTTCCCAGTCCCCTCCCAGTCCCTCCCAGTGCCCTCCCAGTGCCCTCCCAGTCCCTCCCAGTCCCTCCCAGTCCCTCCCAGTGCTCCCAGTTCCTTCCCAGTCCCTCCCAGTCCCTCCCAGTCCCTCCCAGTCCCTCCCAGTGCCCTCCCAGTGCCCTCCCAGTCCCTCCCAGTGCTCCCAGTGCCCTCCCAGTCCCTCCCAATTCCCTCCCAGTCCCCTCCCAGTCCCTCCCAGTCCCTCCCAGTTCCTCCCAGTCCCCTCCCAGTTCCTTCCCAGTCCCCTCCCAGTCCCTCCCAGTTCCTCCCAGTCCCCTCCCAGTCCCTCCCAGTCCCTCCCAGTGTCCTCCCAGTCCCTCCCAGTGCTCACAGTTCCTTCCCAGTCCCTCCCAGTCCCTCCCAGTCCCTCCCAGTGCCCTCCCAGTGCCCTCCCAGTTCCTTCCCAGTCCCTCCCAGTCCCTCCCTTCCCCTCCCAGTCCCTCCCAGTCCCTCCCAGTCCCTCCCAGTCCCCTCCCAGTGCCCTCCCAGTCCCTCCCAGTGCCCTCCCAGTGCCCTCCCAGTCCCTCCCAGTCCCTCCCAGTCCCCTCCCAGTGCCCTCCCAGTCCCTCCCAGTCCCCTCCCAATCCCCTCCCAGTCCCTCCCAGTGCCCTCCCAGTGCCCTCCCAGTGCCCTCCCAGTGCCCTCCCAGTCCCCTCCCAGTCCCCTCCCAGTCCCTCCCAGTCCCCTCCCAGTCCCCTCCCAGTCCCTCCCAGTCCCTCCCAGTGCCCTCCCAGTCCCTCCCAGTTCCCTCCCAGTTCCTTCCCAGTCCCTCCCAGTCCCTCCCAATTCCCTCCCCGTCCCCTCCCAGTCCCTCCCAGTTCCTCCCAATCCCCTCCCAGTCCCCTCCCAGTTCCCTCCCAGTCCCTCCCAGTTTCCTCCCAGTGCTCCCAGTTCCTTCCCAGTCCCTCCCAGTCCCTCCCAGTCCCTCCCAATCCCCTCCCAATCCCCTCCCAGTCCCTCCCAGTCCCTCCCAGTCCCTCCCAGTCGCCTCCCAGTCCCCTCCCAGTCCCTCCCAGTTCCCTCCCAGTCCCTCCCAGTGCTCCCAATCCCCTCCCAATCCCCTCCCAATCCCCTCCCAGTCCCTCCCAGTCCCCTCCCAGCCCCTCCCAGTCCCTCCCAGTGCTCCCAGTCCATCCCAGTTTGCTCTCCCAGCACGGGCGGCTCAAGCTCCGCCCCCCGGACTCGGCGCGGCGCCGGCAGCGGGAGGAGAAACTGAGGCACTACCGGGAGGCCATGGACGCCTTACTGGGGGTACTGGTTTGGACTGGTTTGGGCTGGGAGGGACTGGGAGGGACTGGGAGGGACTGGGAGGAAACTGGGAGGGGATTGGGGGTTACTGGTTTGGACTGGTTTGGGCTGGGAGGGACTGGGAGGGACTGGGAGGGAACTGGGAGGGGATTGGGGGTTACTGGTTTGGACTGGTTTGGACTGGGAGGGGATTGAGGGTTACTGGTGTATATTGGGAGGGGATTGGGAGGGACTGGGAGGGGATTGGGGGTTACTGGTTTGGACTGGTTTGGACTGGGAGGGTTTTAAATGGAGTCTAAAGGGGATTTGGGGTTACTGGTTGATACTGGGAGGGGACTGGGAGGGACTGGGAGGGACTGGGAGGGACTGGGAAGGGATTTACGGTTACTGGTTTATACTGGGAGGAACAGGGAGGGGACTGGGAGGGGATTTGGGGTTACTGGTTTATACTAGGAGGGGACTGGGAACACTGGGAGCACTGGGAGGGGTCACTGGTCCATACTGGGAGGGAGCTGGAAGTTACTGGGATGAACTGGGAAGTCCCTGGGGCGGTTACTGGGATGAACTGGGAGGGACTGGGAGGAGACTGGGGGGGAAACTGGGAGCTACTGGGATGTAACTGGGAGGGACTGGGAGGGAACTGGGAGGGAACTGGGAGGGGATTTGGGGTCACTGGTCCATACTGGGAGGTCACTGGGAGTTACTGGGATGAACTGGGAAGTCCCTGGGGGGGGTTACTGGTTTATACTGGGAGGGACTGGGGGGAAAACTGGGAGCACTGGGATGTAACTGGGAGGGGCTGGGATGTACTGGGAATTTACTGGGCAGTTACTGGTGGGGACTGGGACAAACTGGGAGGGACTGGGAGTTACTGGGATGAACTGGGATGAACTGGGAAGTCCCTGGTGGGGGGGGCGGGTTACTGGGTTATACTGGGAGGGAACTGGGAGGGGATTGGGAGGGCACTGGTTTGTACTGGTTCATACTGGTTCATACCAGTTTATACTGGTTCATACTGGTTTAAACTGATTTAAATTGGTTTATACTGGTTTATAATGGTTCATACTGGTTCATACTGGTTTATACTGGTTCATACTGGTTTATACTGGGATTCTCCCGCCCAGCAGGGGGCGCCGCCCGCCCAGGTGCTGTCCCTTAACAGAACTGGGAGTTACTGGGGCGGAACTGGGATTTAATGGGGATAAACCGGTTTATACTGGTTTGAACTGGTTCATACCGGTTCATACTGGTTTATACTGGTTCATACTGGTTTATACTGGGATTCTCCCGCCCAGCAGGGGGCGCCGCCCGCCCAGGTGCTGTCCCTTAACAGAACTGGGAGTTACTGGGGCGGAACTGGGATTTAATGGGGATAAACCGGTTTATACCGGTTTGAACTGGTTCATACTGGTTCATACTGGTTCATACTGGTTTATACTGGGATTCTCCCGCCCAGCAGGGGGCGCCGCCCGCCCAGGTGCTGTCCCTCACGGGCTCGGTGCTGGCGGCCAACCCCGACGTGGGCACCTGCTGGAACCTGCGGCGCCGCGCACTGGGAGCACTGGGAGGGGACTGGTGCGTACTGGTTTGCACTGGTTTGCCCTGGTTTGCACTGGTTTGGACTGGGAGGGTGCCGGGGGGCCACTGGTTTGGACTGGGAGGGGTTTAAAGGGGGTAAGGAAGGGTTAAAAGGGAGGTGGGGGTTACTGGTTTGGACTGGGAGGGGACTGGTTTGGACTGGGAGGGGACTGGTTTGGACTGGTTTGGACTGGGAGGGCATTGGGAAGGGTTAAAGGGGGACTGGGAGGGACTGGGAGAGCCCGTACTGGTCTATACTGGTCTGTACTGGTCTATACTGGTCTGTACTGGTCTCTACCAGCCTATACTGGTGTATACTGGTTTATACTCGTCCATACTGGTTTATACTGGGAAGGGTTAAAGAGGGACTGGGAGAGCCCGTACTGGTCTGTACTGGTCTGTACTGGTCTATATTGGTTTATACTGGGAAGGGTTAAAGGGGGACTGGGAGGGACTGGGAGAGCCCGTACTGGTCTATACTGGTCTGTACCGGTCTATACTGGTTTGTACTGGTCTATACTGGTTTATACTGGTCCATACTGGTTTGTACCAATGTATACTGGCCTGAACTGGTTTGTACTGGTTTTTGCCACTTATATTGGTCCAGACTGGTTTATACTGGTTTGTACTGGTTTATACTGGTTTGTACTGGTTTGTACTGGTTTTTACTGGTTTTTACCATTTATCCTGGTTTATACTGGTTTATACCGGTCCATACCGGTCCATACTGGTCCATACTGGCTCGTACTGGTTTTTATTTGCTTATACTGGTCTATACCACTTTGCCTCACACTGGTTTTTACTGGTTTTTACTGGTTTTTACCGGTTTTTACCACTTATACTGGTTTATACTGGTTTATACTGGTTTGTACTGGTCCATACTGGTCCATACTGGTTTTTATTTGCTTATACTGGTCTATACCACTTTGCCTCACACTGGTTTTTACTGGTTTTTACTGGTTTTTACCGTTTTTTTACCAGTTTTTTACCGGTTTTTACCACTTATACTGGTTTATACTGGTTTATACTGGTCGGTACTGGTCCATACTGGTTTCTACTGGTGGCAGGGTCCCGTCGGAGCTGGCCTTCGTGGGGCAGTGCCTGGGGGTGAACCCCAAGTCCTACGGGGCCTGGCACCACCGGGGCTGGGTGCTGGGCCACGCCGCGGCGCCCCCTGCTGGCCGGGAGGACCTGGCGCTGTGCGAGCGCCTGCTGGCGGCCGACCCCCGCAACTGTGAGTCCCACTGGGTTCTACTGGTTTGTACTGGTTTATACTGGGATGGGGCGCTGGGGGTCGCTGGGGGTCGCTGGGTTGTGCTGGGTTGGACTGGGTTGGACTGGGTTGTGCTGGGTTGGACTGGGTTATACTGGGAGAGGGAGTGGAGGTGTGTGAGCGCCCCCTGCTGGCCGGGAGGACCTGGGCGTCGAGATTGAGTCAGACTGGGTTATACTGGGTTCTACTGGTTTGTACTGGTTTATACTGGGATGGGGTGCTGGGGGATCACTGGGTTATACTGGGTTATACTGGGAGAGGGAGTGGGGGTGTGTGAGCGCCCCCTGCTGGCCGGGAGGACCTGGGAGTCGAGATTGAGTCAGACTGGGTTATACTGGTTTATACTGGGTTATACTGGTTTGTACTGGTTTATACTGGGATGGGGCGCTGGGGGGTTACTGGGTTATACTGGGTTGTACTGGGTTATACTGGGAGAGGAAGTAGGGGGGGTGTGTGTGAGTGCCCCCTGCTGGCTGGGAGGACCTGGGAGTCGAGATTGAGTCAGACTGGGTTATACTGGTTTGTACTGGTTTATACTGGGATGGGGCGCTGGGGGATCACTGGGTTATACTGGGTTGTACTGGGAGAGGGAGTGGAGGTGTGTGAGCGCCCCCTGCTGGCTGGGAGGACCTGGGCGTCGAGATTAAGTCAGACTGGGTTATACTGGGTTATGCTGGTTTGTACTGGTTTATACTGGGATGGGGCGCTGGGGGGTCACTGGGTTATACTGGGAGAGGGAGTGGGGGGGGTGTGAGTGCCCCCTGCTGGCCCGGAGGACCGGGCACTGTATGTACTGGTTGTACTGGTTTATACTGGTTTATATTGGGAGGGGGTGTTGGTGGTGGTGGGTGATACTGGGTGATACTGGGTTATACTGGGTTGTACTGGGTTGTACTGGGGTATACTGGGGTATACTGGGCAGGGCCTCGGGAACTACTGGGTTGTACTGGAGGATACTGGGTTATACTGGGAGGGAGCTCAGGGATGGCTGGGAGCCACTGGGAGCAAATTGTGTGGGAGCTGGGCTTACTGGTTTATACTGGGAGCTGCCGCCACAGCCCCCAGGGCTGACTCCAGTGCTTACTGGTTTATACTGGTGCCCTCCCAGTATAAACCTGGGATCCCCAAGACCGCACTGGGAGCCCCTAGACCGCACTGGGAACGGGTTTGGCCACATGGACCCTTACTGGTTTATACTGGGAGTTGCCGCCATGGGCCTCAGGGGCTCGGGGGTGGCTCCCAGTGCTTACTGGTTTATACTGGTGCCCTCCCAGTATAAACCTGGGATCCCCAAGACCACACTGGGAGCCCCTAGACCGCACTGGGAACGGGTTTGGCCGCATCGACCCTTACTGGTTTATACTGGGAGCTGCCGCCACGGGCCTCAGGGGCTCGGGGGTGGCTCCCAGTGCTTACTGGTTTATACTGGTGCCCTCCCAGTCCACGCCTGGGAGCACCGGCGGGCGCTGGCGGCCGGGCAGGACCCCGAGGCTGAGCTGGCCTTCGCCGGGGCCCTGCTGAGCCGCGACTTCTCCAACTTCTCCGCGTGGCACCACCGCCTGCGGCTCCTGGCGCCCGCCAGGAATTCCGGGAAGGGCGAGGCAGGGGCGCTGCCCCCCGAAAGGCTGAAGGAAGGTGAGAGAATTCCCACCGAAAATTCCCGAAATTCTGCGCCAATCCCCAAAAATTCCCGAAATTTTGCGCCAATCCCAAAATTTTTTCCGGCCTCTTGCGTGACGCGGTGAGGGGGGTTGTGCTCCGTTGGGTTTAGGGGGTAGACCTGGTGCCCCAAAAATTCCGGTGCTGTCAATGGGTAGACCTGGTGTCCCAAAATTCCCATTGACGACAATGGGTAGACCTGGTGTCCCATATTTCCTATTGCCGTCAGCGGGTAGGCCTGATGTCCCAAAATTCCCCGCCGTTGCCGACAATGGGTAGACCTGATGTCCCAAAATTCCCCCTCCATTGCCGACAATGGGTAGACCTGGTGTCCCAAAATTCCGATTGCTGTCGACGGGTAGACCTGGTGTCCCAAATTTCCCACTGCCGACAATGGGTAGACCTGGTGTCCCAAGATTCTCATTGCCGACAATGGGTAGACCTGGTGTCCCAAATTTTTCCCATTGCCGACAATGGGTAGACCTGTTGTCCCACATTTTCTATTACCGTAAATGGGTAGATGTGGTGTCCCCAAAATTTCATTGCTCACAATGGGTAGACCTGTTGTCCCAAAATTCCCATTGCCATCAACGGGTAGACCTGGTATCCCAGCTGTCCCATTGTCGTCAATGGGTAGACCTGGTGTCCCATTTATTGTTAGTGGACAGGCCCGATAATAAATCCATGTCATTAGTGATGGGTAGACCTGGTGTCCCTAAATTCCCCATTGGCTTTAATGGGTAAATCTGACTTTGAGGTCACTCCCTGGACTCCTGGGACCACCCCAAACCCCTGTGGAGACACATTAGGGGTCACCACATTTCCCAAAACCGCCCTTAAAACCCCTGGGGTCCCCCCAACCCAGTGTCCCCATTGACTTTACTGGGTAGACCTGAACTCCCACACACCTGGGTGCTCCCCTCAGATATTGGGGTGTCCCTGCCAGACCCTTGGCTGCCCCGCTGAGATATTGGGGTGCCCCCTTTTTTCCACCCCCAGAGCTGGAGCTGGTGCAGAATGCCGTCTTCACTGACCCCACGGACCAAAGCGCCTGGGTGTACCTGCGCTGCATTCTCTCCCGAGGTAACTCGGGGTTCCCTGCCACACCTGGGTCCTTCACCTGCATTTCCGGGCTGCCCCCTGAATGTTGGGGTGCCCCCCAACAGCCCCCCCACCACCGAGGATCATCTGTGTCTACGTCGACCGGGAGGACGCCTCGTTGGCCGTCATCTTCTCCCGCCCTGTCAGGGTGAGTCAGGACACCTGGATCCCCCCCCAGAATTCAATAAACCCCCCCCTTACACCTGGGTACCCCCAAAAGCCCTGAGGGCCCCCCCAAAAATCCTTGGGGTTCCCCCACAGACTGGTGGTCCTGGGTCCCCATTGACTTTAATGGGTAGACCTGATGTCCCAGCAATCTCCATTGACATCGATGGGTAGACCTGGTGTCTTATTTTCCCCATTGTCTTTAATGGGTAGACCTGGTGTCCCAACAAGGCCTATTGTCTTTAATGGGTAGACTTGGTGTCTTATTTATCCCATTGGCTTTAATGGGTAGACCTGGTGTCCCAACAAGGCCTATTGTCTTTAATGGTAGACTTGGTGTCCCAATTATCCCTATTAACTTTAACAGGTAGACCTGGTGTCCTGATTATTTCCATTAAACCCCACTAACCTCTCCTAGTGCTTCCAGTAATGCCCCAGTGCTCCCAGTTCCCCCCTCCTAGTGCTCCCAGTAACCGCAGTGCCCCCACTTAGCCTCTCCCAGTGCTCCTAGTAACCCGCTCCCAGTACTCCCAGTTTGTCCTTTCCTCCCTTGCGGTGCTTCCAGTTCCCCCCAGTGCTTCCACTTCCTCCCCCAGTGCTCCTCCTTAGCCCTTCCCAGTGCTCCCAGTTTAACCAGTAACCCTTTCCAATCAAGCTCTATTAATGGATAGACTTGGTGTCCCAAAGTCCCCATTGACTTTCAGGGATAGACTTGATGTCCTTCTCTCCTCCATTGTCGATAATGGGTAGACCTGATGTCCCTTTCCTTCCATTGTCGCCAATGGGTAGACCTAGTGTCCTTTTCCTTCCATTTGCGACAATGGGTAGACCTGGTGTCGCGACGATGGGTAGACCTGATGTCCTGTTCTTACCATTGTCGCCCGCGGGTAGACCTGGTGTCCCTTTCCTGCTATTGGCACCAATGGGTAGACCTGATGTCCTTTTCCTTCCATTTTCGCTAATGGGTAGACCTGGTATTCTTTCACATTCTATTGTCATCGATGGGTAGACCTGGTATCCGTTTCCTTCCATTGCCGCTAATGGGTAGATCCGGTGTTCTTTCACATTCTATTGTGATCTATGGGTAGACCTGGTGTCTGTTTCCTTCCATTGTCGCTAATGAGTAGACCTGGTGTCCCTTTCCTTCCATTGTCACCAATTGGTAGACCTGATGTCCTTTTCCTTTCGCGCCAATGGGTAGACCTGGTGTCTTTTTTCTTCCATTGGCGCCAATGGGTAGACCTGGTGTCCGTTTCCTTCCATTGCCGCTAACGGGTAGACCTGGTGTCCTTTTCCTTCCATTGTCGCCAATGGGTAGACCTGGTGTCCCTAAATCCCAATTGCCTTCAATTGGTAGACCTGCTGTCCAAAAACATCCCCATTCATTTTAACGGGTAGACCTGATGCCCCAAATATTTTGATGTCAAAAATGTCCGTTTTAGGGCTGCAAACCCCCAATTTCTGGCGGGGAAAACACCCCAAATTTTGTTCCTTTTACTCCCACAGGTGAACCCGGAGCGCCCGGAGCTGACGGCGACACTGGACGGCTCCACCCTCGACGGGGCGTGGCGCTCGGGGGAGGGGCGGCCACGCCCCAGCCACACCTGGGTATCCTCCCTTGTAAAGGAAAGCGGGCGGGGCCAGGGTGGGCGTGGCTTTGGGGGGGGAGGTGGGCGTGGCCACCGCCTACCTGGCCCACCTTGACAGGTGACATCAGCTCTGCGACCTCCCCGCCCCGCCCCCCGCCCGCCCCGCCCGCCTGGAGGTCACCTGGGCGCCCGACCCCACCCCTCACCAGGTGACGCTGCAGCCAGGTGAGGCCACGCCCACTTCGGGCCACGCCCACTTCGGGCCACGCCCACTCCTCACCTGGCCACGCCCCTTTTTTTGCCCCCCCGACAGGTGAAGCCGAAGCCTGGTGGCAGGAGCCAATCGTGGAGCGGGAGCTGTTCTGGTGAGCCACGCCCCTTTTTTGGGCGTGCCACGCCCCTTTTTGGGCGAGCCACGCCCCTTTTTGGGCGAGCCACGCCCCTTTGTGACCGAGCCCCGCCCCCAGGCCCGAGCTGGGCGTGGCCGAGGCGCCGGTGCTGCGGGAGCAGGCGCGGATGTGCCGGGAGCTGCTGGAGCTGGAGCCGCAGAGCCGCGGTGAGAGCCGGCGAAAAACCCCCTGGGGTTCCTGGGAAGGGCTGAGGAAGCCCCGGAAAAGGGCAAAAAACCAAAAAAAAAAGGCCTAAAAAACTCCAGAAAATGAAAAAAAACCGCCCCGAAAAAGCTCGAAAAAAGCCATAAAGAAAGGGAAAAAAGCGACCCAAAAAATGGAAAAAAACCCCAAAAAACCGCCACAAAAAAAATGTCTAAAAAAGGTTGGAAAAAACACAAAAAGATTAAAAAAAACGCACAAATAAGGTCAAAAAACCAAAAAAAAACCGCCCTAAAAACCCCAGAAAAAGAAAAAAAAGCCCCAAAAAACCGCCCAAAAAAGCTCAAAAAAAAGCCCCAAAAAAGCAAAAAAAAAGGCCCAAAAAAGCTCAAAAAAAACCCCCAAAAAACCAAAATAAAAGGGGCCAAAAAACCACCAAAAAACTTGGGGGAAAAGGCCCAAAAAAACCCATAAAAACCAAAAAAATCCCAACCCAAAAAAGCGCCCAAAAAAGCTGGAAAAAAACACCAAAAAACAAAAAAAAACCGCCAGAAAAAAACCCCAAAAAACAAAAAAAAAACCACCCGAAAAACCTCAAATGCCCCCCCCCAAAAACCCCGAAAAACAAAAAAAATGCCCCCCAAAAAACTCCAAAAAACAAACAAACAAAACCCCCAAAAAACCCCGCCCAAAAAAACCCCAAAAACTGGAAAAAAAATCCAAACCACAGAAAACAAACCCGCTCAAAAAACCCCAAAAAAACAAAAAAAAACCCAAAAAAGCTGGAATAAAACCCCAAAAAGCCAAAAAAACAAACCTCCCAAAAAACCCCAAAAAATGAAAAAAAAGCCCAAAAACCCAAAAAAAACCAGCCCAAAAATGCTCGAAAAACCTCCCCAAAAAACCCCAAAAAGCCAAAAAAAAACCTCCAAAAAAGCCCCAGCTCAAAAAACCTCCAAGCTCCAAAAAAATCCGCCCAAAACCCCCAAAAACCAAAAAAAACCCCCCAAAACGGCCCCGAAAAACCCAAAAAAACTCCAGAAATGCCCCAAACTTCCCCCAAAACCCCCCAAACCCCCAAATCCACTCCAAAACCCCTCCAAAACCTCAAAAAACCCCAAAAATCCCCCCCAAAATCCCAAATCCCCCCTAAAAAAACCCCAAAATCGCCAAAAATCCCAAATCCCCCCCAAAAAACTGCCCTAAAAATCCCCCAAACACCTAAAATCTCCTCAGATAAAACCCCCCAAAAACCCCAAAATGCCCCCAAAAAACCCCAAAATCCTCCAAATCCCCCAAACTTCCCCCAAAATCCCCCAAAAATCCTCAAAAACCCCAAAAAATCCCCCAAATCCCCCCGAAAAATCTCCCCCAAAACCCCAAATCCCCCAAAACTGCCCCAAAAATCCCCCAAAACCCAAAACCCCCCCCAAATCCCCCGAAATGCCCCCAATAAACCCCCAAAAATCCCCCAAACTTCCCCAAAATTCCCCCAAAAATCCTCAAAAAATCCTCAGAAACCCCAAAAAATCCCCCAAATCCCGCCAAAAACAAAAAAAAAACCAAAAATGCCCGAAAATCCCTCAAAACCTCAAAAAAAATCCCAAAAAACTGCCCCAAACTTCCCCAAAACTCCCCAAAAAAACCCCAAAATTCCCAAAAATTCCCAAAAAAACCCAAATCCCCAAAAATTCCCAAAATGCCCCAAACTTCCCCAAAATTCCCACGAAAATCCTCAAAAAATCCTCAAAAACCCCCAAAAATTCCCAAAATCCCCCCAAAAACCCCAAATGCCCCCAAAAACTGCCCCAAAAATCCCCAAAACCCCCAAAATTCCCAAATGAACCCCAAAAACCCCAAAAAAACAAAAAAACGCCAAAAACTGCCCCAAAACTTCCCCCCAAACCCCCCAAATCCCCCAAAACTTCCCCAAAATGCCCCCAAAGAACCCAAAACCGCCAAATCCACCCCAAAAAAACCCCAAAAACCTCAAAAAATCCCCAAACTCCCCCAAACTTCCCCAAAATTCCCCCCAAAAAACCCAAAAAATCCCCAAAATCCCCAAATCCACCCCAAAAATGCCCTAAAAATCCCCAAAACCCCAAAATGCCCCAAACTTCCCCAAAATCCCCCCAAAAATCCCCCCAAAAAATCCCCCAAATCCCCCAAAAATCCCCAAAACCCCCCAAAAAAACCCCCAAAATCCCAAAATCTCCCAAAAAACCTCAAAAATGTCCCAAAAATCCCCCAAAACCCCAAAATGCCCCAAACTTCCCCAAAATCCCCCCAAAAATCCCCCCCAAAAAATCCCCAAAACCCCAAAAAACCCAAATCCCCCCAAAAACCCCAAATCCCCCCAAAAACTGCCCCAAAAATCCCCAAAATCGCCCCAAAACACCCCAAAAAACCCCCAAAATTCCCAAAAATTCCCCCAAAAACCCCAAAATGCCCCAAACTTCCCCAAAATTCCCCCCAAAATCCTCAAAAAATCCTCAAAAACTCAAAAAAATCCCCAAAGTCCCCTCAAAAAATCCCCCCAAAAACCCCAAATCCCTCCCAAAAACTGCCCCAAAAATCCCCCAAAACCCCAAAATTCCCAAATGAACCCCCAAAAACACCAAAAAATCAAAAAAACCCCCCCCAAACGGCCCCAAACTTCCCCAAAAACCCCAAAATCCTCAAATCCAGCCCAAAACTGCCCTAAAAATCCCCAAAACCTCCAAAAATCCCCCAAACTTCCCCCAAAAATCCCCAAAATCGCCCCAAAAAACCAAAAAAAACCCCAAAAATGCCCGAAAATCCCTCAAAACCTCAAAAAAAAAAATCCCAAAACTGCCCCAAACTTCCCCAAAATCGCCCCAAAACTCCCCAAAAAAACCCCAAAATTCCCAAATATTCCCCCAAAAAACCCAAATCCCCAAAAATGCCCCAAAATGCCCCAAACTTCCCCAAAATTCCCATGAAAATCCTCAAAACCCCCAAAAAATTCCCAAAATCCCCTCAAAAAATCCCCCCAAAAATCCCCAAATCCCCCAAAAATCCCCCAAAATCCCCCAAAAAACAAAAAAACCCCCAAAAATGCCCAAAAATCCCTCAAAACCTCAAAAAAAAATCCCAAAACTGCCCCAAACTTCCCCAAAATCGCCCCAAAACTCCCCCAAAAAACCCCAAAATTCCCAAAAATTCCCCCAAAAAACCCAAATCCCCAAAAATCCCCCAAAATGCCCCAAACTTCCCCAAAATTCCCATGAAAATCCTCAAAAACCCCAAAAAATCCTCAAAGTCCCCTCAAAAAATCCCCCCAAAAACCCCGAATCCCCCCAAAAACTGCCCCAAAAATCCCCCCAAAACCCCAAAATTCCCAAATGAACCCCAAAAAACCCCCAAAAATCCAAAAAACCCCAAAAACTGCCCCAAAACTTCCCCAAAAACCCCCAAATCCCCCAAAACTTCCCCAAAATGCCCCCAAAGAACCCAAAATCCCCAAATCCACCCCTAAAAAAACCCAAAAACCTCAAAAAAATCCCCAAACTTCCCCAAAATCCCCCCAAAAAAACCCAAAAATCCAAAACCACCAAATCCACCCCAAAAAAATCCCCAAAATCCCCAAATCCTGCCCAAAACTGCCCTAAAAATCCCCAAAACCTCCAAAAATCCCCAAATCCCCCCAAAATCCCCCCAAAAAACAAAAAAAAAACCAAAAATGCCCGAAAATCCCTCAAAACCTCAAAAAAATCCCAAAACTGCCCCAAACTTCCCCAAAATCGCCCCAAAACTCCCCAAAAAAACCCCAAAATTCCCAAAAATTCCAAAAAAACCCCAAAATGCCCCAAACTTCCCCAAAATTCCCCAAAATTCCCCCAAAAAAGCCCCAAAAATTCCCCAAATCCCCCCAAAATCCCCAAATCCACCCCAAAAAACCCCAAAACCTCAAAAAAACCCCAAAATTCCCCAAAATTCCCCAAAATCCCCCCCGAAAAAACCCAAAAAATCCAAAACCCCCAAAAAATCCCCCCCAAAATCCCAAAATCTCCCAAAAAACCTCAAAAATGCCCCAAAAATCCCCAAAATTCCCCCAAAATCCCCCAAAAACTCCAAAAACCAGAATTTTTACTGGTTTATACTGGTTTATACCGGTTTGTACTGGTTTGTACTGGTTTGTACTGGGAGAGGTTTGGGCCCTTTTGGGATGGATGTGGGGGTGCTGGGCTTACTGGTTTATACTGGTTTGTACTGGTTTGTACTGGTTTGTACTGGTTTGTACTGGTTTAAACCACTTTAAACTGGTTTATACTGGTTTATACGGGTTTATACTGGTTTATACTGGTTTATACTGGTTTATACTGGTTTATACTGGTTGAAGCTGCCTCAAACTGGTTCATACTGGTTTATATTGGTTCATACTGGTTTATACTGGTTCGTACTGTTTCATACTGGGAGGGGTTTGGGCCCTTTTTGGGTTGGATTTGGGGGTTACTGGTTTGTACTGGTTTATACTGGTTTATACTGGGCTTGGGTTTAGGAATCCCTGGGAGGGATTTTTGAGGGGAACTGGTTTGTACTGGTTTGTACTGGTTTGTACTGGTTTGTACTGGTCTAGGGCCTGGGTTGAACTGGGACATACAGCTCCACCCTTTACCAGTTTATACTGGTTTATACTGGTTGAAGCTGCCTCAAACTGGTTCATACTGGTTTATACTGGTTTATACTGGTTTATACTGGTTTATACTGGTTCATACTGGTTCATACTGGTCTAGGGGCTGGGTTGAACTGGGAGCCACAACTCCACTCTACCAGTTTATACCCCTTTATACTGGTTTAAACCACTTTAAACCGCTTTAAACTGCTTTATACTGGTTTATACTGGTTCATACTGGTTTGTACTGGTTCATACTGGTTGATACTGGTCTGTACTGGTCTGTACTGGGCAGGCTGCCTGCTGACGCTGGCGCTGCTGCTGGCGGCGCTGGAGCCGCGGGGCCACGCCCAGGAGATTCGGCAGCACCTCCGGAGCCTGCAGGTGAGCGCCACTGGTTTGGACTGGTTTATACTGGTTTATACTGGTTTGCACTGGGAGGGCTCGGGGGGTGAGCGGGAGGGGGTTTGGGGGTTACTGGTTTATACTGGTTTGGACTGGGAGGGGTTTGAGGGGGGTTGGGAGCTGCTGGGAGGGGTTTGGGGGGTTACTGGTTTGTACTGGTTTGTACTGGTTTGTACTGGGAGGGGTTTGGGGTCCCTTAGGGAGGGATATTGGGGTTACTGGTTTATACTGGTTTATACTGGGAGGGGTTTGGGAGGCACTGGGAGGGATTTTGGAGGTTCCTGGTTTATACTGGTTTGTACTGGTTTATACTGGGAGGGGTTTGGGAGGGCTTGGGAGTCACTGGGAAGGATTTTGGGAGTCACTGGTTTATACTGGTTTATACTGGGAGGCGTTTGGGAGTCACTGGGAGGGATTTTGGGGGTTACTGGTTTATACTGGTTTGGACTGGTTTGGACTGGGAGGGCTCGGGGGGTGAGCAGGAGGGGGTTTGGGGGTTACTGGTTTGGACTGGTTTGGACTGGGAGGGGTTTGGGAGTCACTGGGAGGGATTTTGGGGGTTACTGGTTTGTACTGGTTCATACTGGGAGGGGTTTGGGGACCCTAGGATGGAGTTTGGGGGGTTACTGGTTTATACTGGTTTGTACTGGTTTATACTGGTTTGTACTGGGAGGGGTTTGGGGTCCCTTAGGGAGGGATATTGGGGGTACTGGTTTATACTGGTTTATACTGGGAGGGGTTTGGGAGGCACTGGGAGGGATTTTGGGGGTTACTGGTTTATACTGGTTTATACTGGGAAGGGTTTGGGAGTCACTGGGAGGGATTTTGGGGGTTACTGGTTTATACTGGTTTGGACTGGTTTGGACTGGGAGGGCTTGGGGGGTGAGCAGGAGGGGGTTTGGGGATTACTGGTTTGGACTGGTTTGGACTGGGAGGGGTTTGGGAGGCACTGGGAGTTTGGGGGTTACTGGTTTATACTGGTTTGTACTGGTTTATATTGGGAGGGGTTTGGGAGGGCTTGGGAGTCACTGGGAAGGATTTTGGGGGTTACTGGTTTGTACTGGTTTGGACTGGTTTATACTGGGAGGGGTTTGGGAGTCACTGGGAGGGATTTTGGGGGTTACTGGTTTGGACTGGTTTGGACTGGGAGGGCCCGGGGGGTGAGCGGGAGGGGGTTTGGGGGTTACTGGTTTATACTGGTTTGGACTGGGAGGGGTTTGGGGGGGTTGGGAGTCATTGGGAGGGATTTTGGGGGTTACTGGTTTGTACTGGTTTGTACTGGTTTATACTGGGAGGGGTTTGGGAGGCACTGGGAGTCACTGGGAAGGATTTTGGGGGTTACTGGTTTGTACTGGTTTATACTGGGAGGGGTTTGGGGGTGTTTGAAGGTACTGGGAGAGGTTTTGGGGGTTACTGGTTTGTACTGGTTTATACTGGGAGGGGTTTGGGAGGCACTGGGAGGGGATTTGGGGGTTACTGGTTTGTACTGGTTTATACTGGTTTATACTGGTTTATACTGGGAGGGGTTTGGGAGGCACTGGGAGGGAGTTTGGGGGTTACTGGTTTGGACTGGTTCATACTGGTTTGTACTGATTTATACTGGTTTATCCTGGGAGGGGTTTGGGGTCCCTTAGGGAGGGATATTGGGATTACTGGTTTATACTGGTTTATACTGGTTTATATTGGTTTATACTGGGACTGGGTTTGGGGGTGTTTGAAGGTACTGGGAGGGATTTTGGGGGTTACTGGTTTGTACTGGTTTGTACTGGTTTATACTGGGAGGGGTTTGGGAGTCCCTGGGAAGGATTTTGGGGGTTACTGGTTTGTACGGGTTTGTACTGGTTTATACTGGGAGTGGTTTGGGAAGAACTGGGAGGGAGTTTGGGGGTTACTGGTTTATACTGGTTTATACTGGTTTGTACTGGGAGGGGTTTGGGAGACACTGGGAGGGATTTTGGGGGGTTACTGGTTTATACTGGTTTGTACTGGTTTGTACTGGGACAGGGTTTGGGAAGCACTGGGAGGGGATTTTGGGGTTACTGGTTTATACTGGTTTATAGTAGTTTATATTGGTTTATACTGGGAGGGGTTTGGGAGGAACTGGGAGGGATTTTGGGGGTTACTGGTTTATACTGGTTTGGACTGGTTTGGACTGGGAGGGCTTGGGGGGTGAGCAGGAGGGGGTTTGGGGGTTACTGGTTTGGACTGGTTTGGACTGGGAGGGGTTTGGGAGGCACTGGGAGTTTAGGGGTTCCTGGTTTATACTGGTTTGTACTGGTTTATATTGGGAGGGGTTTGGGAGGGCTTGGGAGTCACTGGGAAGGATTTTGGGGGTTACTGGTTTGTACTGGTTTGGACTGGTTTATACTGGGAGGGGTTTGGGAGTCACTGGGAGGGATTTTGGGGGTTACTGGTTTATACTGGTTTGGACTGGTTTGGACTGGGAGGGCTCGGGGGGTGAGCGGGAGGGGGTTTGGGGGTTACTGGTTTGTACTGGTTTGGACTGGGAGGGATTTGGGGGGGTTGGGAGTCATTGGGAGGGATTTTGGGGGTTACTGGTTTGTACTGGTTTGTACTGGTTTATACTGGGAGGGGTTTGGGAGGCACTGGGAGTCACTGGGAAGGATTTTGGGGGTTACTGGTTTGTACTGGTTTATACTGGGAGGGGTTTGGGGGTGTTTGAAGGTACTGGGAGGGGATTTGGGGGTTACTGGTTTGTACTGGTTTATACTGGGAGGGGTTTGGGAGGCACTGGGAGGGGATTTGGGGGTTACTGGTTTATACTGGTTTGTACTGATTTATACTGGTTTATCCTGGGAGGGGTTTGGGAGGCACTGGGAGGGAGTTTGGGGGTTACTGGTTTGGACTGGTTCATACTGGTTTATATTGGTTTATACTGGGACTGGGTTTGGGGGTGTTTGAAGGTACTGGGAGGGATTTTGGGGGTTACTGGTTTGTACTGGTTTGTACTGGTTTATACTGGGAGGGGTTTGGGAGTCCCTGGGAAGGATTTTGGGGGTTACTGGTTTGTACGGGTTTGTACTGGTTTATACTGGGAGGGGTTTGGGAAGAACTGGGAGGGAGTTTGGGGGTTACTGGTTTATACTGGTTTGGACTGGTTTATACTGGTTTGGAGCTTTAAAGCCTTTTGGGCGGGGTTTTTCCCTTCCTACTGGTCCATACTGGTTTATACTGGTTTATACTGGTTTCTACTGGGACAGCTTTGACACCTCTTACAATGGGTTTGGGGTGGCCGGCCTTACTGGTCCATACTGGTTTATACTGGTTTGGGGCTTAAAACCCTTTTGGGCGGGGTTTTTTCCCTTCCTACTGGTCCATACTGGTCTGTACTGGTTTCTACTGGTCCGTACTGGTTTATACTGGTTTATACTGGTCCCCGCAGGACGCTGACCCGCTGCGCTCCGGCTTCGTGGCCGACGTCCGGTCCCGCTTCGAGGCCGCGCTGGCCGTGCTGGGAGCGGGGGAGGAGCTCAGCCTGCCCGGGAAGGTAACTGGTTTATACTGGTTTATACTGGTTTATAGTGGTTTGGACTGGGAGAGGGATCGGGGCTGAGCGGGAGGCGGTTTGGGGGTTACTGGTTTGGACTGGTTTGGACTGGGAGGGGCTTGGGGGAGTTTGGGAGCTGCTGGGAGGGGTTTTGGGGTTTACTGGGTTATACTGGTTTGGACTGGTTTGTACCGGTTTGGACTGGTTTGGACTGGTTTGGACTGGGAGAGGGATTGGGGGTTACTGGTTTGGACTGGGAGGGGGGTTGGGGTTACTGGTTTAGACTGGGAGAGGGATTGGAGGGGTTCGAGGGCTTCCGGAGGGGTTTGGGGGGTTACTGGTTTGTACTGGTTTATACTGGGAGGGGTTTGGGAGGCACTGGGAGGGGATTTGGGGGTTACTGGTTTGTACTGGTTTGTACTGGTTTGTACTGGGAGGGGTTTGGGAGGCACTGGGAGGGGATTTGGGGGTTATTGGTTTATACTGGTTTGTACTGGTTTATACTGGTTTATACTGGTTTGTACTGGGAGGGGTTTGGGAGGCACTGGGAGGGGATTTTGGGGTTACTGGTTTATACTGGTTTGTACTGGTTTGTACTGGGAGGGGTTTGGGAGGAACTGGGAGGGATTTGGGGGGTTACTGGTTTATACTGGTTTATACTGGGAGGGGTTTGGGAGGCACTGGGAGGGATTTTGGGGTTACTGGTTTATACTGGTTTGTACTGGTTTGTACTGGGAGGCGTTTGGGAGGAACTGGGAGGGATTTGGGGGGTTACTGGTTTATACTGTTTTATACTGGGAGAGGTTTGGGAGGCACTGGGAGGGATTTTGGGGGTTACTGGTTTGTACTGGTTTGTACTGGTTTGTACTGGGAGGGGTTTGGGAGGCACTGGGAGGGGATTTGGGGGTTACTGGTTTATACTGGTTTGTACTGGTTTGTACTGGGAGGCGTTTGGGAGGAACTGGGAGGGATTTTGGTGGTTACTGGTTGGTACTGGTTTATACTGGGAGGGGTTTGGGAGGCACTGGGAGGGGATTTGGGGGTTACTGGTTTTTACTGGTTTATACTGGTTTATACTGGGAGGGGTTTGGGAGGCACTGGGAGGGGATTTGGGGGCTACTGGTTTATACTGGTTTGTACTGGTTTGTACTGGGAGGTGTTTGGGAGGCACTGGGAGGGATTTTGGGGTTACTGGTTTATACTGGTTTGTACTGGTTTGGGGCTTAAAAGGCTTTTGGGCGGGGTTTTTCTGTTCGTACTGCTCTATACCGGTTTATACTGGTTTATACTGGTTTATACTGGTTTATACTGGTTTATACTGGAATAACTTTAACACCTTCCCGCTTGGCTTTGGGCTGGCCAGCCTTACCGGTCCATACTGGTTTATACCGGTTTGACGCTTCCAACCCTTTTGGGCGGGGTTTTTTCCATTCCTCCTGCTCTGTACTGGTCTATAGCGGTCCGTACTGGTTTATACTGGTTTATACTGGTTTGTACTGGTGCAGGAGCTGACCTCGCTGCCGCTGGCCGAGCGCCTGGCGCTGCTCACCCGCCTGGAGCTGCCCGGCAACGGCCTGGGGGCGCTGCCGCGGGGGCTGGGGGCGCTGCGGAGGCTGCAGGTGAGCCCAGTATAAACCAGTATAAACCAGTATAGACCGGTATAGACTGCTAGGAGCCATTAGAGACCGGTAGGGACCGGGGAGTTGTCCCAGTGCTCCCAGTTCGGCTTCCCAGTGCTCCCAGTAACACCAGTGAGGCGTGAGCCCCGGCCGGATAACAGCGGTGAGCCCTCCCAGTGCTCCCAGTTCAGCCTCCCAGTGCTCCCAGTATGGAGCAGGGTGGCCTCCCAGTGCTCCCAGTTCAGCCTCCCAGTGCTCCCAGTATGCAGCAGGGAGCCCTCCCAGTGCTCCCAGTTCAGCCTCCCAGTGCTCCCAGTATGGAGCAGGGAGCCCTCCCAGCGCTCCCAGTTACACCCATGACCCATCCCAGTGCTCCCAGTTCAGCTTCCCAGTGCTCCCAGTTCCACCAGTGACCCATCCCAGTGCTCTCAGTATGGAGCACGGAGCCCTCCCAGTGCTCCCAGTTCAGCTTCCCAGTGCTCCCAGTATAACCAGGGACCCCTCCCAGTGCTCCCAGTAACACCAGTGAGGCGTGAGCCCCGGCCGGATAACAGCGGTGAGCCCTCCCAGTGCTCCCAGTTCAGCCTCCCAGTGCTCCCAGTATGGAGCAGGGAGGCCTCCCAGTGCTCCCATTATGGAATAGGGAGCCCTCCCAGTGCTCCCAGTATGGAATAGGGAGCCCTCCCAGTGCTCCCAGTTCAGCCTCCCAGTGCTCCCAGTATGGAGTAGGGAGGCCTCCCAGTGCTCCCAGTTCACCTTCCCAGTGCTCCCAGTTCCACCAGTAACACGTGAACCCCCTCCCAGTAACACCAGTGACCCTTCCCAGTGCTCCCAGTTCAGCTTCCCAGTGCTCCCAGTATGGAGCAGGGAGGCCTCCCAGTGCTCCCAGTATGGAGCAGAGAGGCTTCCCAGTGCTCCCAGTTCAGCCTCCCAGTGCTCCCAGTATGGAGCAGGGACCCCTCCCAGTGCTCCCAGTTACACCAGTGACCCTTCCCAGTGCTCCCAGTTCAGCTTCCCAGTGCTCCCAGTATAACCAGGGACCCCTCCCAGTGCTCCCAGTTCAGCATCCCAGTGCTCCCAGTATCACCAGTGACCCCTCCCAGTGCTCCCAGTTCCACCAGTGACCCATCCCATTGTTCCCAGTATGGACCAGGGAGCCCTCCCAGTGCTCCCAGTTCAGCTTCCCAGTGCTCCCAGTAACACCAGTGACCCATCCCAGTGCTCCCAGTTCAGCTTCCCAGTGTTCCCAGTAACACCAGTGACCCATCCCAGTGCTCCCAGTTCAGCTTCCCAGTGCTCCCAGTTCCACCAGTGACCCATCCCAGTGCTCCCAGTTCAGCTTCCCAGTGCTCCCAGTAACACCAGTGAGGCGTGAGCCCCGGCCGGCTAACAGCGGTGAGCCCTCCCAGTGCTCCCAGTTCAGCCTCCCAGTGCTCCCAGTATGGAGCAGGGTGGCCTCCCAGTGCTCCCAGTTCAGCCTCCCAGTGCTCCCAGTATCACCAGTGACCCCTCCCAGTGCTCCCAGTAACACCAGTGACCCCTCCCAGTGCTCCCAGTATCACCAGTGACCCCTCCCAGTGCTCCCAGTAACACCAGTGACCCCTCCCAGTGCTCCCAGTTCAGCTTCCCAGTGCTCCCAGTTCCACCAGTGACCCATCCCAGTGCTCTCAGTATGGAGCACGGAGCCCTCCCAGTGCTCCCAGTTCAGCTTCCCAGTGCTCCCAGTATAACCAGGGACCCCTCCCAGTGCTCCCAGTTCCACCAGTGAGGCGTGAGCCCCGTCTGGCTAACACCGGTGAGTCCTCCCAGTGCTCCCAGTTCAGCCTCCCAGTGCTCCCAGTATGGACAAGGGAGCCCTCCCAGTGCTCCCAGTATGGAGCAGGGAGCCCTCCCAGTGCTCCCAGTTCAGCCTCCCAGTGCTCCCAGTATCACCAGTGACCCCTCCCAGTGCTCCCAGTATCACCAGTGACCCCTCCCAGTGCTCCCAGTTCAGCTTCCCAGTGCTCCCAGTTCCACCAGTGACCCATCCCAGTGCTCTCAGTATGGAGCACGGAGCCCTCCCAGTGCTCCCAGTTCAGCTTCCCAGTGCTCCCAGTATAACCAGGGACCCCTCCCAGTGCTCCCAGTAACACCAGTGAGGCGTGAGCCCCGTCCGGCTAACACCGGTGAGTCCTCCCAGTGCTCCCAGTTCAGCCTCCCAGTGCTCCCAGTATGGAGTAGGGAGGCCTCCCAGTGCTCCCAGTTCACCTTCCCAGTGCTCCCAGTTCCACCAGTAACACGTGAACCCCCTCCCAGTAACACCAGTGACCCTTCCCAGTGCTCCCAGTTCAGCTTCCCAGTGCTCCCAGTAACACCAGTGAGGCGTGAGCCCCGGCCGGCTAACACCGGTGAGCCCTCCCAGTGCTCCCAGTTCAGCCTCCCAGTGCTCCCAGTATGGAGCAGGGAGCCCTCCCAGTGCTCCCAGTATGGAATAGGGAGCCCTCCCAGTGCTCCCAGTATGGAGCAGGGACCCCTCCCAGTGCTCCCAGTTCAGCCTCCCAGTGCTCCCAGTATGGAGTAGGGAGGTCTCCCAGTGCTCCCAGTTCAGCCTCCCAGTGCTCCCAGTACGGAGCAGGGAGGCCTCCCAGTGCTCCCAGTTCAGCCTCCCAGTGCTCCCAGTTCAGCTTCCCAGTGCTCCCAGTAACACCAGTGACCCATCCCAGTGCTCCCAGTTCAGCTTCCCAGTGCTCCCAGTTCCACCAGTAACATGTGAACCCCCTCCCAGTAACACCAGTGACCCTAACCCAGTGCTCCCAGTTCAGATTCCCAGTGTTCCCAGTAACACCAGTGACCCATCCCAGTGCTCCCAGTTCCACCAGTGACCCATCCCAGTGCTCCCAGTTCAGCTTCCCAGTGCTCCCAGTAACACCAGTGAGGCGTGAGCCCCGGCCGGCTAACACCGGTGAGCCCTCCCAGTGCTCCCAGTTCAGCCTCCCAGTGCTCCCAGTATGGAGCAGGGAGCCCTCCCAGCGCTCCCAGTTACACCCATGACCCATCCCAGTGCTCCCAGTTCAGCTTCCCAGTGCTCCCAGTTCCACCAGTGACCCATCCCAGTGCTCCCAGTATGGAGCACGGAGCCCTCCCAGTGCTCCCAGTTACACCAGTGACCCCTCCCAGTGCTCCCAGTTCAGCTTCCCAGTGCTCCCAGTTCCACCAGTGACCCATCCCAGTGCTCTCAGTATGGAGCACGGAGCCCTCCCAGTGCTCCCAGTTCAGCTTCCCAGTGCTCCCAGTATAACCAGGGAGGCCTCCCAGTGCTCCCAGTTCCACCAGTGAGGCGTGAGCCCCGTCTGGCTAACACCAGTGAGCCCTCCCAGTGCTCCCAGTTCAGCCTCCCAGTGCTCCCAGTATGGAGCAGGGAGCCCTCCCAGTGCTCCCAGTTCAGCCTCCCAGTGCTCCCAGTATCACCAGGGACCCCTCCCAGTGCTCCCAGTATCACCAGGGACCCATCCCAGTGCTCCCAGTTCTACCAGTGACCCATCCCAGTGCTCCCAGTTCGGCTTCCCAGTGCTCCCAGTTCCACCAGTGAGGCGTGAGCCCCGTCCGGCTAACACCGGTGAGCCCTCCCAGTGTTCCCAGTTCAGCCTCCCAGTGCTCCCAGTATGGAGCAGGGAGCCCTCCCAGTGCTCCCAGTTCAGCCTCCCAGTGCTCCCAGTATCACCAGGGACCCCTCCCAGTGCTCCCAGTTCCACCAGTAACATGTGAACCCCCTCCCACTAACACCAGTGACCCTTCCCAGTGCTCCCAGTTCCACCAGTAACACGTGAACCCCCTCCCAGTAACACCGGTGAGCCCTCCCAGTGCTCCCAGTTCAGCCTCCCAGTGCTCCCAGTCTGACCAGTGACCTCCCCAGTCCCTCCCAGTTCCCTCCCAGTCCCTCCCAGTCCATCCCAGTTCCCTTCCAGTCCCTCCCAGTCCCCTCCCAGTCCCTCCCAGTCCCTCCCAGTTCCCTCCCAGTCCCTCCCAGTCCCTCCCAGTCTCACCAGTTCCCCGCAGGAACTGGATCTCTCCGATAACCGGATCTCGGAACTGGGCCCGGCCCCGCCCCTCCCCCGCCTGCAGCTGCTGCGGCTGGACCGGAACCGTACGGGGGGAACTGGGATGGACTGGGAGGGACTGGGAGGGAACTGGGGGGGACTGGGAGGGACTGGGAGGGACTGGGAGGGAACTGGGAGGGAACTGGGAGGGACTGGCAGGGGACTGGGGGGGACTGGGAGGGACTGGGAGGGGACTGGGGGGGACAGGGAGGGGACTGGGGGGGACTGGGATGAACTGGGAGGGACTGGGAGCGAACTGGGAGGAACTGGGAGGGACTGGGAGGGGACTGGGCGGGACTGGGATGAACTGGGAGGGACTGGGAGGGACTGGGAGGGAACTGGGAGGGGATTGGGGGGGACTGGGAGGGAATTGGGACGGACTGGGATGAACTGGGAGGGACTGGGAGCGAACTGGGAGGAACTGGGAGGGACTGGGAGGGGACTGGGCGGGACTGGGATGAACTGGGAGGGACTGGGGGGGACTGGGAGGGGATTGGGGGGGACTGGGAGGGAATTGGGACGGACTGGGAGGGACTGGGAGGGAACTGGGAGGGGATTGGGGGGGACTGGGAGGGAACTGGGACGGACTGGGAGGGACTGGGAGGGAACTGGGAGGGACTGGGGGGACTGGGAGGGGACTGGGAGGGACTGGGAGGGGACTGAGAGGGTATTTGGGGTTACTGGTTTATACTGGGAGGGGATTGGGAGGGAACTGGGAGGGACTGGGACGAGACTGGGAGGGAACTGGGAGGGGATTTGGGGTTACTGGTTTATACTGGGAGGGGACTGGAGGGGACTGGGAGGGGCGGGGGAGGGTACAGAGGTTACAGGTTTATACCGGGAGGGGACCGGTCCGTACTGGTTTATACTGGTCCGTACTGGTTTATACCGGTCCGTACTGGTTTATACTGGTCCGTACTGGTTTATACCGGTCCGTACTGGTTTATACCGGTCCGTACTGGTTTATACCGGTCCGTACTGGTCCCGCCCTGGAGGCGCGGCTGAGGCCGCGCTGGGCGTGTCCTGACTGGCCCCGCCCCCAGCGCTTGGCCACGCCCCCGCCCTGTCCCCATTGGCTGCCTGGCCCCGCCTGGCCCGGCTGCGATTGGCCGGGACCCCGCTGAGCTCCGCCCCCGGCGGCCCCGCCCTCCTGGCCCAGCTCCTCCCACGCGTTGACGTCACCTTCAGCTGATTGGCTGCTGCTCGGGGAGGCCACGCCCCCCCTCGTTCCGGGCTTAACCACGCCCCCTCCGTGGTCATCGCGTAACCACTTCCGGGTCGGCACTTCCGGGTTCGGCACTTCCGGGGTTCAATAAAGTGATGCCTCCCAGTCCCTCCCAGTTTGTCCCAGTTACTCCCCAGTGCCTCCCAGTGCCCTCCCAGTTCCCTCCCAGTCCCTCCCAGTCCCATCCCAGTCCATCCCAGGCCCTCCCAGTTACCCCCGGTGCCCTCCCAGTGCCCTCCCAGTCCCTCCCAGTCCCCTCCCAGTTACCCCCGGTGCCCTCCCAGTGCTCTCCCAGTACATCCCAGTCCCCTCCCAGTTACCCCCGGTGCCCTCCCAGTGCTCTCCCAGTACATCCCAGTGCATCCCGCTACAGTCCCAGTCCCTCCCAGTCCCCTCCCAGTCCCCTCCCAGTCCCCTCCCAGTTTGTCCCAGTTGCCCCTCAGTCCATTCCAGTAACTCCCCAGTCCCTCCCAGTGCCCTCCCAGTATGCCCCAGTCCTATCCAATCCCCTCCCAGTCCCCGCTGCTCCACTCCCAGTCCCTCCCAGTACATCCCAGTTACTCTCTCGTGCCTTCCCAGTCCATCCCAGCGCCCCCCCCAGTACGTCCCAGTCCCTCCCAGCGCCTCCCAGCACATTCCCGTCCCCTCCCAGCCCCTCCCAGTGCCCCCCAGTGCCCTGGCCGCCCCTCCCAGTGCCTCCCAGTCCCTCCCAGTTGCCTCATCCCAACCCCAAACCGCCGCCCCGGTTGCGCCACCGCGGGCGGGGCGGGGGTGGGGGAGGGGCGGGGGTGCCCCTGCGGTTTTTTGGGGGGGGGGGAGGTGGGGGAAGGGCAGCGGCCGGACCCGTCCGGGGAGTGGGGGAGGGGCGCTTTGGGGTGGGGGGAAAAGCGTCACTGCCAAATAGTGAGCCATGGCCCAGCCCTGGGGCGAGGCCTTGCCAAATAGTGAGCCACTGCCCGGCGCGCCGGGCGTGGGGAGTTGCCAAATAGTGAGTCAGAGGGTTGCCAAATAGTGAGCCCCGGCCCAGCCCCGGCCGCGGCATCCCCCACCCCTCCCCCCCTCCCGCGGGGCCCCCCTGCCACATAGTGAGCCATCAGTTCAGCCTATAGAGACCCCCCTGCCAGATTGTGAGCCACTGAATTACCCTATAGGGACCCGCCTGCCACATAGTGAGCTATTGATTCAACCCATAGGGACCTCCCTGCCAGATTGTGAGCCACTCAATTACCCTATAGGGACCCCCCTGCCAGATTTTGAGCCATTAGTTCCGCCTATAGGACCCCCCTGCCACATAGTGAGCCATTGAATTACCCTATAGGGACCCACCTGCCAGATTGTGAGCTGTTGAATTACCCTATAGGGACCCCTGCCACATAGTGAGCCCATTGATATTGCCCTATAGGGACCCCCCTGCCACATTGTGAGCCATTGATTACCCTATACGAACCCTCCTGCCAGATTTTGAGCCATTTGTTCACCCTATACGGACCCCCCTGCCACATAGTGAGCCATTGACTTGCCTTATAGGGACCCCCCTGCCAGATTGTGATCCATTGAATTACCCTATAGGGAGCCACCTGCCACATTGTGAGCTATTGAATTATCCTATAGGGATCCCCCTGCCATATTGTGAGCCATCGGTTCAGCCCATAGGGACCCTCCTGCCACATAGTGAGCCACCTATTCAACCCTTAGGGACCCTCCTGCCAAATACTGAGCCACAGCCCCCCGCCATTGAGCCATACACCCCCTGCCACATAATGAGCCATTGAATTACCCTATAGGGACCCCCTCTGCCAGATTGTGAGCTATGAATTACCCTATAGGGACCCCCCTGCCACATTGTGAGCCATTAGTACACCCTATAGGGACCCCCCCCTTGCCAGATTGTGAGCCATCGATTCGGGCTATAGGGACCCCCCTGCCACATAGTGAGCCACTGAATTACCCTATAGGGACCCCCCTGCCAGATTTTGAGCCATTGGGTCAGGCCATAGGGACCCCCTGCCAAATTTTGAGCCATTCAATCACCCTATAGGGACCCCCCCTGCCAGATTGTGAGCCATTGTCTCGCCCTATAGGGACCCCCCCAGAGCCCCCTCCCTGCCAAATACTGAGCCAGTCCCCCCACCCCATTGAGCCATAGACGTCCTTGCCACATAGTGAGCCATTGAAACGCCCATAGGAACCCCCCTGCCAAATAGTGGGCCATAGACTCGCCCCATAGGGACCCCCCCCCCCACCACGTAGTGGTTTGTACTGGTTTATACTGGGACGGCGCTCAGGGCACTCTGGGACCCACTGGGAGCCACTTTTAGGAATTCTGGGCTTACTGGTGTGTACTGGTTTATACTGGGAGGGGGCTTGGGACCCACTGGGAACGACTTTTGGGTGGTTCGGGGCTTACTGGTTTATACTGGTTCATACTGGGAGGGAATTCCTGAGGCTCTGGGACCCACTGGGAACGATTTGGGGTGGTTCCGTGCTTACTGGTTTATACTGGTTTAGACTGGGGGAAGGTTCTGGGCGGAGTGCCACATAGTGAGCCATTGCCGCGCCCATAGCTCCCCTCCTGCCAAATAGTGAGCCAGGTGAGGCCGGAGGGGGCGTGGCCTGAGCGGGCCCCGCCCCTTCCCCCGCCGGCCCCGCCCCTTTCCCCGCTCTGCCGGCACTGGGAGTTACTGGGAGCAACTGGGAGCACCCGGAGAGGTACTGGGGGCACTGGGAGAGCTGGGAGGGCGAACTGGGGGGACTGGGAGCGCTGGGAGGGCAAACTGGGCGAACTGGGAGGACTGGGAGGGGCAAATGGGGTGACTGGGAGGACTGGGGGGGGGACTGGAAGCACTGGGAGGGGGAACTGGGCGGACTGGGAGCACTGGGGGGTGACTGGGAGCGCTGGGAGGGGGTTACTGGGAGGACTGGGAGCGCTGGGAGGGGGTTACTGGGAGCACTGGGAGCGCTGGGAGGGGGAACTGGAAGGACTGGGGGGTGACTGGGCAAACTGGGAAGGGGTTACTGGGCGAAATGGGGCTACTGGGAGCACGGGGAAGGAGTTACTGGGCGAACTGGGAGCACTGGGAGGGAGTTACTGGTCAGACTGGGAGTACTGGGAGCACTGGGAGGGGGTTACTGGTCCGACTGGGAGCACTGGGAGGGGGTTACTGATTAGACTGGGAGTACTGGGAGCACTGGGAGGGGAAACTGGGATGACTGGGAAGGTCTGGAGAACCATGGGGGGGGTACTGGGAGCACTGGGAAGGGGTTACTGGGCGAACTGGGAGCACTGGGAGGGGCTTACTGGTCAAACTGGGAGTACTGGGAGCACTGGGAGGGGGTTACTGGTCAAACTGGGAGCACTGGGAGGGGTCACTGGGGCTGCCGGAAGCGGCCGGGAGGGGAACTGGAAGCACTGGGAGCACTGGGAGGGGTTACTGGGCAAACTGGGAGCTCTGGGAGGGGTTACTGGGCAAACTGGGAGCTCTGGGAGGGGTTACTGGGGGGGCACTGGGAGCACTGGGAGGGGTTTACTGGGAGCACTGGGAGCACTGGGGGGCGCTGGGAGCTCGGGGGGGGGGTTACTGGGAGAACTGGGAGGGAGGCGAGGGGGGAACTGGGTGAACTGGGGGAACTGGTCTGGCGGGGGAGGAGCTGCTGGGGCAGGCCCGGCCCGGGGGGACTGGGAGGGACTGGGAGGGACTGGGAGGGAACTGGGAGCACTGGGAGCGGCTTCCGGGGCCGCACTGGGAGGCCGGGAGGGGTTACTGGTCCATACTGGGAAGGATTGGGCAATACTGGGAAGGACTGGAGGGTCACTGGTCCATACTGGTCCATATTGGGAGCGCTGGGAGGGGTCACTGGTCCATACTGGTCCATACTGGTCCATACTGGTCCATACTGGTCCATACTGGGAGCGCTGGGAGGGGTCACTGGTCCATACTGGTCCATACTGGTCCATACTGGGAGCACTGGGAGGCATCACTGGTCCATACTGGGAGCACTGGGAGGGGTCACTGGTCCATACTGGTCCATACTGGGAGCGCTGGGAGGGGTCACTGGTCCATACTGGTCCATACTGGTCCATACTGGGAGCACTGGGAGTGGTCACTGGTCCATACTGGGAGCACTGGGAGGGGTCACTGGTCCATACTGGTCCATACTGGGAGCACTGGGAGGGGTCACTGGTCCATACTGGTCCATACTGGTCCATACTGGGAGCGCTGGGAGGGGTCACTGGTCCATACTGGGAGCGCTGGGAGGGGTCACTGGTCCATACTGGTCCATACTGGTCCATACTGGGAGCGCTGGGAGGGGTCACTGGTCCATACTGGGAGCACTGGGAGGGGTCACTGGTCCATACTGGTCCATACTGGTCCATTCTGGGAGCGCTGGGAGGGGTCACTGGTCCATACTGGGAGCACTGGGAGGGGTCACTGGTCCATACTGGTCCATACTGGGAGCGCTGGGAGGGGTCACTGGTCCATACTGGTCCATACTGGGAGGAGTCCCCAAGGACCCGCTGTAGCTCCTAATGGGTGGCAGGGACCCTGTACTGGTTTATACTGGTTTGTACTGGGTTTTACTGGGTTTTACTGGTTTTTACTGGTTTAGACTGGTTTAAACTGATCCAAACTGGCTCAAACTGGTCCATGCTGGTCCAGACTGGTTTTTACTGGTTTCTACTGGTTTTTACTGGTTTCTACTGCTTTTTACTGGTTCATATTGGTTTAGACTGGTCTGTACTGGTCCCTACTGGTCCAAACTGGTCCCTACTGGTCCATACTGGTCCATACTGGTTTTTACTGATCCGTACCAGTCTATACTGGTCCAAACCGGTCCATAGTGGTCCATACTGGTGTAAACTGGTCCTAATGGGTGGCAGAAAACCTATACTGGTTTTTACTGGTCCATACTGGTTTATACTGGTTTAGACGGGTCTAAACTGGTCCAAACTGGTCCCTACCGGTCCATACTGTTCCCTACCGGTCCATACTGGTTTATACTGGTCCATACTGGAAGGAGTCCCCAAGGACCCGTTAATGGTCCTAATGGAGGACAGAGACCCCATACTGGTTTCTACTGGTTTAGACAGGTCTGAACTGATCCAAACTGGTCCATATTGGCCCATACTGGTCCAAACTGGTCCATACTGGGAGCACTGGGAGGGGTCACTGGTCCATACTGGTCCATACTGGTCCATACTGGTCCATATTGGGAGCACTGGGAGGCGTCACTGGTCCAAACTGGGAGCACTGGGAGAGGTCACTGGTCCATACTGGTCCATACTGGGAGCACTGGGAGTGGTCACTGGTCCATACTGGTCCATACTGGTCCATACTGGGAGCACTGGGAGGGGTCACGGATCCACACTGGGAGTGCTGGGAGTGGTCACTGGTCCATACTGGTCCATACTGGGAGCACTGGGGAGTGGTCACTGGTCCATACTGGGAGCACTGGGAGGGGTCCCTGGTCCATACTGGTCCATACTGGGAGCACTGGAGGGGTCACTGGTCCATACTGGTCCATACTGGTCCATACTGGTCCATACTGGGAGCACTGGGGAGTGGTCACTGGTCCATACTGGGAGCACTGGGAGGGGTCACTGGTCCATACTGGTCCATACTGGGAGCACTGGGAGGGGTCAGTGGTCCATACTGGTCCATACTGGGAGTGCTGGGAGTGGTCACTGGTCCATACTGGTCCATACTGGGAGCACTGGGAGGGGTCACTGGTCCATACTGGTCCGTACTGGTCCAAACTGGGAGCCCTTGGAGGGGTCACTGGTCCATACTGGTCCATACTGGGAGCACTGGAGGGGTCACTGGTCCATAGTGGTCCATACTGGTCCATACTGGTCCATACTGGTCCATACTGGGAGCACTGGGAGGGGTCACTGGTCCATACTGGTCCATACTGGTCCATACTGGGAGCACTGGGAGGGGTCACTGGTCCATACTGGTCCATACTGGTCCATACTGGTCCATACTGGGAGCACTGGGAGGGGTCACTGGTCCATACTGGTCCATACTGGTCCATACTGGGAGCACTGGGAGGGGTCACTGGTCCATACTGGTCCATACTGGGAGCACTGGGGAGTGGTCACTGGTCCATACTGGGAGCACTGGGAGGGGTCACTGGTCCATACTGGTCCATACTGGGAGCACTGGGAGGGGTCACTGGTCCATACTGGGAGCCCTGGGAGTGGTCACTGGTCGATACTGGTCCATACTGGGAGCGCTGGGAGGGTTCACTGGTCCATACTGGTCCATACTGGGAGCACTGGGAGGGGTCACTGGTCCATACCGGTCCATACTGGTCCATACTGGGAGCCCTGCCAGGGGTCACTGGTCCATACTGGTCCATACTGGTCCATACTGGGAGGAGTCCCCAAGGATCTGCTTTAGGACTTAATGGGTGGCAGAGACCCCATACTGGTTTATACTGGTTTATACTGGTCTATACTGGTCTATGCTGGTCTATACTGGTCCATACTGGTCCATACTGGTCCATGCTGGTCCATACTGGTCCGTACTGGTCCATACTGGGAGGACTCCTGAAGGACCCACTATAGCTCCTAGTGGGTGGCAGAGACCCCATCCTGGTTTATACTGGTCCATACTGGTTTACACTGGTTTAGACCGGTCTGTACTGATCCATACTGGTCCATACTGGTCTGTACTGGTCTTACTGGTCCATGCTGGGAGGAGTCCCCAAGGACCCGCTGTAGGTCCTAATGGGTGGCAGAGACCCCATACTGGTTTATACTGGTTTTTACTGGTCCATACTGGCTTATACTGGTCTATGCTGGTCTAGACCGGTCCATACTGGTCCGTACTGGTCCATACTGGTTCAAACTGGTCCATACTGGTCCAGACTGGTTTTTACTGGTTTCCGCTGGTTTCTACTGTTTTTTACTGGTTTTTACTGGTTTTTACTGGTTTTTACTGGTCCGTACTGGTCCGTACTGGTCCAGACTGGTCCATACAGGTTCATACTGGTCCCTACTGATCCAAACTGGTCCATACTGGTCCGTTCTGGTCCATACTGGGAGGAGTCCTCACGGATCTGCTGTAGGTCCTAATGGGGGGCAGAGACCCTGTACTGGTTTATACTGGTTTATACTGGTCCAGACTGGTTTAGACCGGTCTAAACTGATCCAAACTGGTCCATACTGGTTCCTACTGGTCCATACCGGTCCGTACCGGTCCATACTGGTCCATACTGGGAGGAGTCCCCAAGGACCCGCTGTAGCTCCTAATGGGGGATGGAGACCCCATACTGGTTTATACTGGTTTAGACTGGTTTATACTGGTTTAGATTGGTTCATACTGGTTCATACTGGTTTCTACTGGTTTAGACTGGTCTAAACTGATCCAAAGTGATCCAGATTGGCCCATACTGGTCCATACTGGTTTATACTGGTCCATACTGGAAGGAGTCCCCAGGGATCTGCTATAGAACTTAATGGGTGGCAGAGACTCCATACTGGTTTAGACTGGTTTATACTGGTCTATGCTGGTCTGTACTGGTCCATATTGGTATATACTGGTCCATACTGGTCCGAACTGGTCCATACTGGTCCATACTGGGAGGACTCCCAAAGGACCCACTATAGGTCTTAACGGGTGGCAGGGACCCCATCCTGGTTTATACTGGTCCATACTGGTCCATACTGGTTTATACTGGGTTAGACTGGCCCGTACTTGCCCATACTGGTTTATACTGGTCTGTACTTGTCCATACTGGTCCATACTGGTCCATACTGGTCCATACTGGGAGGAGTCCCCAAGGACCCGCTGTAGCTCCTAATGGGGGGTGGATACCCTGTACTGGTTTAGACTGGTTTAGACTGGTTTAGACTGGTTTAGACTGGTTTAGACTGGTCTGTACTGATCCAAACTGGTCCGTACTGGTCCATACTGGTCCCTACTGGTCCATACTGGTACAAACTGGTTTTTACTGGTTTCTAGTGGTTTCTACTGGTTTTTACTGGTTTATACTGGTTTAGACTGGTCCGTACTGGTCCAGACTGGTCCAAACTGGTCCATACTGGTCCATACTGGGAGGAGTCCCCAAGGATCTGCTTTAGGACTTAATGGGTGGCAGAGACCCCATACTGGTTTTTACTGGTTTAGACTGGTTTAGACTGGTCTGTACCAGTCCATACTGGTTTATACTGGTCTATACTGGTCTGTACTGGTCCATACTGGGAGGAGTCTCGAAGGACCCACTATAGGTCCTAATGGGTGGCAGGGACCCCATATTGGTTTATACTGGTCCATACTGGTTTATACTGCTCCATACTGGTTTATACTGGTTTAGGCCCGTCTGTACTGGTCCATACTGGTCCATACTGGCTTATACTGGTCTATGCTGGTCTAGACCGGTCCATACTGGTCCATACTGGTCTGTACTGGTCCAAACTGGTCCAGACTGGTTTTTACTGGTTTCCGCTGGTTTCTACTGGTTTTTACTGGTTTTTACTGGTTTATTCTGGTTTTTACTGGTCTGTACTGGTCCAGACTGATCCAAACTGGTCCATACCGGTCCATACTGGTCCAAACTGGGAGGAGTCCTCACGGATCTGCTGTAGATCCTAATGGGGGGCAGAGACCCTGTACTGGTTTATACTGGTTTCTACTGGTTTATACTGGTCCAGACTGGTTTAGACTGGTCTAAACTGATCCAGACTGATCCAAACTGGTCCCTACTGGTTCATACTGGTCCATACTGGTCCCTACTGGTCCAAACTGGTCCATACTGGTCCATACTGGGCGGACTCCTGAAGGACCCACTATAGGTCCTAGTGGGTGGCAGAGACCCCATACTGGTTTATACTGGTCCATACTGGTTTCTGCTGGTTTCTACTGGTCCATACTGGTTTATACTAGTTTAGACCGGTCTGTACTGATCCATACTGGTCCAAACTGGTCCGTACTGGTCCATACTGGAAGGAGTCCCCAAGGATCTGCTATAGAACTTAATGGGTAGCAGAGACCTCATACTGGTTTATACTGGTTTATACTGGCTTATACTGGTTTATACTGGTCCATACTGGTATATACTGGTCCATACTGGTCCAAACTGGTCCATACTGGTCCATACTGGTCCATACTGGGAGGACTCCCGAAGGACCCACTATAGCTCCTAATGGGTGGCAGGGACCCCATACTGGTTTATACTGGTCCATACTGGTTTCTACTGGTTTCTACTGGGTTAGACTGGTCTGTACTTATCCGTACTGGTCCATACTGGTCCATACTGATTCATATTGGTTCACACTGGTCCCTACCGGTCATAACTGGTCCATACTGGTTTATACTGGTCCATACTGGGAGGAGTCCCCAGGGATCTGCTATAGAACTTAATGGGTGGCAGAGACCCCATACTGGTTTATACTGGTTCACACTGGTCCATACTGGTATATACTGGTCCCTACTGGTCTGTACTGGTCCACACTGAT
The DNA here is from genome assembly GCF_041296385.1 of Aphelocoma coerulescens. Classification (NCBI taxonomy): domain Eukaryota; kingdom Metazoa; phylum Chordata; class Aves; order Passeriformes; family Corvidae; genus Aphelocoma; species Aphelocoma coerulescens. Next base: position 595,358 of record NW_027183474.1, read on the forward strand.
CCATGCTGGTCCATACTGGTCCATGCTGGTCTGTACTGGTCCGTACTGGTCCATACTGGGAGGACTCCCGAAGGACCCACTATAGCTCCTAATGGGTGGCAAGGACCCCATCCTGGTTTCTACTGGTCCATACTGGTTTCTACTGGTTTAGACTGCTTTAGACTGCTTTATACTGCTCCCTACTGGTCCAAACTGGTCCATACTGGTTTATACTGGTCCATACTGGAAGGAGTCCCCAGGGATGTGTTTTAGGACTTAATGGGTGGCAGAGACCCCATACTGGCTTATACTGGTTTATACTGGTTCATACTGGTCCATACTGGTATATACTGGTCCATACTGGTCTGTACTGGTCCATACTGGTCCATACTGGGAGGAGTCCCGAAGGACCCACTATAGCTCCTAATGGGTGGCAGGGACCCCATCCTGGTTTCTACTGGTCCGTACTGGTTTCTACTGGTTTCTACTGGTCTAGGCCGGTCTGTACTGATCCATACTGGTCCATACTGGGAGGACTCCCGAAGGACCCACTATAGGTCTTAACGGGTGGCAGAGACCCCATCCTGGTTTATACTGGTCCATACTGGTTTATCCTGGTTTCTACTGGGTTAGACCAGTCTGTACTGATCCAAACTGATCCATACTGGTTTCTACTGGTTTATACTGGTCCAAACTGGTCCAAACTGGTCCATACTGGCCCATACTGGAAGGAGTCCCCAAGGATCTGCTATAGAACTTAATGGGTGGCAGAGACCCCATCCTGGTTTCTACTGGTCCATACTGGTTTATACTGGGTTAGACCGGTCTGTACTGATCCAAACGGATCCATACTGGTTTATACTGGTTTATATTGCTCCATACTGGTCCAAACTGGCCCATACTGGTCCATACTGGGAGGACTCCTGAAGGACCCACTATAGCTCCTAATGGGTGGCAAGGACCCCATCCTGGTTTCTACTGGTCCATACTGGTTTCTACTGGTTTAGACTGCTTTATACTGCTCCCTACTGGTCCAAACTGGTCCATACTGGTTTATACTGGTCCATACTGGAAGGAGTCCCCAAGGATGTGTTTTAGGACTTAATGGGTGGCAGAGACCCCATACTGGCTTATACTGGTTTATACTGGTTCATACTGGTCCATACTGGTATATACTGGTCCATACTGGTCTGTACTGGTCCATACTGGTCCATACTGGGAGGAGTCCCGAAGGACCCACTATAGCTCCTAATGGGTGGCAGGGACCCCATCCTGGTTTCTACTGGTCCGTACTGGTTTCTACTGGTTTCTACTGGGTTAGACTGGTCTGTACTGATCCAAACTGATCCATACTGGTTTGTACTAGTCCATACTGGTCCAAACTGGTCCATACTGGTCCATACTGGGAGGACTCCCGAACGACCCACTATAGCTCCTAATGGGTGGCAGGGAGCCCATACTGGTTTCTACTGGTCCATACTGGGAGGACTCCCGAAGGACCCACTATAGCTCCTAATGGGTGGCAGGGAGCCCATACTGGTTTCTACTGGTCCATACTGGGAGGACTCCCGAACGACCCACTATAGCTCCTAATGGGTGGCAGGGACCCCATCCTGGTTTCTACTGGTCCATACTGGTTTCTACTGGTTTAGACTGCTTTATACTGCTTTATACTGCTCCCTACTGGTCCAAACTGGTCCATACTGGTTTATACTGGTCCATACTGGAAGGAGTCCCCAAGGATGTGTTTTAGGACTTAATGGGTGGCAGAGACCCCATACTGGCTTATACTGGTTTATACTGGTTCATACTGGTCCATACTGGTATATACTGGTCCATACTGGTCTGTACTGGTCCATACTGGTCTGTACTGGTCCATACTGGGAGGAGTCCCGAAGGACCCACTATAGGTCTTAACGGGTGGCAGAGACCCCATCCTGGTTTATACTGGTTTCTACTGGTTTCTACTGGTTTCTACTGGGTTAGACTGGTCTGTACTGATCCAAACTGATCCATACTGGTTTATACTGGTCCATACTGGTCCATACTGGGAGGACTCCCGAAGGACCCACTATAGCTCCTAATGGGTGGCAGGGACCCCATCCTGGTTTCTACTGGTCCATACTGGTTTCTACTGGGTTAGACCGCTCTGTACTGATCCAAACTGATCCATACTGGTCCATACTGGTCCAAACTGGTCCAAACTGGTCCATACTGGTCCATACTGGAAGGAGTCCCTAAGGATCTGCTATAGAACTTAATGGGTGGCAGAGACCCCATCCTGGTTTCTACTGGTCCATACTGGTTTCTACTGGGTTAGACCGGTCTGTACTGATCCAAACTGATCCATACTGGTTTATACTGGTTTATATTGCTCCATACTGGTCCAAACTGGCCCATACTGGGAGGACTCCCGAAGGACCCACTATAGCTCCTAATGGGTGGCAGGAACCCCATCGTGGTTTCTACTGGTCCATACTGGTTTCTACTGGTTTCTACTGGGTTAGACCGGTCTGTACTGATCCAAACTGATCCATACTGGTCCATACTGGTCCATACTGGTCCATACTGGTGTCTCCCCCCTTCTCTTTCCAGGCCATGCCGGACCCCGACCCCCGGCGGGACCCGGGGCGCTTCGCCTCCGTGCGCCACCAGGGGGCGCCGTCGCGGCGCGGGGTGTGGCGCCGCCTAGCGGGCGGCTGCTGCGGCTGCTGCGGGAACCGGGAGCGGAACCGGGAATGGGAACCGATCCCGGGGGAGCTGCCGGGCCGGAGAGCGCCGCAGCCGCTGCGGCCGGGTGGGACAGGCTTTGGGGCCAAAAAGGGCGGGTTCGGGCAAAAACAGGGGGCCGGGAAATGGGGGGGAAAGGGGGGATTTGGGGAAAAAAAAATTGGGATTTTGGGGGAAAAAAACATCCTGGGATTTTGGGAGAAAAAGGGGGGATTTGGGGGAAAAAATGGGATTTTGGGGGGGAAAATGTAGCCGGGGTTTTGGGGGGAAAAAGGGGGGAGTTGGGGAAAAAAATGGGATTTTTGGGGGGAAAATATACTGGGGGTTTTGGGGAGAAAAAGGGGGAATTTGGGCAAAAACATGGAGCCGGGAAATGGGGGGAGATGGGGGGGAAAGGGGGAAAAAATGGAGCCGGGAAATGGGGGGGAATGGGGGGAAAAAGGGGGAATTTGGGGAAAAAAATGGGATTTTGGGGGGGAAAAATATACCGGGGGTTTTGGGGGGAAAAAGGGGGAATTTGGGCAAAAACATGGAGCCGGGAAATGGAGGGGAAAGGGGGGGAAAAGGGGGAAAAAATCCGGGATTTGGGGGGGAAATGTACCCGGGGTTTGGGGGAAAAGGGGGGGATTTGGGGAAAAAAAAATTGGGATTTTGGGGAAAAAAAAACATCCTGGGATTTTGGGGGAAAAAGGGCGGATTTGGGGGAAAAAATGGGATTTTGGGTGGGAAAATATACCGGGGTTTTGGGGCCAAAAAGGGCGGGTTCGGGCAAAAACAGGGAGCTGGGAAATGGAGGGAATGGGGGGGAAAAGGGGGAAAAAATCCGGGATTTTTGGGGGGAAATGTACCCGGGGTTTTGGGGGAAAAAGGGGGGATTTGGGGAAAAAAAAAGGGATTTTGGGGGGGAAAATATACCGGGGGTTTTGGGGGGAAAAAGGGGGAAATTGGGCAAAAACATGGAGCTGGGAAATGGGGGGGAAAGGGGGGAAAGGGGGAAAAAATCCGGGATTTTGGGGGGAAAATGTACCCGGGGTTTTGGGGGAAAAGGGGGGGATTTGGGGAAAAAAAAAATGGGATTTTTAGGGAAAAAACATCCTGGGATGTTGGGGGGAAAAGGGGGGGATTTGGGCAAAAACATGGACACGGGAAATAGGGGGAGATAGGGGGGGAAAAGGGGGAAAAAATCCGGGATCTGGGGGGAAAAATATATTGGGGTTTTGGGGGGAAAAAGGGGGGATTTGGCTAAAAAATCCGGGATTTTGGGGAAAAAAACATCCTGGGATTTTGGGGGGAAAAGGGGGGATTTGGGGAAAAAAAATGGGATTTTGGGTGGGAAAATATACCAGGGTTTTGGGGCCAAAAAGGGCGGATTCGGGCAAAAACATGGAGCCGGGAAATGGGGGGAGATGGGGGGGAAAAGGGGGAAAAAATCCGGGATTTTGGGGAAAAAATATACCGGGGGTTTGGGGGGAAATGGGGGGAAAAAGGGGGAATTTGGGGAAAAAAATGGGATTTTGGGGGGGGAAATATACCGGGGGTTTTGGGGGGAAAAAGGGGGAATTTGGGCAAACAGGGAGCCGGGAAATGGGGAGAAATGGGGGGGAAAGGGGGAAAAAATCCGGGATTTAGGGGGAAAATGTACCCGGGGGTTTGGGGGAAAAGGGGGGATTTGGGCAAAAAAAAATTGGGATTTTGGGGAAAAAAAACATCCTGGGATTTTGGGGGAAAAAGGGCGGATTTGGGGGAAAAAATGGGATTTTAGGTGGGAAAATATACCCGGGGGTTTTGGGGCCAAAAAGAGCGGATTCGGGCAAAAACATGGAGCCGGGAAATGGGGGGAGATGGGGGGGAAAAGGGGGAAAAAATCCGGGATTTTGGGGGGGAAATGTACCCGGGGTTTTGGGGGAAAAAGGGGGGATTTGGGCAAAAACATG